>NC_056529.1:30077877-30131288 GCF_019175285.1 Sceloporus undulatus
ACACATGCAATATTAGATTAAATGTACATCTGATTATAACAGTTTTTCTTATTTCTATTACAATGCAGTATAAGGAAAGATCAAATGTATTTTCTTCATCACGTGAAAAAGCCCATTGAACCATTAGGTAAGAAGCTGGACCTTCACTGTCCTTTTGAATGAAGTAGAAATTCTAATTCACTTCCATACAAGCTGATAAGATAAAGCTCCTCCATCTTTAACAGCAGCATGACTGTGGAAAACTCATATGAGAATGAGCTTATCTCAGTCTTGTATGACAAGATGCATTAGCTGAAGGACTTGTTTTATCAGAGGTGGAAAAGCTGGTCCTGCTCAGATTCCCTCTGTTTCACCTTGCCCTCCTTCGAAATCTGATCATGGCAGTACTCAACTGAGGTCCAAAACACGCCGCAGATACAATCCAATTTGAGACTGCTTTAACTGTCCTGGCCCTGGTTCGGGACTTCTGGGAACTGTAGTTTTGCAAGACATTGAGCCTTCTGTCAGAGGGCTCTGGTGCCACAATAAACTACAATCCCCAGGATTCCCTAGCATTGAGCCAAGGCAGATAAGGCAGTCTCAAACGGGATCGTTTCTGCAGTGCGTTTTGGACCTAAGAGAGAGTAGGAATTCTTGGAGATCAAAAGTGTGATGTAGTTAACATTTCTAAATTGACAAAAGCCATGCTATGCATATTATGTGGAAGTAATCCCCACTATGTTCAACGGCGGCCTTAGTCTAGATCAGTGGTCCCCAAACTGTGCCCTTTAAGAGATTTTGGACTCTAGCTCCCAGAATCCCACACTATTGTCCAACGCGGCTGAAGCTTTTGAGAGCTGAAGTCCAAAATCTCTTCAAGGGCACAGTTTCGGGACCAAAGAACCCAAGAAGAAATTCTTCTATAAAAACAGAAGTAAATTTACCAAAGAACCGAGAAGTAGCTACTACTCTTCTTTCAACAGGACTTCCTGTTGCTTTATTAACACAGAGGCTTCAAAAATATTCGGAGAGTGCAACACACCAGACCACTGTACACCTTTTGCATCTAATAATCTCTGGAAGCAAAGTTTATGGAAAGCAACAAAACAGGTGCAGGGACAACTAAGGAGCTAACAGAGCAGGAATGGAAATGTGAAGTGATTCTGAGAATGTACATATTGTGACATTTTAATAACATTTTTATCTTATGGATCCCTTTTCGGGAGAAAGGCGGCACAGAAGTGAAATAAACCAATAAGACCCAAAAACGTATCTTCAATTTCCAATGTATGCAAGATATGCAAGACAGAAGATGACTTGTCAAGTGAGCCATTTCAGCTGCAACAGTCCTTTGAAAGCAATGGCATGCAACACACCAAAGGAACTGCTACTTCTAGTAATCTACAACTGATGTATAGAAAAGATAGTGATAGAAAGTTATACTGATTTAAAAAGAGGATAAATTCAAATGGCTTGGCTCTATCAAGTACAGTGGGCCTTTTCTATATGCGAGGGAACCATTCTGGACCCTCCACATACAGCAAAAAAACACAGGACCTCAAGTCCCTTTTGTTACAATGGTGCATACACTGCACATGGGAGAGTGCAGCCATTGAAACAAATGGGACTCATGCTTTTATTGCCATACGCAGGCGGTATGTTTGTTTCAATGGTCGTGCGCTCCCACATGCGCCATTGTAACAAACTGAGCTTGCCATCCACATAAGCTTAAAGCTGCAGGTGGCAAGAACATGTATGGGGAGATTGTAACTTCATTACGATCGCCAGCATTTGTAGATCATCCTTTGTTGCTCTGTCTAATATACTTGTGGTATCTCAAACCGGATAAAATGATTGCAGCAGCTGTCAGAGATAAGAAATATTACTTCAGTTTGGATGATAGTTATCATTTTCAATGCGTTTTGCCATGTGTTAAGTGCCTCAGACATTAGACTGAGCAGGAAGATGGTAAGACTGGTTGTGCCAATAAAGATCCGGTGTGGTATAATGGGCAGAGCACTGGACTGGGTTTAGTGGGTAAGTCACTTCTGATATATAAAGACCCTAAGACTCTCTCATATCGTGAGGTTTTCTTAGGCAAGTTTCTTTGGAGCGGGATTGCCCTTGCCATCCTCTGAGGCTGAGAAAGTGTGACTCACCCAAAGTGGGTTTCCATGGCTGAGCCAGGACTGAACCCTGGTCTCCGGTGTCGCAGTCCAACACTCAAACCACTACACCGCAATGACTCTCTTCGAAGCAGGTGTACTTGTTGTTGATGTTTCAATGTGTGCCATCATTTCTGACTTATGGCAACCCTAAGGCAGCCCTATCGTAAGGCTTTCTTGGCAAGATCAGTTCAGAGGGGGGTTGCCATTGCCTTCTCCTGAGGCTGAGAGAGTGTGACTTACCCAAAGGGTTTCATGGTCATGCTGGGCATTGAACCCTGGTCTCCGGAGTCGTAGTCCAATACTCAAACCACTACGCCATGCTTGCTCTCACCATGTACATGAATGATGCTATATTAATAAATGATGACGATAATGATAATAATAATGCAATAGGCCCTTGGTATCCGCTGGGGTCGGGTCCCAAAATCTCTCTCAGCTTCAGAGGATGGCCATGGCAAGGAACCAAAACAACCCTGTGAACCAGTCTTGCCAAGAAAACCCGCTTCCTTACCACCACTAAAATCCCACCACAAATGTTAAGAAGGGTCCAAAACACACGCATGAATAATAATCCAGTTTGAGACACCGCTTTAACTGCCCTGGATCAAGGAGAGGGAAGTCTGGGAAGTGTAGTTTTGTGAGACATTGAGCCATCTTTGTCAGAGCCAGAATAAACTACAATTCCCATGATCCTTTAGCCCTGAGCAAGGACAGTTAAAGCAGTCTGAAAGCAGATTATTTCTGAGGTGTGTTTGGTACCACAATAAACTACAACTCCCATCATCCCTTAGCCCTGAGCCAGGGCGGTCAAAGCAGTCTGAGAGCAGATTATTGCTGCAGTGTGTTTGGTACATCAAGAAACTACAATTCCCATGATCCCTGATCCAGGCAGTCAAAGCACTCTCAACGGAGACGATTATTCCTGCAGTGCGTCTGGGACCATACTTTTGTGAGGCATTGACCCTTGTAATAAACTACAACTCCCATGATCCCTCAGCCCTGAGCCAGAGCAGTCGAAGCGCTCTGAGAGCGGATTATCTCTTCTCCTCCTGGGTCTCACCTGTCCCTTCTTCCTGGGGCAGCGGGGCCGCCTCTCCGCCTCCGAGCCCCAGCGCCAAGAGGAAGAGGAGGAGGAAGAGCCCGAGCGCGGGGCTCCATCGCCGCCGCATCCCTCCCAAGCGAGCCCTCGGCGCCTCAGCCCTTCGGCATCGGTTCCCGCCGGAGAGGAGGCCTCACGAAGCCGCCGCCACCGCCGCTCCAGGGACCCTTCCTTCCTCAGCCGCTGCTGCCACCGCCGCCATCTTCCGGGCTCTACCTGAAAGGCCGAGGAGGCGGACCCTGGCACGAGACGGACACTCCCCTGAGCCAATCGGAGCAGGATGCGCTCCCACCAAAGGGGCGTGGCTTTGGGACACCACCGAAGCCGGCTCCGCGTTTCGACCAATCAGGGGCTCTCCTTGGCGTCCGTTCCTGACGCAGACAGCGAGTGGGTGGGGCTTAGGGCTAAGACTGACAAGGGAGTGTGCCAATCGGCGTCTCTCCTTATTATAAGCCCTTTTATTGGTGTGTGGTTTTTTTTACACTGTTAGGCAAGGTGTTCGCGAGGAGGCGTGATTGACAGGCGGAGCGGCCAATCAGGGAGCGGGATGGTGGGATAGGGGAGGGGCAAAGAGAAGGTGGTGGAGGTCAGTGAGTGACCTGAAGTCAAAGAGGCGGCAGGAGAGGGCAGCCAGGAAGGGACCACTAGGCTCTATTGGGGGCGGTTGTGGCTGTTGTGACTAGTGTTGTTCTGGTGGTTGCGAGTGTTGTGATGGTGGTATTGATGGTGGTTGGAGTTGTGAGTGTGGTGGTTGTGGTGATGATGGCTGTAGTGAGTGTTGTGGTTGGAGGTGTGAGTGTTGAGGTTGTGGTGGTTGTAGTGAATTGATGGTGGTTGAAGTTGTAAATGTGGTTCTGGTGATTGTAGTGAGTATTGTGGTTGTGTGTTGTGGTGGTAGTAGTGGTGGTTGTTGTGGATGGATGATGGTGGTGGTTGGAGTTGTGAGTGTTGCAGTGGTGGTGGTTGGAGTGATTGTGGTGGTGGTGGTTCTGATAATACTACTACTAGTAATAATAAAACTTTTTTGTCCAGACAATCAAAGCGGTGTACAAAGATTGTGGTTGTGGTGGTTGGAGTGAGTGTTGTGGTGGTGGTAGTAGTGGTTGTAGTGGCTACGGTTGTGGTGGTTTGAATAGTTGTGGTTGACTGCATCCATGGCTTGAAAATACTCCCCAAAAAAGCACAACATCCAAAAAGGCAAACTTGATTTTGCTTTGCTCTGCCATTGTATTTAATGGGACTTGAGCATCCCAAGGGGGACCCTGGGACCGAACCCCAGCGAATAACAAGGCCCCACTGTACAATACTACCCAAAATCCTTAAAACAGTGATACTTTTAAGAACGCCAACAATACCATGAGAAAATGGAAGCCTGTTCTTAACACCTTTGTTTGAATACAAAGCCAGTGGAGCTTGGGAGGCTTGCATCATGTATTTTGTGCATTATGGTTGACTAATTAAAGGTATCACAGTTTAGTGGATTTGGGGTGTTGTTGTCCTGAGGTACACTTGTATTTCTGAATGTCAACTAGGCAAGCAAAGCTATTTCTGCTTTTAAAAATGCTTTTTTGAAAATGCCCAACCTGACAGAAAAATGTAAAAGCTACACAAAAACTAAAGTCTCCAGACTGTAGGACTCTCTTTAAGTAAAGGTTTACAGGACTTCGGATGTATTGAAGGTATGTTTCATAATGACATAAGGTCTTCTAACTTGCTCCACCCAGTTGTGCAAAAACAGCCTCGTCATCAAAACTACATGGCTGGCTGTGCAAGCCAAACAAGTCACTAGGCAGGGCACTCCTTATTACAAAAGACCGTTCCTTGGCACCTTTGTGGTGAATTGCCTCCATGAGTAGTGGCTGTCTTCGTATTCATATCTATAGGCGTCATAGGCTGCCCAAAAGACCAAGACATAGGTACAAGAGCAAATCAAGATGGAAACCTGGATGCCAAAATGATTAAATTGGGAGTATTATACTTTGCTGCATTCTTTCACCCTATTTATTCATTGCATTACACAATATAACAGCAATGTTAGACTCAGAAGAAAGAGGAGTGAAGGCAGGAGGAAGGAACATCAATGTAAGGTATGTGGATGACGCCATACTACTAGCGGAAAGCATCAAAGACTTGAGGAAAGTATTAAGGAAGGTCAAAGATGAAAGTGCAAAGGCAGGCCTAATGCTGAACATAAAACAAAAATAACAACCATGGAGGACCGACATAAATCCATCACAGGCCACGAAGACATTGAAATAGTTAAAGAAACATTATAGAATCATAGAGTTGGAAGAGACTGCAAGGGCCCTGATCCAGTCCAACCCCTTTATTCTGTCATGCAGGAAATCCAAATCAAAGCATCCCCATTGACAGATGGCCATCCAGCCTCTGTTTAAAGACCTCTAAGGAGGGAGACTCCATTACACTCCAAGGAAGGAGTGTGTCCCACTGTCGAACAGCCCTTTCTGTCAGGAAGGTCCTCCTGATGTTGAAGTGGAATCTCTTTTCCTGGAGCTTGCATCCATTGCTCCTTTGGGTCCTAGTCTCTGTCTCCTCCTCAATATGACATCCCTTCAAATATTTAAACAGGGCTATCATATTACCTCTTAACCTTCTCTTCTCCAGGCTAAACATTAATCAGAATGGAGACTACAGTCGAGAAATCAGAAGAAGACGAGGAATGGGAAGGGCAGCGATGAAAGAATTAGACAACATCCTAAAGAGTAAAGATATACAACTGAGCACCGAAGTTCGAATCGCCCAAACCATTATATTCCCCATCACCATGAATGGATGCAAGAGCTGGACAGTGAAGAAAGCAGATAGGAAGAAAATCAATTTCATTTGAAACATGGTGCTGGAGAAGAGGGTACCGTGGGCAGCCAAAAAGACAAATGAATTGAACAGATTAGGCCTGATCTCTCCCTGGAAGCCAAGACGATCGTACTGAGGCTGTCATGCCTTGGTCACATCATGAGAAGGCACGATTCATATGCTATGATGGGTAGAAGGTGGTAGAAGGAGAGGAAGACTGCATAATGGATGGTCAGACTCAATTATGGAGCTCAAAGGCTTGAATTTGCAGGAGCTAAGCAAAGAAGTGGAGGACAGGGGGTCTTGGAGATGTCTCATCCACAGGGTTGCCATGAGTCGGGGTCAACAACAACAACATTATACTTCGGGTGTATTATGAGAGGACATGGCTTATTAGAAATGATAGCAATGCTAGGTAAAGTGGAAGAAAGAAGTGATAGAAAAAGAAGAAGAGGTGGATTTATTCACTCAAGGAAGCTACAACTCGGAGCTTGCAAGACCTGTTGATAAATAGGGTGTGCTGGTTTTCCATATGTCAAAGCTGGCTTGACGGCAATGACTTGACAGCAATTTATTGCTATTATTAATACTAGTAAACCCATTTCAGAAAGCCTTTGCCTCACACTCCTAACCCATAAAAAAGTCCAAGCATTTCACTACTTCCTAGGATTTATATGTGCATTCGTAAAGGGCTGAAACTGATGAGAAACTGAACACAAGAGAGTCTAAATCCTTCACTAGAATCCGCTTTGAACGCTGTCGGTGTTTATTTAACAGCCTGCTGCACCTCGTAATATTTCAACGCCTCTCAATAAAGAGCAACGTGGAGGGAGAAATGTGGTTAGCCAATAAAAAAATATCATGCTGAGAGATAACATTGATGCTCAGAATAGTCGGCCTCAATGAAGAACTTCATAATCCCATTTTACACCCATAATAATACAGTACATTTATTCTGCACAAACCGGTGAAGCTCTTCTCCTGAAATGGGAAGCAATCCTTACTCCACTAACTTTTAGGGTTGAATCCAGACTCAGTCCTGGTCAGAACAGCAAACCCAGTGAAATATGTGTTTTCCTGATTCATAGTGCAAGAGGAAAATTTTTACATGGGATCTTCCACTCATCTCAGCCAAAACCTCTTGAATATTTTGCATTTTCCTTATCAGTCACACTATGGCTTTGGTGTGTATTGGAAAATTAAACCATGCCAACTTTATCTTTGCATCACCATCAACTGAGATAACCGACCATTTCTTGAAGGCCAGTTAACCTGAAATGCAAAAACCGTCAATTGGTAACAACATGTTTCATGTTGCAGAAAATACGTTCGAAGGAATCTAAGCGTTCAAAAGGGGCGTATTTCCTGAACTGCCGAAAAGGAGAGGAAATATATCAATATGCAAACATGTTGTGGGTTATGTCTTAACAGCTGCACCGTTCCTAATTATGCACTGCGATTGCCACCAACTTGCTTGCACTGCGCTTGTGAGTGGGAAGTGTTTAAAAAGCTTTTCTTAGGCAATGTTAATTGGCTCAGCGCAGAAAACGGAATGCCTTCAGCTTCTGACTTCTGAATTTCCAACTCCTTATGTGCTGAAATGCATCTTTATTTTATTAGTGACACTGCTATCTCACCTTTTCTCCAATGAGATCAAGACAGCATACAGGTTGTTCCTTCTCCCTATTGTCGTATTCTCACAACAACCCTGCAATGTAGGCCAGAGTTTCATGACTGGATCAGTTCCAGTCCAGTCTATTCTGGGGGAATGACAACCACACAGAGAATTTGGTGGCCATCTCCCATTGTAAACTTACTAATCACCTCCGACAAAACTGAAAGTGACCTGAAAGTCATTTCTGGTTTCTCAAAAACGAAAGCAATTGGATTTACTTCGAAGCAGCAACATATTGGATTTCCCAGTCCTTTAGGTTTGGATCACTGCGATCATCTGGATTCTCTCCAGGTCGGCACCGGATCCAGATATAAATAATCGGGCTCCAGCATCTGGAAGAAAGAACCAGGACAAAAAGAGTCCAGTGTTGCATTAACAGGTTTTTCATCAGACCAGGAAGGAAACGAAAGCCAAGGAGCAAAGTCTAACCCTTAGAGGGAAGCATTAACTCTCTGGAGAGGAATTGCTGACATTCCAAAAAGGAGCCATACACCCAGAAAAGGAAATTACTTTTTAAAACAGATTTTAAAATAAACATTGGCAACCGTGCAAAGAATTTGTTTTGTTCTTGCCGAGAGTGCGGACTTGCCTAGGTGGCTTTATTTTCTTGTTTCAGTCCAGAGGCACATTCTCTGGAATGAGAAGAAGGGCCTTCCACACTATATTAGTGTACACACTATATGCTATATACTACTATTTCACTTTATGATTCCACTTTAACTACCGTCGTATGGAAAGCTTGGTTTTCTAGTTTGGGGAGGCACTAAAACTCTGGCTAGGAATTTTAAACTGCAAATCCCAGCATTTCAGAGGATGGGACCATTGCAATTAAAGTAGAATAATAGTGCTATAATCGTGGAGAGTGAAAAGTCTCCAGAATGAAGTGGCTGAACTGTTCTTGGTGGTCTTGAGAAAGCAGAAAAGTTGCCGTTCTATTGGCTTTATTGCTCTGTTGCCACAAAGGTATCGGCAGAGCAACCAAGCCAAAAGAAGCCAGATGGGCTCATGCTTTTAGGCTAACAGTCACAACTTTGCTACAATACTAATTCCCTGCCAGAACAGGACTATGGCCTGATACAGACAAGCTAAAATAAAGCTGCTTCGAGTCACTTTAGAGGTATGCTGTTTAAATGATACATGCATCCTAAGAGTCTAGAAGCTGCACCAAAGCCACACTCCAGTCCTAAGGACTGCTTTGGTGCAGCTTTCAGACTCTTAGGACGCATGCATCATTGAAACACCATACCTCCAAAGTGACCTGAAGCAGCTTTATTTTGGCCTGTCTGTATAGGGCCTAAATGCACAAAAGTCACAGTTTTCGGTATTCTGTAATAGCCCAGTGGTCAAGAGGGCAGATCCCAGGTATTTTTCTGCATCAAGTGAAGGATAAAATGACAGGTACTAGGAGGCAGAGTCCCAGTGAAAAATGGGGCCAAAGTCACAAAGGGTGCGGTAAAAAAATGACAGCATATTTGATCTTGCTGACGGTAATGAAACAAAGTCTTCAGTGAGTCATTTCAATCTTTTCGAATGGGAAAAACCCATACAATAGTGGTACCACCCAATGATTGGTGCCATGGCAAAGAGGACATTGCTGGATTTAGAATTTAGGAAGGAGTCCTACATTTGGCCCAAGGGTCTGAGATTCACCTGGAGAGCAGCAGAGAGTAATGGCCATTATAGTCCAACCTTTCTAGACAGAAGTGATCTGGGCTGATCCGCATCAGTGCAACACAAAGGCATCATCCTTAGACCAGTGCCATCAGCTTTTGGTCTTCAGAGCATTTCAAGGAAATAAACAATCATGATCATTGGGTACAACTACAGTACCAGTTCTTGGGGAAAATAGTCTTGAAGGTCAATAGCCCGAGAAACACTGATCTACCTGCCCCCACTAGAAGCCAATAGGGAAACATGTCATTTCCTAACTCATCCGGGGCTGATGCACAATGCAGTTTGGAAATCAATCCAGATTGGGTCTCAGTATCCCGCAGAGACCTCAACACCAAAATGGTAGCCTTGGAAGCAATGGACATGGAGCGACGGATGCAAACTAGAGGAAATGAGATTCCACTTAAACATTAGGAAGAACCTCACGACACTTTGGAAAGTGATGAGGTCTCCTTTGGAGGTTTTAAAACAGAGGCTGAATGGCCATCTGTCAGGGTTGCTTTGATTGTGATTTCTTGCATGGCAGAATGGGGTTGGACTGGATGGTCCTTGGGGTCTCTTCCAATTCTATGGTTCAGTGATTCCCCCTGAATGACCTGAACTGACTTGACTTTCCCTGTAACTTACCTATTATTGCCCTTCCTTTCCTGCTGCTTCTAAGCAAAGGAAAAGCCCATTGATAAGAAACACACTAGCTGCCCCTGGAACCCAGGGACAACTCCCACATCAATTCACAAGCCGGCTGGTTTTAATTCCCCGTGAACTTTATCCTTTGCACACTGAAATTGCTCGTATTGTTCACATTCTTTCCTGCTATGCAAATGAACTTTCAACTCAGGGACCCAGCAAGCAGACATGGCACAAGATGGCATCATTAATAGAGGCTGATTCCTATCGTCATTTTAAAATAGGAGTTAAATGGAGGATGTGACTCAGCCAAAGGTGACCAAAGTCTGCATGCGCTCAGAGCCAAGTCACTCTCTGGCCAAAGGATCAAAACTTGGCCATTGTGAAGAAACGCAAAGCACAGATGAAGGGTGTAGGGGAAGAGATGAGATTTCTAAAGATGTGATGTGATGCAACATTGCCATTTAAGAAAAAAGTTGATTCCCAAGAGGCATTGAGCTATTTCTGAACTGTTGGAGATGGATCCAAAGATGATGACTCAGATGCAAAATTATTACTTTGAGAGGCATGTGAGATCTGCTGAAACTCCTCCTCACTTTGCGTAGTTAGTTCTGACATCTTCAAAGAAAACCGGCTATGATCTGCAGCTCACAAGAAGACAAAGAGGAGGCTGCATTTAGTATAAAACGTGTGCATGCTCATTTTTAAACTCATCAATAAGTCATAGGCAACTCATTTGCCTGTAACTAGTAATATTTCTCACTAATAAGCAGTTACGTAGTGGTCCTTTTTAAAGCATAGGCTCTCATCATGACAGAGACAATAGCAAGGAGGGTCCAGAAAGGCAGATAGTTGTGTTTATTTATGAGTTTTGTGTTTTTCTTTTCATCTAAGCATCTCAAAAGTATTGCAAAGGCAGCAATGATGCTGCTATATGTCACTGGTAGAATGAGCCACGTTTTCTAGTTACTTTGAAGAGTTACTTAAGACAGCACTTCCAGAGACATTTCTCTACCTCTGTAACTTTCTTCTTGAGGGAAGCAATAAGTAATTTTAGCAATTCTCCCACTGCAAGAAAGTCTGATTCGGTGCAAAGTTCACCGGTGGTTGTTTTGCACAGAAAACAGCCTTTTTAACACAAGAAACATCCTTTTCTATGGCAAAAAATATTTAGGCTCAGAAATATTATTGTCCATGCAGAAAAGGTTGTTTCCACGGAGAAGTCCATTCTTTGTGCAAAACAACTGTGCAGAAAAAAACTATGAAGATTCAGCAGTCCAATATTCTTCTCCTCAGGATATTTTGACCCTGAGGACCATGTTTTTCTGCCATTTTGGAGGGTATTTTTTGATACTGTTTCCATCTCTGGCTAGCACAAGAATATAGGGAATGCATTGGTCTATCTTCTAGGCCAGTGATGGCGAACCTATGGCACGCGTGCCAGAGGTGGCACTCAGAGCCCTCTCTGTGGGCACATGTGCCATCGCCCCAGCACAGAGTTTGCCAGAGTTTGTTACTAGAAAGCTAGAGGAACATAGCACTTTGCAATAAATAAGTGGGTTTTGGGTTGCACTTTGGGCACTCGGACTCTAAAAGGTTCACCATCATTGTTCTAGGCCAATATAGTTAGCTCTGACTAGCAACTGCATCTCTCCTGGGTTTCAGGCAGGATTCTTTCCTTGCCATGCATGGGATTTTCTGGTATTACCTGCCGCTCTTCCATCCAAATATTAGCCACTTCTTGCTTGGCTTCCAAAATCAAATAAGATTGGGTATGTTCAGGGTGGTGTGGGCTGTTGTCTTTGGAGAGGTTTGGGCATGGCTCAAATGTTCAAATTTACATTTTGTTGTGTGTCTTCACGTCATTTCTGACTTATGGCAGCGTGGATGCGGCCCAAATGAAGAACCCTGGAAAAGGGCATGGTTGGTAGGTTGGCGGACACCCCCTCCCCGAATCCTTTGTATCATTGGACTAGTGAATTCACTCTGGGTTCCAGACTGATCTTTAAAAGAGCTATCCAGATTGTTGTTCCCATATAGGTTGAACACTTGGTTAACTCTTTTAAGGTTTGAATCAAAACCTGGAGTACAGTAAATCCATCCTCCCAGAAGTTGCAGCTGCCACTATCAGGGCCCTGGAGCATCAGCACCCCTCCTAGGATGAACCATGACACTGTGGCTTTGCATTGCAGATCTCACTTGTTGCTCATGAGTAACCTTGTCTCTGGCTAGTTTTCTGGCCCACCAGTGTTCCCTGGAATACTCAGGAGACACACAAGATACTGGGTTACTCAGAGCCCCTCTTCCAACCTCCTGAAGGAGATAGTAATGAGAACCTGCTTACTCTTGATCCCCCAAATGCCAATGGCAGCTGTGACCGCTCAGCGAAGGCCCCTAAATCTTCAGATGCCATCAATATATCCCCGCAGATCCCCTCCTAAATCCCAGTCACGGGAGGAATTGCCAGTTAGCTTTGTCCGTTCCCCTGTCTGCAGATGGAGTTAATCCCAGCCATCAATCTTTAAAGGCTCGGAAAGGGTTTACGCATTAGGAAATTGCTTGCTGCAAACAGCAGGCGAACACTGGCGTTTAGCAAAGCTTGGAGAAGTGAGGCATTTTTGGACTACAATTCCCAGAATGCTCCAGCCAGGGATTCTAGGAGCTGTAGTCCAAAAATACCCTTCTTCGAATGCTGCACTTTGGATCTACCAAGTGTTGTCATTCATTCATGTGTGTGTATTTTGAATGACAAGCTGTGAGCAATACTTACTTAATGCGTTAAACATAATGCTAAATGATAACACCAAAGGTTCTCCCTAAGTCTCAGATTTCTGCCCCTAAACTTGAATTGAAACCCCACTGCAAACTCAGGACTATGGTTTCTTTAATTCAATCCAGCCACTTGTAGAACTGTCTTTCTCTTTTCCTAACGTCTCCCATTTTGCAAAGCTTTATCCTTTCTAAGGTGTCATGTCATTTCATAATATGCCTAAAGTACAAGTCTGAATTTAGTAATTTTGGCTTCTAAGGGGAGTTCAGACTTGAATGGCTCTAGAAAGAACGCATTGACTGGAAAGTTTGGCAGTCCACAGTATTATTTATCCTCAGATGTATTTTCTCCCTTTCAGGATTCCTTACGGTCCACCTTTCACACTCACCCATAGAAATCGCACATAGAGAGCATAAAAAGACTCATGTGCCCAACAGCTACTGGGATGAAAGCAGCACTGGCACAGATTCTCTCAGACACAACAGCAGTGGCACTTGAGGTTACTCTTGCTAGTAATGCACAGAAGGAGGCACTGGTAAATCACTTCTGAAAACCTTTTACCGTGAAAACCCTATGATGAGACAATGCTGTCAAGCATACCTCCTTATTTTCTCCCTTTCATTCATCTCTGCTAGATATTGCATTGCCTTTCCATGCAGAGGAGATATAGTTGTCTACTCACAGGCTGATCAGATGAGACATACTAGAAGAGAGAAAAAGAAAGGGGGAGAAACAGTTGATAGAAGTGTGATGAGTTAATGTGATGTTCACTTAAAATAAACTCAGATGTGAGTAAGAGAGTCATCAGCTTTGGTGCAGCTTCTGGCCTCTTAAGATGCATGTATCGCTTAAACAGCATACCTCCAAAGTGACCCGAAGCAGGTTTATTTTAGCCTGTCTGTTCAGGCCCTAAGTGGCTTACCCAAGACACTGTCCCCAAAATAGGTTTCGCATATGGGACTGGTCCCTTAATGTTTGGATGGAGACTCATGGTGGAGTCACCGTCTCCACTGAGAACGTGGGTTGTAAATTATGCCTCCTTTTCAGAGCTTGCAAAATGTCTGTTTTGGACCACAGCTCCCAGGATCCCCTAGTCAGGCTGCTGAGGAATGCTGGGTGTTGTAGTCCCAAACTAGTATTTCCTAGCAACTTTCCTTCTGGAAGCACAAACCCCTCTGTTCAAACTCAAAGACGGAAGAAATGTGCGTGTGATTTGGAGTGTGTGGTGTTGTCTAGTAATCCTTGTGAAAGCCCCTTCTGTTTCAGCATGCCATCCTTACAGAGACCGAAACCATATAAGTACAGAAGCCGAAGTCGACACAGATCCTGCTTTAAACTAGGGTTGTTGTTTGCATGTGTCTCATCACCAGCTTCCATGCACTGAAGGGATTGTATGTCTGTTTTCAAGAATGATTCATTTCCCAAGAATGTGGGTATCAAACTGCACAGACCTCTTCAGCTACTCGCCCCAGAAGTTGATGGGATCTCTCTTTCTTGCTGATACAAATCCGCACTCGCTGGAGGGGAGAGAGGGCCAGTTTCATCCCTCCCTGTGCACTGGATCGTGTCCAGTTACTCCGCTTACCATTATGCAACTTGACCAAGGGTAACCCAATCCTCGAGGACAAATTTAGAATTGCCTGGATGTGTTTGCTCCCAGCTTGTTACCTGCCCAGAAATAACACACTCACACTCACACACACAGCCTCCCCTCCAGAAGTCAGGATAAACAAGTAAGATGCGGGTTACGCCAATATAAAACACATTTCCCAAATTCATTCATTCATTCATTTGATCCCAGGAAGGGACCAAAGGCGGCTAACCTGATAAAAATGTCTCAAAAACTTCCCAGTTAAAAATTAAAAACAATTAAAATAATAGTTTTTTGTGGGGTTTTCGGACTTTGTGGCCATGTTCTAGAAGAGTTTATTCCTGACATTTCACCAGGAACAGATGCTGGCAAAACATCAGGAATAAACTCTTCTAGAACATGGTCATATAGCCTGAAAGACCCACAAAAAACTATGGATGCCAGCCATGAAAGCCTTCAACTTCACAATTAAAATCATCTAGTTGAAACTATAAAGTTAAGATAAAAAATCATACAAAAGTTAAAATCATACAACACAACCCATATAAGCCTCTCAAAGCATCTGTAAAAGGGCTTAAAATTGTTCAAGTAGTCAAATATGATATCTTAACTTCTTAAGAAATATATTGATTTACATCCTTTATAACAGATTTTGGATGTATCCACACTGCAAAATTAAAGCGGTTTGATACCACTTTAACTGCCATGACTTTATCCTACTAGGATTTCTAGTTTGGTGAGGCACCAGAGCGCTCTGATAGACCAGGCCTCGCCAAACTAGAAATCCTACTAGGTGAGTCAATACATAGATAAACCCCATTAATTGAATTCTAGTTGGAACTAACAAAAGGATTTAGGCCGTGATGTAAATGATTTCCCTTCAGGACTGAGGGATTTATAACCCTACAGATGTTTTAACATTACAGTTCCCTGGCTATTGGTCAGGCTGCCTTAGGCTGATGGGAGCTGGAATCCGACAACATCTGGATGGCTAGAAGTTCCTTGGCCTGAAGATAATGGTCATTTCAGTATTGAAATTATGAATGCTGTTGTTTATGTCACCGGAACAGCACCACATACACAAACGGAGAGTGCCACCAGACTACATATATAAATATCTATATATATGGGAGGGTGGACTTAAGGGAGAAGAACCTCAGTCCACTGATCACATTTGGGAAATTGCAGTCCATGAAAGTAGGCTTTTCAAGTTACTGGGAAGGTCTGCAAGGTCTTCCAAGCAAACATTCCCAATTGAACTGGAGAGCTTGAGGACAGCAAGGTACACAACAAGGGTTGCCCTCATGTTTGGGATCTTGCCCATCTAACCCTCAACTCTTCTCCAAACCAATAGGAGGTATATAAGATGTCCTTCAACTTTGCAAGGGAGTAATTCAGGTAACAAATTAGATGGCACTTGCTCCACCTCTTGTTAGCCTCAGAATAGATGCTAGGCGAGCGAGACTTTCCTTGTTGCCTTTCATTTTAGCCAGGAAACGTCATCGATTTGCGTCTATAATTTATAACAGTTTGCCTTTCCAGAAAACCTTGCGTCTCTCTCAAGCTGAGATGGAATTTCCCTGGCTCCGAGTTGGGAACACGGTGGAGACTCAGTGCCGTATTTGTCTCCGAAGGGAAACCTCATCTTACTCTCTGGTCTCCTGTGTGGGGCTTAGCTAGAAGTGACCTAGCGAGGGTTTCTAGGCAGAGGTGCCAAGACCCTTGTCTATTTTAGGAACATCTCAAGTGAAAGGAACTTGCTTTGCCTCAGGACCTCAGAGCTCTGCTAAGTTTTGGGACTGCCCACAGAGATGGCAAAAGATTTTTTTTGCTCTTGAGGCAGAAAGTCCAAATTAGTCTCCAAATTGTATTGGAGCATCTCCAGGGATGCCCTCACATGTTGTGCAGATTCAAGGGTTCCAAGCTACCCAACAGTTGGTTAAGACAACAACATTTTAACAGCTTACTCTCCTCCCAACAATATCATCTGATGAAGTTTTCTTAATTTCAGAAATCCAAATTGAGGACCAGTAGTCAGCAGACGCAGTGGTTTGAATGCTGGACCAAGGCTCTGGGGATCAAGGTTCAATTCCATGCTTGGCCACAGAAACCCATTGGGTTACCTTTGGCGAGTCACACAGTCTCAGCTCCATGATAGGTTTGCCTTAGGATCACCGTAAGTCAGAAATGACTCAAAGGCACACAACAGCAAAGTCAGCAGAAGCAGCAGCACCATTGCCACCTGCAGAAAGAAACTGTGAGACACCCACCATTTTGATGTTCTCAGAATGATGCTATTACAAAATTTGGCAATTTCCCAACAACCTACTCTTGCCATTTGGTAGAATTGAAAGATATAGTCGTGTTAGTCTGTAGAATCAGTATGTAGAGAGATCTTGTAGCACCTCTGAGACTAACTGAAAGAAAGAAGTTGGCAGCAGGAGCTTTCCGTCTACTTTCTCAGATGCATCTACAAAGGCTCATGCTGCCAACTTCTTTCAGTCATTCTCAATGGTGCTATAAGATCTCTCTACATCTTGCCATTTGGTAAAACCAAGCCAGGGACAACAATTAGGATGGCTAGCCACTTACGTATTGCCAAAAATGAGGAGCGAAGAAGATGACAAAGGAGTGGATAACCAGGAGTCCTTGCTTATTGTTGCCTTCAAGTCATTACGGACTTATGGCGAACCTAAGGCAGCACTCTCATGGGGTTTTCTTGGCAAGATTTGTTCGGAGGAGGTTTGCCATTGCCTTCCCCAAGGCTGAGAGGATGTGACTTTCCCAGGATATGCACGGCTAAATGAATAAATGCAAACCCATGTGCATGAGTGCATGAGTCTTCCATTGCCGTATGATGCACAGCGTATCATTTCAGGCACTGGAGCCGCTGAGGCATCATCCGAACTCTAACAAAATTGCTTATGTAATAGACCTTTAACCAACGCAAGAGCAACAACAAAAACATCACTCTGCAGAGCGTTGTCTTGTCTTTTATATCAGCAGAGGGCAGTCTGCTGCAGAGTAAATAGGAAGAATAATGGACAAGAAAGAGAGCCTTCAGCAATGCAGAGAGAGCTTTCAGAGCTGTTCAGTGTTATGCTGGCTCTTGGTGAAGCGCCTCCAGGTGGTAGATCTTTGAACTGCAGAGAGCAGCTGAGATGGAGGCCGCATCCACACTGGAGAAATAACCCGGTTTGGCAGCACTTTAACTGCCCTGGCTCAAGGCTATGGAATTCTGGGAGTTGGAGTTTGTTGTGGGCCCAGAGCAGAGCTAAATTGTGCTCCTTATATAAAATGGCAAAATCAAGGTTTGCTATTTGGAATTTATACTTTTTTTGGAATATTTTCAAGCCGTGGATGATTGAATCCGTGGATAAAATATTTGTGGATAAGGAGGACCCACTGGACTTTGAAGAACCATGGAGAAGCTACCATGATATGGTTGATCTGCTGATGATATTAATGTACCTGAAGTACAAGCCATGCTGGGAACTGGGATCCAATATTGGATATTGAAGAGACAGGGAAAAGATAGTTGGAGAAAGTGCTTGGAAAGGTTACTCTTTGGACCACAAATCCCAGAAGCCAGCATGCTGGCCGGGGTGCTTGGCACTGTAGTCCAAAAAAAGTAACGTTTCCAAGCTCTGGTTGGGAATCCCCTGCTGAACCCTTGTGCTATGGAGCAGGAACATGACACTTATATGGCCCACCCCAGGAAGACCTGAGACATTCCCTAAGAATGGTGCTAAGTCAGGCCTAGGGGATTTGGGTCAGCTGAGATACAGGATATCTGATCCGTCCGAAGTGGATGGAATTTCCTTACGGGCTGAAACAGTAGAGCTCTCGCGAAATTGTCGGATTCATCATATGGCTTGAAATGGTCTCAAATAAAGCAGCGGAGTGAAAACCGACTGAAACGGGTGGAGCAGCGGAGAGATATTAAAGGAGAGGCAGGAGATGATCGCACTAAGAAAGCTGTGGGGTTAAGTCAAAATTTTCTAATTCTGAAGTCAGCACTCCTTACATAAACTGACAATCTCCTCAAAATAGCCTCTCTGTATCAGCAAAAGCTCACACACTTTAACAGGGAGGATCTCAGCGGTCCATCGGCTATCCAAAACCAACGTTTATGGGTTTTGTTTTGAGTCAAAGGGATGATAATAAAATATACCTTTAATCCAAGCTTGGAAAAGAGGCTTTTTTGGACTTCATCTCCCAGAGACCACCAGCTCACATAACATACCCTCCAACTATCTTTGGCAGAAATAGTCCCAAATATTGCCTCACTTATTGAAATGTCCCAGTTTCTCTCTCCTCCTTCCATTTTCCCAGTTCTCCCTCAACTTACTTCAATTACAGCAAACTGAGTTGAAAATATAACTTTAACTCTACTCAGCCGAAATGAAAGGAGGAAAGAGGATGGATCTTGCTCTTCCCTGCAGCATCAGGCAAAAGCAAACTGCTGCAGTATCTCCTAGCTTGCCTCTTGTCCTTCTTCTTTATTCATAACATTTCCTAACTTGGCCACGCTCGGATGTTGCTTGGCCACACATGCCCCGGTTTTCATCTCTGAAATGTTGGAGGGTCTGCCATAGCCAGCAATAGAGGGATTTGGGGAGCTATTGTCCAAAAAAAGTAGTTTTTCCAAGTTCTGCCTTTTAAGAGTAAAAAAATGGCCATAAGGGGGATTCTGGGAGCTGTAGTTCAAAAGAGTATCTTTCTCAGAATAATGGAATAATAGTTATTCTAACAATGGAATAATATTTTTTTTAAGTTAAGATAGTGATTTCAGAAATGCACAACTTAAATCTCACTAGTCAGTGAGATTTGAGACAATCTAAATACATGCCGAATCACAACCTGAAGGGAAGCTCAGCCAACTAATTGGTTCCCGTGCGATAGATTTTTTGGCAGAGGTTATGTCCTCATTGCCCAATTATATCACTTTGATTCCTCTTTAACTGTCATGGCTCCATCCACAGGAGTCTTGGGATCTATAGTTTGATGGGGCAATTAGAATTCTCAGGACTATAGAGCCAGAGTGGTGTAATGGTTAGAGTGTTGGATTATGGCTCTGGAGACCAGGGTTTGAATCCCGGCTCGGCCATGGAAACCCACTGGGTGACCTTAGGCAAGTCACACACTCTCAGCCTCAGAGGATGGCAATGGCAATCTGCTCTGAAGAACCTTGCCAAGAAAACCCCATGATAGATTTAGGGGCCCTAGGGTCACCATAAATCGGAAACAAATTGAAGGCACACAACAACAACAACAGCAAAATCTAGAGACCCCAACTCCCACCCTTCCCAGTTAAAGGGCATTCAAACTACTATAATTGTGCTGTTTGGACTCATTGCTGGAGTCCATTTCTAGAAATCTTGCAAGGGGAAAGGGTCTCAACCTGTCGACCCCTTCAAGGAAAAGCAAAGGGATTCCAAACAAAACAACTTTTCACTTCTCTCTTTTAGAGGAAGGAGGTAACTCCATTCCTGTTTATTCCTACCTTCTGTTTGCTGGATCTTTAAAAAGAAAGTGAGGGGTGAGCTGGGGTAGAAACATGTTGCTCATAAGCTAAGGTCATCCGAGGGGAAACAAGTCACGGCCGCCTTCAGCTTCAGTACATTTATGTACATCGCTGGTTTAAAAAAAAAAGCATGCGGTCGGAAAGCATGGAGCTTCAGAATGAAATATTCCTATTTATTGTTTTAGCTACACAAAAAGGCCATCACAGGGATCATTCGCATTACACAATCAGAGTGCTAGGTCCTATTTTAGATATACACATATATTCATACATGTACCTTGCACTTGTTCTTTGTACTTTATTCCCATGTTCTGACTGTTACCTTATCAGCAATATGTATGATGTTTTAATATAACTTGAAATTCAAAGATATAGCTGTGTTAGTCTACAGAGTTAGTATGTGGAGCAATCTTGTTAGTCTTAAGGGTGCTACAAGATCTCTCCACATAACTTGAAATTATTAAGACTGTTCAAATTATATATATCCCACTCTCTTCCATGCCAGCATTCTCTGAAGATGCCAGCCACAGATGCTGGCGAAACATCAGGAATAACCTCTTCTAGAACGTGGCCACATAGCCTGAAAAACCCACAAAAAACTATATACAAGGTTCTACAGCTGATCTATATGGCCCCCATCAGTGGTTTGTTTTATATAAAGGTGCTTTTAAGTAGCCAAAACAGGTAATCCCTAGCAGTTGTACTGCATCCTAGTGACACTTTGGGCCGCTTCAATGGATCTAGAAAACACACAAATAAATGTACCATATATACTCAACTATAAGCTGACCTCATATATAAGTCGAGGGCAGGTTTTGGTACCAAAATTATGGCTTTTGATCTGACCCGTGGATAAGTTGAGGGTAAAGCTTAGAGGCCCGTAACATATTAAATAACACATGATTTTCTACATTTTTGCAAGTACAAAATCTAATATCAGAGGCATCTGCCTCATTCTGCCTTCCTTGTGCCCAAGACTAGGCCCAGCCATGCTTATGCCTCTCTTGTTCCATAAAGTGTTATATCCCCAGGGGCTGAAAAGCAGGTTTGCATTTGCTCTCAGGAAACAGCCCCATAATACTCCTGATAACAGGAGTATTATGTCACACTGTCCGATAACATAGTCCCTAATACTCCTGGGATACAGACATAGGCTCTGGTCGAATGGACAGTTCCTGTTGGCCGCCTTTGTCTTTCCATCTCTGCTGATCCTTTAAGTATCTCAACAATGGGATCATTGTGATTGCTTTGAGCCTGGTTTAATATCAAAATGCTTGATGAATTATCAGTCCTAAAAAGGCTTAAACCTCCTGCATCAGCTGGCATTTGGTTGGCTTCATTTATTCATTCCTCTTGGCGGTGATGGTGTTTTTTGTTGTTGCTGTTTTCATTTTCTGTAACAACAAGTGGAACCTTTCCTCAAGATTGGTCTTAAAACATTCAGATTCTAAAAAATAGTGTTACAGAACGAGTCGATAGCTTGGGTCCACAGTTTTCCTACTTAGAGAAGATCTACTGAAAAGGAAACTTAATTCATTACAGCAAAATTAAGTTC
This sequence comes from Sceloporus undulatus, assembly GCF_019175285.1. Classification (NCBI taxonomy): domain Eukaryota; kingdom Metazoa; phylum Chordata; class Lepidosauria; order Squamata; family Phrynosomatidae; genus Sceloporus; species Sceloporus undulatus. Next base: position 30,099,354 of record NC_056529.1, read on the forward strand.
CACTGATTCCTCTGGGTCCAGTTCTGTGGTTTACTGTTATGTGCCTTCAAGTTGTTTCCGACTTAAGGCAATCCTAAAGGTGAATCCTAAAGGGGCTGAGAGTGTGTGACTCGCCCAAGGTTACCCAATGGGTTTCCATGACTGAGTGAAGATTCAAACTCTGATCTCCAGAACGGCAGTCCAACACTCAAACTACTACACCACATAGGCTCCCAGATCCCCTTCTGCACCATCTTTTTATTGATGATGGTTTTAATCTTCTTTCACTTCTATTGCAAGCCTGGAGGTGACAGCATGCGTTATCGCATTGGGGTGACATGAACCCAGGCGATGCCACTACAGGCTAAACAGGCATGGTTCCCACTTAATTCGAATTCAGAAAGTGATTCAGAAAGGAAGGGCCATTTTTTTGCCCATTTTTGTCCATTTAACATACGTCAAAAAAGACACTTTTTTAAGCTCCTTTTCATCAAAACTGAATTAACATAAGTGGGAACCATAACCAAATCGGGATCAGTTTCATAATTTGGTTTTAAATGACTCAAACCGATTCTTTTGTCAATGGGAACCAACTGCCTCAGGAACCGGTTTAAATAGAACCAATTCTTTTGTTAATGGGAACCACAAGCGGATTATTTTGAATTGTTTCCATCCCAGACAATCTGATAGGAACAAATGCAGCGGGAACCATGCTACAAATTCGATTCGATTCATCAATTCGGATTGGAAACCGAATCTTGCATAAGTGGGAATTAGGCCTTTGTCCCAAGACGCAAGAGAAAATGCAGGTGACTTGGGGCAAGGAAGGAGCAGTTGATGCACCTGTCTGAACTTGGTTGTCTTGTTTACCTGGATGGGCACTCGCCTTTTCATCTGTGAACCTGACCAAATGTTTTTGAAAAGCCATTGATCTCTCAAAAACATGCTCTCTCTAGATATGTTATGAGATATGAAACATGCCAAAAATACAGCACAGGGCACGCAGGGTGTGCTAACAGGGGCAAGGCCAAACCCTTCTGTGATCCCTTTCCCTCTCCACCAGCCACAAAATAGCTCTGGAGAGGAGCTATCACAGTCCAACAGTGAACCCTGGGGTTGCAACAGGAGAGACATGGTGGAGTGATACAGGATCTCAGCCAGGAAATGTATGTCTGTGTGTATGGGGACAGCGAGGGAAGAGACCTTTTGTCCTTTGTGTTGTTGCATTTATTACATTATCAAGTCACATATTTTCTGCACCACTCCGATCGCTCATACACATGTGCAGAGGGGGAGCGCATCATTTTCTGAAACTGCTCCAGGCTCCCATCCCCTTAATCCATCCTTGGCTCCATGGGTTGCATATTTTCTTTTGTGGAATTCCCATCCCTGCCCCTCCACCCACCATTTCCAAGCGGAGCCACCTGCCAAAGACATCTGTTCCCCTGTGCTCCGCTTACAATGCAGGCAAAGGAGGGATCCCATATCAGAGATTGCCATGGGAACAACCTCAAACAGAGACTTATCTTCTCCCTCTTTGTGGGGGGATGGAGAGAGGCAGAGAAGGTATTTTAATGACTAAATACATCTCCGGATAATGTATGTGATGCAGCTCAGCTATGGAACACAAGACAGATATTGTTTCTGCAAAAGTCTTTAGGGCTGTGCTTACTCTTCTGTCTCTCTCTTTCTGGTCCCCCAGCTGCCAGGTCTCAAGCCATGCAAAGATGCTGATCAGATTTTTACAACTTAGCCAATACAGACATACTCATTCTATACCAAGCCCTCTTAAATCTGTGTAATATCACTAGGAGAAACGAGACATTCCAACGAAGATTTAGTAGGTAGCGAGATTTTGTAGCACCACTGAAATTAGCAGCATGAGCTTTCATAGACTTCAGTCTACTTCCTCAGATGCATTGGGTCTGAAGAGATGCATCAAATGCATCCCTGAATACATTCTAGGATGTGGAGGTTAGGTCTTAGTTCACTGGTCTTCCCTTCAACAAAGGGAAGAGACCACTAATCTAGTTGTGTATCCAGTCAGAAACGTAACTTGGCCATTGTAAAGTTGGCCATTGTAAAGTTACACATCACAGCCTCTCATGCAGGATCTGTGCAATTGTCCCAACTCATTTATGAAACTGTTTCACAAATGAGTTGGGGCAAATGCACAGATCCTGCATGAGAGGCTGTGATGTGTAACTTTACAATGGTGAAGTTACATTTCTGACTTGATACACAACTGTGCCAGTGAACTACAATGAGCCACAGAACTCTGCTAGTGAATTGCAATGAGGCGGAATGGGGCACTGTCCAAGGTGCCCTGTTACAATGGGCATTCCTGTTATGTAATGTATCCCAATACACATTATGCATCAGGACCATTGTGCAGCTGTTCACTCCATTTGCACAATGGTCTCAGAGACGTAGCTACATCTCTGCTCCCCGCCTGACAATACAAGCATTGCACAACATCGCAATTCATCTTTATATGATTGTAAGTCACTTTGCAATGACATAAATACCTAACAGGATGCCAGCACTCATCTGGAAGCCCCTTCTTCCCCCTTTCCAGTGGAAAAGCAATTATTTTTCCAGCACTAAAAGCCATCCATCTGGACACAACCTAAGGTGCTGCTTGGGGATTGTTTTGTTGTTAATCCCAGGATAAAAGCCACTGGTGAAGTGGCCAGTGGGCTGGCCTGCCACACAGCCAGTAGCCGTTGACTGGGAAGAAGAAAATGGGGCATCTCACGCTGCAGGAGATGTCACTAAATGCTGGGCCGCCTCAGCCGAAAGCAGAACAGGTGGCATCCCTCGTTGGCGCACATGCTAATCTTAGACAGAGCTTGGAAGAGGAGGGAGACACAGCTGCAGGAATGTGCTTCGGTCAGCATTCGCTCTTGGGCCTTCCACTCCAAAGCCCCAAATACGGCATTGCGTTTGGCACCTCACCACCTGTCTGATGCTTCTCTTAACCCCCAGCCAGCCATCCCCATACATTGCCTCACAGAGGTCTATCACACTTCCAGCCACCCTTGCACCAGAATGAAGTAAAGATTGTGGATGGGGAAAGGGGGAAACCTTAGCCCAGAAACAGAGGTTCTGCTGCTAAGACATTCTGAGCATGTTGCAGCATCTCTTTCCAAAAGGGTGGCTTGAGGTTCGGGCAGGATTTGCTTTGTTTCATTGGCAGTGCTGCTCAGACCACTGGAAAATTTTCCCCATTCCTAAGATCCTACAGCTGCAATTCCCCATCCCTTCAAAGCTAATGTGACTTTTTTAACAGACCATTCTGGGCTTAATGATGTTTGTAGTATGACTGCATGCATGTTCCATTTTGTCACCTGCAACTGCAGACTCAGAGACTTAAAAAGAAAGGAATGATCATACCTTAGGAGTGGCTCTCACCGCCACTTTATACATTTTTTTTCTCCTTCCTCTTTTTATACTGAAGACACTTTTTTTTGGACAGCCTTGGGGGAAAAAGATAGCAATTCTCCCATGCATGATCATCCCTTTTGCTGGAGTTTGACACTTGTGATTCTTAAGGAAAAGAGTTGCTAACCAGAGAGCTAAAAATAAAGCATGTTCAGCCCCAGCTTAGAGAAGATATTTAAGAGGAACTTAGAGACAACTCATCACAGGGAATAAACTCCTGGTTGATTTCTAAATTTTAAATCCACTGACAGATTACAGTATCTTCGGTCAGGGCAGGTCTCTTCACAACTGGAAAGACCGTCTAGAACAGAGAAGGAAAATGTTTAATTCCTCTTTCATGTTGGCCGCTATCCCATTCATTAAAAGCAGACATCTCCCAGCTTGTGCAGGTTGTATTCTTCTGCAAGTTAGACCCCGAGGTATATTAATACGGATGTATTAGCCTTAAAGATGCATTTGTATCACAATGGTTGAACTCACTTTAAGGTCAGAAGTATGAGATGTGAAGGACAAGTGGTATTGCTTGGACAGTCAGCCCTCTCTATCCACTGATTCTTCATCCACGGATTCAATCATCCATGTGTATGTGTATGTGTATGTGTATGTGTATATGTATATATATATATATATATATATATATATATATATATATATATATATAAGCAGACCTTGATTTGGCCATTTTATACATGGGACATCATTTTACTGCACCATTGTATTTAATGGGACTTGAGCATCCACTGATTTTGGTATCCACAGGGATCCTGGAAATCTTTGGAGATTAGTGTGACTTCATAGAATCATAGAGTTGGAAGAGACCACACGGGCCATCCAGTCCAACCCCCTGCCATGCAGGAACTCTCAGTCAAAGCATACCTGTATGGCAGGGGGTTGGACTAGATGGCCCTTGTGGTCTCTTTCAACTCTATGATTCTATGACTTCCTTAGACAAAAGGCATACTCCAGCCCTTGCAAGACTGTCCCCTGTGAGTAGGTACCACCATTTCCTATGGCCAGAATCCCATCATCGCCCTCCATAGATTAAAGGGATTCTGCTGATGTCTTGGGTGATCTCATTGTGGTGGGTGCCTTGTTTTTCCTCCCTTGCTGGAGCCAACTGGTCTAGGGCCAGATGTCCACTGCGGGGTATTCCCAGGCCATCCACAAGTCACTCTCCTGAGTGTCCCTTTTAATATTAAGTTGCTATCAAATATGAGAGGGGTGATTCTGGGGGTCCAGCCTAGGGCAACATTATGGTGTCTGCTCCAAGGTTGGCACTCGGATCACTCCAACTCATAGGAAAACCCTCCAGCTAAAGCCCCTCACCTTCGTTTAGGAATGCCAGGTTCTCAAGGGAGCTGTGTATTATATCACAGTGTGCTCTTCTTTCCAGTCTGGTTCCAAGTCATCTCTGCTAGCATTTTAATCATTTCGGCTGACGTTGGTTGGACAACATAATGTAGGGCCAAGGAACAGTTGTTGGGCTGCTGTTTGGCTCCCTTCCTTCCCTTTCCAGGTCTCCTTTCTTCTCCTTTTGTGAGAGCTGCAGAAACAAAGCCTGTTGGAACGTTTATATAACCTTCAATACCAGCGCAACCCCACACTGCAAGCAGATCACGTAATGCCTAGGGCAGCTCAGTTACAGCCGAGAACGAAGCTGAGTTGCTTGACAGATTGCAAGCCAATGAACTCAGATGGGGAGTCGTGGTGATCCATATCCTGCACCCATCAACCCATGGCATATCTTGGTGGTCCCGCATAATACAGAATTATCATGGAGATAAATCAAGTGCATCTCCCCCAAATCTATTAATATTAGATCTGGTCTGAAATTAGATTTGGTATTGAGTACTTGATGAAATCTGCAAATAACAAATCAATAAGATAACTTTCTTTTTACCTATCCTCTTGCCAATTGCCATAGTATATATATTTAAAGGTATATCCCAAATCTTGAGCAAAATATAAAGATGTTCTAGCAGCTACACTTTACAAAAGACACACAATATCTTAATAGGATCAATGTCTGTTGCAAGCAAAGTTTGCAAGTTTTGGAGTCTCACAGAACCCTTCATCAGCCACAATAGACAAATGTATAATTTCCAGCTACACAGAGAAAGCGTGTTATTTCATGGTGCTGTCATTATGAGCGTGAGAGCCTCCGGGAAAACTAATGCACAGAGTTTTTCTGGAGAGCATTTTGGCTTGGGAACATGGAGGACGTCATCTTCCCTTGTGGCTGCCGTTCAGGCGCGGCGCATTAAGTTCTGATCGCTCACGTTGCTATGGCCGGTTGCCCCAGACAAGCCACGCCGAGCCTTTTTATAGAGACAGATGTCGCAGTCATAACTCCTTGATAATGTTTGTCCAATGGTGTCATTGGGGAATTTCTCGGGGCGTTCTCACGCATTAGCCATAAATCACTTTTCATTTAACACTCTCATGCAAATCTCGCACCCGGTGCAATGGATGCTCCCTTTCCCTCCTACAGTACAGGTTGAGTTACTGTTCACACATGACACAAACAGCATGCAAGAGGCTCAAGGTGGGATCTTTGTCATTGTGTGTGAATCCGCTCCTGGTTGAACTTCTTCCTCAATTGCGCCTTGATTTTCGGAGAAGGCGAGCAAGGCAGAGGGGGAAATCCTCATAATTTCTGATCACTGCTTCATAGTATTTCACCAGTCCAATACAACAGCTCAGTTCCCTCCACCAGCCAGGCTCAGCTCCAAGCTGGCAAAGTCAGAGGAATTACCCTGTTATCTGAATCTCTTGTGAAGATGATATTCAGCTGCTTGGGCAGCCTCTTTAAAATCCACACAAACCCCCGGACCAGATTCACTGCCCCACTGCCTTGGAAGCCAAATGCAGAGATCTTTTTATTGAGACAGGTACTGTACTTGACCACTAACTGGCTGCTTTAAAGGTAATCGCCAACACTTTGTACCTTGTCTGGAACAGGATGGCAATGGCAAACCTCCTCTGAAAACATCCTGCCAAGGAAATCCCTTAGCGTCGCCATAAGTCGGAAACAACATGAAGGCACACAACACACACACACACACGCTTAAAAAATAAAGAAACAGCCTAAATCAGGATGTATTGGGTAGCAGCCTGTTTTACACTATAGAACTTTGCAACCACTTTAACTTCCAAAGCTACATCCCACAGAATTCTGGGAGCTGTACTTTCAATAGGCGCTATAACACTCTGGCCAAGAATCTTGAGTACATCAACAAACTACAAATCCCAGGATTCCATAGGAAAGGGCCATGGCTATGAAAGTGATATCAAGCTGCTATCATTGCTTAGCATGAAAGAGACTCATGTATATTGAAAGGAGCAAAGCTAACCGATACATGCATGAACCGTGGAATAGATTGCCTTGGAGGGTGGAGGAGTCTCCTTCCTTGGAGACCTTTAAAGAGAGATTAGATGGGCATCTTTTGGGCGTGCTTTAGTTGTGTATTCCTGTGTGGCAAGTGGTTGGTCAAGTGCCATCACTGGCAAGGTGCAGGAGGTTCAGACCACACCACGGTCTTACCAAATTTTCACTTCAATTTAAGCTATATTTTATGCTATGTTTTAATTCCAAACTGTTTAAATGTATTTTAAGGGGGGTGGGATTTGGGGATGTGGGAATGTATGTTTTAATTACTGTAAGCCGCCCAGTTGTGTTACACAGAGGGGCGGAATAAAAATATTATTATTATTATTATTATTATTATCATTATTATTATTACTTAGCCACATGAAACTACGTACATTTAAATGCATTTATGCTATGCATATGACGTGATATAAAGGTATAATTTCAATTTTGCAAGTTGTTTACATCACAACGTTTACCATGACATTCAGTAATATGCAGGAATGACAATGAATGAGTAACATTAGTATGAAAAACATCACTAAAGATTGTATATGGCGCAAGATAGGAGGCGGTCAATGGGGGGGTGATGCCAAGAGTTGCCATCCCAGGTAACGCCAACCCTAGGGATGCCACTGGGTTGGATAGATGGTTCTTGTTGTGCTGTCCAACTCTAGGATTTTACTATTCTAGGATTAGAATTAGACCCTAGATACTATTCTAGGATCTAGAGAGATTCATGGAGTAATGGTGCCCAGAGTGAAGGGAGGCTGTTTGTTCTTTGGACTGAGAGAAAGCGTAGATGAACATGAGAAGTGAAGGGTTCCACTCTGGCAAAGAAGCGCAGAGAAAGGGAAAGAAGATACAGGGATCACCATTCCAGCCTCACACCCAGACTGCTAATGTTGCTTCTTTGAATTTTACAGCCAACCCACGTGGGATGGCTTCACCTCAGCAGGCTGAGTGGGAGCACCGGATCATGTCACACAAACAGGGAAAGAAGGAGGCAGAGGGATGGATGTGGATGGGGGGGGGTCTGAGAAGAGAGGTGGAGGGGGTTATTTCTTGGAATGAGATACTGAAATAAACACTTCTTGGATAACCATTAATTCTCTGAATGGTGAGCCCCAGAAAACACCCTCAAAGGACAGCTTCCATATTTGCATTCTTGATTGTTTACCTGACATGGCTGACTATGAAGGGGACTAATATACCATTAGGCAAAGGACAGCATCTCCCGCAAAGAACAGATTGGAAGTGTCCTAAAATGACACCAAATTGTTAACCATTCTCTATTATAATTTCGCTTTGACTCCCAGGCTATAGAGAGGTGCTTAAAGAATTTTGGGCCTAAGTAAGGTGATGGCTTGACAGATGCTAGTATGTGTTCCCAGGCGGCAACAGGTCTTTGGGTGGCCCAGATTATGGTTGGTTTATTCTTTACACCCCATCTCCAGGTCAGCTGAGATGTAGACCAACCCTTTCACCTCAAAACAAGGCAGCATGATGCTGAAAGGTCATGAGCCATTCAAGTCTTCATAGGAGTTTATCACACGAAGGAGATCGGGAGTTTATCCTGTTAATATCCCAGAAAAACGGCATAATTATGCGTAACGATTTCACATGACGTCGCACAAAACTCACTATTAAAGTGGTCACAAAGAAGCATTAACGCGCATCTTTTTACTTTCGCAATTTCAGTACCAATGCATTTCCGATATCACTTTATTTGCACAATTTAGTGTGATGATCATTCGTGCAATTACTCGCCATTTCTGCTTCATTTGCGGGATGCTTAAGATGCGCTTTTAATGTCGAAATCAGCCCCAGTGTGATAAACTCCATAGATGAGTTACTGAACATAGGTAATAATTAACAGTAATAGCTGAGAAACACCCACAAGTGCCTTCATAAATCTGAATGAAAGAACTAGAAATGTGGGAGAAAACCAAGCTGACATTCACCATTGAATACCTATGTATTCAGTTATGCCTGTGATGCTGATTTAAAACTGCAACTTTCCACCTTTCCTCCCTTCACAGGCTCTTCAACTTTAACACTCATATAGCAGGCAGATACAACATGAGGCTTGGCCTCTCCCAGAGCCGCAACCTCTTTCTTATGCTTCCCAAAGCAGAAGACAAAATGGTTCCCTCCTTCCTGATTCCATGCACAAAACTGGCTGGACTCATAAAGAGACAATAAGGGTCATCCAGTCCAAACCCAATCCAAAAAAGGAGTCTCCATCACACTCCAAGGGAGCATGTTCCATTGCCAAACAGCTCTCACCATTAGGAAGTTCTTCCTGATATTTTGGCGGAATCTCTTTTCCTGGAATCCATTGCTCCATGTCTTGGTTTCTGGAGCAGCAGAAAACCAAGTTTGTCCCATCCCCAGTATGACATCCCTTCAACTATTCAAACATGGCTAGCATGTCAACAGAGGATCTACACAAATTCAACCTAAACAATGAGGAAATCAGAATAGTAAAAGAGTTTCCGTACCTTGGATCAAACATAGATCAGAATGGGGACTGCAGGCAAGCCAAGAGATCAGAAGAAGACTAGGGAGAGCAGCTATGAAAGGACTAGAACAGTGTAAAAATGTAAAGGTCTACCACTGAGCACTAAAGTTAGAATCATACAAGTATTCTCCATCGCCATGTATGGATGTGGATAGTGAGGAAAATGGATGAGAGGAAAATCAATTCGTTGGAAATGTGGTGCTAGAGAAGAGTGCTGAGGATAGCATGGACAGCCAAAAAGGCAAACGAATTGCTCCTAAAACAGATCAAGCCTGAAAGCATCTTGGAACCCAAGATGATAATGTTTAGGTTGTCATATTTTGGCCACATCATGAGAAGGCTTGACTCAATGTAAAAGACAACTGGAAAAGGTGGATGGATGTAGAATGAAAGGAAGACCTCATGCTAGATGGATAGACTCCATTAAGGAGGTCACAGGTATGAATTTGCAGGACTTCAGTAGAGGGCAGGGAGTCTTGGAGATGTTTAATCCGCAGAGTTGTCATGAGTCAAGATCAACTCCAAGGCGGTTAACAACAACAACAACAACAAATTATGTCAACTCTTAACCTTCCCTTCTCCAGGCTAAACATACCTGATGATCTCAGTGTCTGGACAGGCTCCTCAGCAGAGATATGTGTATGACCACACAATGAGTATCTGTGAACATTTCAGGTTCTGTTGATAAACACTGCTTTAACCTTTTTTGGATCTAAGAGGAGTAAAAAAAAATGTTGAGTGCCTTCAAAGTCATTTTCAATTTATGGGGTTTTCTTGGCAAGATTTGTTCAAAGGAGGTTTGCCATTGCCTTCCCCTAAGGCAAAGAACATGTGACTTGCCCAAAGTCACCCTTTCAATGCGTTTCATCAGAAAGGTCAATAGAGGATAAGGTTATCATATCAACAGCTACGAATTATGTGGGCAACACATGACCTCTCTTATCAAATGCAGCATCATTCTCTTTTATCAGTCGATGGGACACATGCGTGGAGGGGGCTGCTTTTGCATTCATGTGCCGCTTGCGGGATTCCCATTGGGCATCTGCTTGGCCACTGTAAGAAGAGAATTCTGGACTAGATAGGACTCCAGTCTGATCCAACAAGATTCTTATGTTCTTAATACTATCAGGTTGAGTAGAGATTTCAGCAATGTTTGAACTAGCAGGTGTGGAGCCTAGAAAATGATCCTTGGCATGAGAAGAGAGTCACCATAAATATGACCCTGTTTTCCCCACTGAATTCATTTGGAAGGAAGGAAGGAATCCAATATGTAGCACAGGATAGCATGCACACAACAAGTGTGCCATGGGTTGATGTGGCTAGATCGTAGTGTAAGGGGAGCATTCCTCCACAGCTTGCAATAGGATATCGCACACAAACAAAAGAAGACTGTTATTTAGCAAACAGGGCTGGATAGAGAACAGGGATTATTTCAGAAGCATTCTCTATGGAACTCACCTTCCTCTGGTGCCATCTATTGGCACATTGTAACCTAATCATATTTGTTATTTGCCACTGATAATTCAAATTATGGCAACTCAATGAATGAGGAAACACAACACAGAGGTTCAGATCCGTCAGTGGCAAGCCCACAATTGGCGAGGTCCCACTGTAATGCCTTATTTTGGAATGCAAGGTGACTTCCAAAAATTAAAGCAAATACAGTTCAAGTCATTTACAAAAAGAAATGTTACAAAATTATAAAAGATTATTGATGAAGTGCAATTAAACAAGCCACAGAATTGTTGTTATGTGCCTTCAATGCAACTTTGACTCATAGTTGACTCTGTTTTCTTGGCAAGATTTGTTCAGAGGGGGGTTGATATTGCAAACTGAGGCTGAGAGGGAGTGACTTACCCAAGGTGGGTGTCCAGTGGGTTTCCACAACTGAGCAGCCATTTGAACCCAGGTCCTTCAGAGTCCTAGTCCAACATTCAAATTACAATCCCACACTGATTGTATTAAAACAAATCCATGCAAAAACCTCAATACTACATTTCTCTTATTGCCCTCGCTAAGAGATGCATTATGGCTAACATCAGTTTCCCTGGTTTGAAAACTCCTTCTGTGAAGATTCCTTTTACGACTTTCTTGGGTCTGTCATTTTTTGCATTGAGGTGCTCAGCTGGTGCACCAACCAAAAGTCCCTTTGCTGTGACCAAGAGTTCCACGCCATTGAAATCCTTCCTGGCAGCCAAAGTGCAAGTCTGAGTTGGATTGCCTTTGAAGTGGAGGGATCCCTCTGCAAGGCAGGCAGCTGGCATGGCTTGCTGCCACTTCCACTGCTGCCCTATGCCATGTTTAATAGGGTTTTACAAGCCTCGTTCGCAGTCTCTCAGTCTTGCAAAGCTTCCAGTCCCTCTTAAAAATGGTGCAGGGCAGCAGCAGAGGCGGAAGCAAATAATCCATGAGGAATCAACTCTGCAAAAGCGGAACCCACAAATGCAGAGGACCAGCTGTAATCCATGGTCCTTATTTTTGTCTTCTTTATATTCAGTGGTAAACTTGTTTTGGCACCTTGCTCCTGAAGTTTCCTTAGTAGGCGTTTCAAGCCTTTGCTATTTTCTGCCAATAATATGGTGTTATTTGCATATCATAAAGCGTTGGTGTTCTTCCAGTTCTCACATCTGCTTCCTCGGAATCTAATCCTGTTCTCTGTACAATATGTTCTGCATATAAATTAAAAGAGAGAGGGTGACGAAATGCTTGTCTGACCCCTTCCTTGCCAATGAGAATCCATTTCGTTTCTCCATATTGTTCCCTGACAAGGGCCTTTTGTCCAGAGTGTAAATTAAGCAGAGTTGTGGCATTCCTCTTTCTTTTGGAGCAAACTATAAGTTTTCATCATTTACACAGGAGATTATCATATGGAGAAAAGGACATCCCTGTCCCGTCTATGTCCCATACTTATCATGTGACCCCATCATTTCCCTCATTTTTCATTAATGGAATAACCCATCAATACTAGGGACAGGACAATTCCACTTTGCTAATAGGATAGCCACCAGATAAGTGTGACATGTATGATGTTTGTGGGGTTTGTTCTTCTCCCATTCTCCCTGTTTAAAACACGCTCCTTTTTAATATCACAAAAAATCCATTATCAAGAAACCAGAACTTTATTCACTGTCCTCCAACCCTCCTCCTTTTCCAGAACCATTTGTTTCTCCCCAGCATTATACAGGACTATAATGCCTCAGGTGTGATAGCAAGGAGCGTTGTCAATTGACACATACCTGTGTTCTTCTATTTTTGACATGGTAGCCTGGGGTCAGGAGAAAAAGCATGTTGTGTCATAGAGAAAACACAGGATTATTTTTGTAAAAGTAGTAAAGCAGCAAGAGACAGAACTAGTACTGTATCTCACCTGCTTTAGAAAGAAGGCACCTTCATCTGCAATTTCCAGTGCTTGAAGTGCGCTGGTATTTGTTCAATGAAATATTTGCATTAAACAGGTATCTATTGAATGAAAAATAGAACACTTTGCTAACTTTTGTGTATGAATTGACTGAAATGTGAATTCCAAGTCCATCTGGGCTCACTAGGAAGTTGACAGCAGAGGACCATTGGCAGACAGACATATAACTGGGTTTTGTTGTGGTTTTGTTTCCAGGGCCAGCCCTACCATTAGGCTGAGTGAAGCAACTACCTCTATACTATATACTATAGTATATATACACTACATATATAGGACAGAAATTAGCTTCTTTATTGGATCAAGAGAAGAGAATGGTCTCAAGTTGAACCTTAGTCTGGTTTCATTTCTTCTCAAGTTCTTAGAGGAAAAGGAAGCACTGTGTCTGTTCCCTGTTCATGGCAAATAATCTGCCACCGCCATTCTTGAAGTAAAGTTTAATTTCCAGTCTTGTCAGCTTCTGTATATGAAATAGATAGGGCTGCCATCTTGTTCTTTGCCTCAGGAAGAAAAATGCCTTGGGTCAGCTGTCTTCATTATATGTCAACAGACTGCCCAGGAGCTGTGTCTGTTCCACTTGCCTGTCAGCCATTTGTGGCCCAATGAATTTGACAGGGTTTTCTCAGGCGAGGCATATGCAGAAGCGGTTTTTGCCATTGCCTTCCTCTGAAATTTCACCTACAGCGCCTGGCATTCCTTAGCAGTCTGCCACCCATGTACTATCCAGGCTTGACCCTACTTAGCCATTTTCATAGGCACATATTCAAAAGAAGTGTCAGACACATTCTGGCAAACTTTGGTTCAGAACACACTGCAGAAATAATCTGGTTTGAGACCGCTTTGACTGCCCTGGCTCGATGCTAGGCAATTCTGGGAACTGTAGTTTTGTGAAACATTTAGCCTTCTCTGTCAAAGAGCTCTGGCACCGCAATGAACTACAGTTCCCAGGATTCCCTAGCACTGAGCCAGGGCAGTTAAAGCGGTCTCCAGCCAGATTACTTCTGCAGTGTGTTTTGGACCTTTGAAAAGTTCCATGTAAAACACAGTCTGCAAAAGGAGTGAAGATATTCCTCATATTACCATTGTAATTTAACTTGGATCCAAAACACACTGCAGAAATAATCCAATTTGAGACCACTTAAACTGCCCTGGTTCAGTGCTGGGGAATCCTGGGAACTGCACTTTATTGTGGCACCAGAGCTCCCTGAAAGAGAAGGCCTTTAGTTATGCCTGCCTTAGTTATAGAGAAATTTTACTAATAGAATTGCTTTGAATTAATTCCTTTGTTTTGGAACGCACCACCAGAATTTGTGATCTGGATTGAGTTGTTTCAACCATCAAGTCCCTAGCGAGAGCTTGGAGAGTTACTATTCCACAAGTATCATTTTACCGCTGCTCAGTTATGGGAGAATTCAGAATACCATTACACTCAAGTAAGGGCCTGAACAGACAAGTCAGATTAAATCTGCTTCGGGTCATTTTGGAGGTATGCTGTTTAAATGATGCATGCGTCCTAAGAGTCTGGAAGCTGCACCAAAGCCATGCTCCAGTCCTTAAGACTTTGGCATGGCTTCCAGCCTCTTAGGACGCATGCATCATTTAAACAGCATACCTTCAAAATGACCTGAAGCAGCTTTATTTTGGCCTGTCTGTTCAGGCGCCTACTTACCAAATTGTGCCTGATTCTTTCTCCCCTTCCAGAGAAGCAATATTCAAGTGCTGAGTGCCAGAGAGCTCACAGATTTGGAATGGGCTGACGTCCAGCCTGGCAAAGTACAGGGAGTTCCTTCTTATAAGATGACCTACTTCTGGTACATTTCCAGCTATCCTTCACACCTTTGTATATAATCTCCATTTCTGCCAGAAGAAATTACATTTGGGAAGGCATCCAAATGCTTTGATCCATCTGACTATTAACATAGTAGTAAATGTTCAAATGCAAGCATTCATCATAGGATCATCCCTTAGGAGAATCTAAGAATTTAGAAAGTCTGGATTAACCTATATGGATCTCCATGGGGAGCAGAGACCCTTCCACACTACGTAGGCCACATTCCCGCTTTGCGATCCAAATCAATGGATCGGTTCAGTAGTATAGCATGGTTCACACTACATTTGCCCCAATTGCATTTTCGTGCTGCAAAATAAAATAACCCACTTGTGGTTCACACTGACGAATGAATTGATTCAAAATGGATCCGCTCCAGCCAACCAAAGGGCAAATTTAAATCGATTCCGATCTGCATCTGGTTCACACTTGTGCAGAATCGATTTATCCAAAAAGATACTGAAAAAAAATCAGCATCAAAAAGATGTGGGTTAAATGGGTCTAGCACATGGGCCCCCTCTCCAAATCGCTTCAGCGATTTGGTTCATGTGCGAACCAAGATCATTTAAACAGGTTCAAACCGATTTGCAATCTGGTTTAAAAGGTAATGGGAATGAGGCCATAGTTACAGCTCTACCAGTCAATTTTTCACATATGGAATTGGGAGATTTGTAGTTTATGAAGGGTGATTTAGACTTCTGAACCAAGGAGCATAATACATCACCATACTAAAATTCCCAGGATGCCATACAATATTGGCATGGCAGCTGAAGTGGATTCATAGAGCCATAACTGTGTAGTACGAAAGGGCCCCAGGTCTTTGGAAAAGCAAGAAAGTCATAATTTGCAGGATGAAGTCATAGCAATACCCAGTTGCTTCAAAAATCCATTTTCCTTCCAGTAACTATAAGGACTGCAGCCGAACTCAGAGGGAACAGCAAAAAGTGATGGGGGTAGGGATGGCAGATGACTTAATAGTTAGTCCCTATGGACTAAAAAGTCTTAGCAATTTGATCCTCTGAGCCCAGACGTCTACATCAACCCTGCTATTAGACTTGATGTTGAAGTTATTACTAAATGATCTTCAATAGTTCATGGAGCAAATGAGAGGATCAGTCACAGTTCATGGCTGAAGGGTGGTAAATCTAACTGGAGGAACTGTTCACGATGCTGCACCCTACCTTCAATATTGGTTTGGCACCTTGGGATCGCTTTGTTCATGTTCAGACTGAAACCCATAATGGGTTCACGGTCCTACTGACTTGTAAGCCACCAGCCAACCTACTGAGTACTGCAGATGGAAAACTGCCCTATGTCTGTGAAATGTTCCTTTGCATGAAAATGTTTTGAGTGACTTGGAGTTTGGGTAATGAGACGCTCAATAAGAATAATGCTAGTAGAGATAACAAATGTCAGGGATACATTTAAAATATGATTTGAATCTGAAAACTGCACAACACATCTGTGCATTGTGAAGTCGAGGGCTTTCATGGGCAGCATGCATAGCTTTTTGTGGGTTTTTCGGACTATGTGGCCATGTTCTAGAAGAGTTTATTCCTGACGTTTTGCCAGCATCTGTTGAAACATCACAGATGCTGGAGAAACATCAGGAACAAACTCTTCTAGAACATGGTCACATAGTCCAAAAAACCCACCAAAACCTACCTCTCTGCATGTTTATTCAATAGGTCGCTCTCCCAGGTAAGTATGTAAAAGGCTGCAGCTGGGAAGAGGAGAGAGAAGAGGGATTAATAATTGATAATCATATATTTAATACATATTTTGGATGTATATTTCCTACAGACCAGGAAGGCTGGAAGATTATAGGCAATGGAGTCCAAAACAGAGTTCTTAGTCTACTTTTGCAAGCCATTCTACCAAATACTCTGTTTTAACCTCCATCCAGCTTCATTGAATCCAATTGGTCTGGTTGGTTCTGGGGGATAAAAATGACAAACTTCTCCTAGTGCGACGTTTAATTGAAAACTGGGTAGAAATAAAAATGTTAAAGATCCAGAAATTATGTCCCCCTCAAAGGCCGATGGAAGTTTGGGAGAGCATTTCGGTGGCTTGAGAAACCTGTTATATTGTCTGAAAGACCCGATGTACATTCCTTTGGGATATAAATATCAATTTGATTAGCTAGCAGGTCTTGTCAGCTACAGTATCTTATCCCCCGGGGCATTTGAGCAATGACGCGGTCCCAGGACTTCTGTAAAAGGCCTGGGGGATCTTAACTATAGTCTATATAAGACAGGGTCTCTGCCCAAGCAAACCACCTAAGAGGAGAGAGACCTTTCTGCCTATTCCTCTCAGCTTTGGAAAACAGCCGTCAAGGTGAGTTTAGCTTTTGATTCGAGAGGGCTTCTTTATTTTTTTTATTTTATTTTAATTTTTTTACAGCCATTGGTCACAACTAAGCCACAAAAGTAACTTCATGGAAACTATCAAGATCCCCCAACCAAACAAAGCAGCCAATGTGGAAGAAAAGAGAGTTTTATCTCTCGGATTTGGGGTTTGCAAGAACCGGGAAATCAGCTGCGATGGAAGAAATGAAATGAAACGAAGCTGGGGGCTTTGGTTTTGTTTTTTGACCACCCTAGCAAAAAAATAAAATTATGGGTAGAGAAGAGGATTCTCAATCTTTTCTGCGGAAGGAACTCTGCTCACTTCTGCCCTGGACTTTAATCTTCGCTCTCATTGCTACCGTTTGCCTGAGATGACAAGGAGAGGTCATGCCACTCTCTGCAGAAATGCCAAGATCAACCGAAACTCTCCGGCCGGCGCTACAGCCATCTGTCCGCAGATGATCTCCTGCATCTTGCAATCTCTCCCCAAAAATGTTATTATTTCCCCCCCATCACTTTACTATCTGTCTTTACTGTCAGCTAATTCTTTCTCCCTCCTCCTCCTCCCCTTAGCTTGGACATGGCTCTAGCTGGTATTCTGAGCGATGCTGAAATTGCAGCTGGCCTGGCAAGTTGCAAAGGTAAATTGCTTTATCTTGACAAGTTTTCCGGTCCTTTTTCCTCCTTGCAAAGTGATAAAAATCTGTAATTCCCTTTCTTCTGTTTTCCATTCCTGACCCTGGTTGTCCAGTGCTCAATGAATCCAGTGCTCAATGAATCCAAATTCTTTCCTAGCTGCGTTTGCCAACGCAGCATAATTATCATATAATATAACCAGATATAATTATAATTATTGGCAAAATGATTATAATTATTCCACCTTTCCCCCCTTTCCCAGACTCAAAGCTGCTTAGTATGGTTAAGAGAAGTACACCTTAAGAGAAGTACACCTTTAAAACAAACATTTAAAATAGAATAAAACTAATAATAGAATTAAAAGCAGATAAAAGCAATGTCTTTGTAATACTTTTTGGTGGGTTTTTTGAGCTATAATGTCTTTTTTTCTTCACAAATGCACAAAAATAAGTCTTATATAGACTCATATAGAGTGCAGCACATTCTGAAAGGTCCCTACTAAAGCTAGCTAAATAAAGGGCCTTTATGGATGGCCCTTGCGGTCTTTTCCAACTCTATGATTCTATATAAATTAAAGCAAAAGGAAACAAAAGGAGGGGGAAATAGTATTGCAAACAGATATATGCATGTATGGGATCAAATCCTACTTCTGGTATAATGTTAAGGGTTTTTTTAAAGTCAAATAATATAATTCGATATTTAATGACAAACAGGAATCATGAATTGGAAATCTATGTATTTATTTAGATATTTATTCCATTTCTATGTTGCTTTTCCCCCGGCACGGGATCCAAGTTGGCTTAAAAAGTTAAAACTGTTATGTGTTAAATTACATATAACTGTTTTCTAATCTTTAATATATTTTTTTTCTAAAGGCCAACCTAATATTTCTATCAGGGATAGTGGTGATATTTGTATTTTAAATTCTCTAGATTATTTCTGACAGCAATGTAGCAATTAATTTTCTATCATCATTGTGTGTGTGTGTGTGTGTGTGTGTGTGTGTGTATAGGAACACAGCACTATTGTTTAGGACACTGGCTTAATTCTATATGCTTGCGTTGTCTTCTGGGGAGATTCAGTTTAATTCAAGCTAGCTGCTGTCATCGTCCAGCTGTCACTGCAAGCAACTAGGCGCATGGAACAGGTGGCTCTGGATGTGCATGCACATTGCCAGTTGCTGTATGAAAAAGAGCCATCCAGCCAATTCTTGCACTGTCCAGGGAGCTGGACTGGAGGATCTCAGAGATCCTTTACACCACAAAAATGCTCTTATTATGAGTCACTCACATATGTCTCTCTGGTGCATCCCGCCCACATTCCTAGAAGCATAATATATAAGATAATAAGGAGTACTGAGTATTTCAGAGACTGGACAGATTTAATATAGCACAAGCTTTGATTGACTAGAGCCCACTTAAGGACTTCTGCCTCTGGCTGGTCCAGTTTGCAATGCAGCAAAAGCAGACAGAAATAAGGAAGGTATACTATGCAAGAACTACCTATAAAAGAACCTTCTTTAAATAAGAATCGAAAGCTTTAGAGTATGTTAGCTATATACCATGTTAGCTATATACCATGCAGAACGTGGGGAACAGTTAAAAACAAAGGCTGGAATTTACTAAGGCAACTACGGTTCCATGATTTAGAGTTAGTGATTTGCAAATGGTTGATATGTGAAAAGGATCTAGGAGTCCAAGTGGACCACGAGATGAACATAAGTCACCAGTGTGATGTGGCAGCTGAAAAGGCCAATGCGATTCTAGGCTGCATCAATAGAAGTATAGTGTCTAGTTTGAGGGAAGTAATAGTGCCACTCTATTCTGCTTTGGTCAGGCCTCTCCTGGAATAATATTGTGTCCGGTTCTATGAACCACAATTTAAAAAGGATGTTGAAAAGGTGGAGCGTGTTCAGAGGAGGGTGACCAAAATGGTGGTTTGGAAACCATGCCTTATGAGGAGAGACTTAGGGAGCTGGGGATGTTCAGCGTGGTGAAGAGAAGGTTAAGAAGTGATATGATAGCCCTGTTTAAGGATTTGAAGGGGTGCCATATTGAGGATGGAGCATGCTTGCTTTCTGATGCTCCAGAGAATAGGACCTGGAGCAATGGATTCAGACTACAGGGAAAGATATTCCACCTCAACATTAGGAGGAACGTCTGGACAGTAAGAGCTGTTTGACAGTGGAACACAATTCCTTGGAGAGTGGTGGAGTCTCCCTTTTGGAAGTCTTCAAACAGAAGCTGGATGGCCATCAGTTGGGGATGCTTTGACTGAGAGTTCCTGCATGGTGGAATAAAGGGGTTGGACTGGATGGCCTTGTGGTCTCTTCCAACTCTATGATTCTATGAGAGTCATGATCCCTATGGATTCACAACTAAGATGGCTGTATAGCTAAGTACTATAGTTGATACAGAATCATGGCCGAAAACCATGTTACAGTATCTGCTTTCAGAAAATAGTTAGCTTCCATTCTTTTTTAAAATTCTTTCCGATTGTTCAAAAGTAATTAAAGTAGTCATTTCCCCTTTATTTTGCATCATCATCATCATTTTATTTACAGTCATAGACCAAAATATATTATTAATAATATTATTACCCTGCCTACCCCCAGAAATTAATACACAGTTACAACTGTAATCCATAAAACATACAATAGGTACAAAATGCTCTAAATTTCCATCTAAAATCGGCAAGATAAAAGCTAAAATTAGTACAATTTCATAAGTGATACAATGCTTTAGCATAAGAAGTAATTCTGAGTAAGTAGACTGCAGTCTACAAAAGCTCAGGTTGCCAACTTCCTTATTTCAGTTAGCCTCAAAGGTGCTACAAGACCTCTCTGCATATAATCCCTGTGTTATATTTACCCTCATAATGTTTGTTTGTGGGTAGCAATGATAGGAGCAAGAACCTGGCGACCTTCTCTATAATTTGTGCATCTGAATCGTTTCCCCTGCTTTATGTTGTTTGTTTAAAAGCATCCATATGCTAGCCTGCGGTTGCTAAGAACAGCAAATAGCCATAAGGAATGGCTTGAAAAAGCTGCCTGCGGTAGGAAGGGGAATCATATGGCCTTCCAGACATTGTTTGGCTGTAAATCCCAGCAGCCCTATCTGGTATAGCCATTGGGAAGCAATCCTAAGGACTGGAGCGCAGCTTCGGTGCGGCTTTTGGCCTCTTAGGACGCATGCATCATTGCAACAGCATACTTCCAAAGTGACCCGAAGCAGCTTTATTTTGGCCTGTCTGTACAGGCCCTAAGTTAGAGAATGGAGTCCTGGTTTATTTGTATTGTGACCATAAAACGCACGACTAAAGCATGTTTCCTTATGTATTCCTTCTCACCCCCATACTTCACCTTCATTTACTGTTTCTCTCGTTTCAAGACGCCGAGACCTTCAGCTGCAAGACCTTCTTTGCCAAAGCAGGTCTCCACGGCAAATCTAAGGAGCAGCTGACGAAAGTCTTTGCAATCCTCGACCAGGACAAGAGTGGATACATTGAGAGAGAGGAACTGCAGTGAGTAAAAGGGAAGGAGGAGGGGGAAATAAATGGACAAAGAAGTGGAATGACATTTTTAAAAAAGCAAGAGAAAGGGACGTAATAAAGGCAACAGAAAGGAGAAAAGAAAGGAGAGATTAGGGCTGCAGAAACAATCCAGTTTGACCTCCAATGAATACCAGGTGCAAGTATTCCTTGTTTAAGGAAACCCTATGAGATTCATGTGGATTCACCATACATCAACATGCAACTTGAAGGCAAGCACACACACATTTCAACACACAAAGATACACATACAGACACACACAGAAAGAGATAGCTATACTATTGCCCATCCCTGATCTCTCCATTCTTCTCTGCTAGGAAATTCCTCCAGAATTTTGCTGCATCTGCCAGACTTCTGACTGACAAGGAGACCAAGGCTTTCCTGGACGCAGGTGACACTGATGGAGACGGCAAAATTGGAGTTGACGGTAAGATTAGACCTTTAAAAAATAATTCCCCTCTAATTCTGATTTCAGCCTATGAGTGCTGATATCACTGCTGGTATGATATGATAAATGAGTAAGGTGGAAGATCCCTATATGTTTTGCATCTGGCCACCCTAATTTTGCAAGAGACTTCTTTGTACTCTTGCAAACTAAGGTGCTCCCACAAATCTATTCAGGCTTTTCTGTGTGGGTGATCACTACCTATTACATCAGCACTCATATCAGATGCAAGGATTATTTTAAAACAACCTAAAATCCATTTCAAAAGCCATTTTTAAGCCCACTTTCAAACAGCAAAGGCCTTAGGGTATAATACATTTTAGGTTGTCAGCTGGAAGATTGCGAAGATGGAACCAGACTGGACGCTCTTGGGAGGGAATTGTACAATTCAGGTGCTGCTACAAAGAAAGCCATTTATGCACTGGAGTAGCTTCTTAGGATGGTGGGTCTCACAACATGGACTCCATCAGAGATCTGAAATTCCAGGGAAGCTCAGAAAAAGAAGAGGTGGTTGAGGGGCAGATATCCTGGGCCCAAGCTGCTTAGGGCTTTGTCTATCAAAACATAGACCAGTGATGGTGAACCTTTTAGGGGCCGAGCGCCCAAACTGCAACCCAAAACTCACTTATTTATTGCAAAGTGCCGTGTTCCTCTGGCTTTCTACTAACAAGCTCTGGCAAACTCTGTGCTGGGGTGACGGCACATATGCCCACAGAGAGAGATCTGAGTGCCACCTCTGGCACACGTGCCATAGGTTCGCCATCCCTGACATAGACCTTGAACTGATGTTTAGAAGCAAATAGGAAACCAGTGCAGTTGGTTTAGACAGGTAATATAATGTCTCTGAAGGACACACCAAACAGATGTCCACACTCTCCAGCGTTTCATACATGAAAACCAGGACATGTGTGATCAAGTCAAGGAGGCCAAAGCTATCAATAAGTTAGAAGCTGCAGTAGTTTGCTTTTGCTTGAGCCTTCTCCGCAGATTCACGTTTCTCTGCCCACTGCTAAGTTAACTACCTTTGCAATTCGAACTCAGTTTGAAGCCTTGAAACAAGCTGAAGATAAAGGAGGAAAGTGCAAAGAGGAGGCAGAAACCAGGACATTTAAAATCAGCTGCAAACGTGGGATGACAGAGGATTAATTGAGACAGTTGGAAGATATGGTTGTCTGGATGCTGCAGTTTTGAACTACGTTTTGCACGACATTTTCCAAGGGCATCCCCATGTTGTCTATTTACAGTATTTTAATCAGGCCGAGAAAATTGCACCAAGGGTAGTTGGCATTACAATTCTCCCTCCTCTATAATGGTTCAGAAACCATCCAGACAGAACTAAATTGGTCATTATGGCAGAGAGCAAAATATTTTCCTAATCCAAAAATAATGAAATCTGCCTTTTTTCTCCTTCTTTTCTAGAGTTCATAGCCCTGGTTAGTGCTTAAAGTGATCAAGAGGAAGACCAAGCTCATTGTATTGTAAAACACTCTTTCTTACTGCAAAGTTGACTATTTATTTATACCTTTTTTTACAGTGAAACAGCATTAACAGTTGCCAGTATCTTGTTTCTTATTGTTGGAGAACTGTGTTAACTCACAAAACCCCCCACTGTTTGATCTCTATTGCTGTCTAGTGTTGTTAAATCCGTTAACGAAAAAGGGGCTCAACACCTGAGACAAAGCTGGAACCTTTTGGAGCGGTACTTCGAACTTTGACGTTTCATTTTCGGTAGGCGCTGTTATTAGGAAAACTCGGTCAAAGTGAGATTTCAAAAGAGATCTCCGAATCAAAGGTTAGCCGATACAAAAGGACAGAGGATAAGAAAAATCACATCAGGTTTTTTTGTTGTTGTTGAAACAAGTATGTTTAAAGGGAATGCTTAAACTGGTCTTTGCCTTACATAACCAGCTTCATCAAATGCCTTGCTGTACAAACACTGGTGGAATTGTTCATTCATACCTATAAAGTGACTTCATCTTTCACAATTTATGCTTTCGTCCTTACTTGTGTAGTCTTTTTCTGTCTTTGCTTACATGACAAATGGATATTTGATGACCGAACCACGATGATATTGTCATGTTTTGAACAAATTCTGGTACAGTTTGGGTTATTAATAAAAATCTGTTGTGGGGATTCAGAGTTCTGTTGCGTAGCTTACACACATATTAAAACCTAGAGAAAGGTATGACCACTTGATGGCACTCCTGCTTTACTCAAACGTGTTATTTACACAGTATCACAAAGTACTATTTCTTGAATAACAAACCCTAGAATCACAGAGGAAACTGGCCATTCCAATTGATTCTGGGAGTTGTAGCCTAAAAAGTAATTTTGCTAAGCTTGACATATACCACATTTATGGATGGAAGTATCACAGTTGAAAGCGTCTCCATCCGGTTAACCAGCCATTCTCTACTAAACTTGGTGTCCTCTTTATTACTTATTCGGCCAATAATGGAAAGAGTCTAACACAAGGAATCTCAAGTCAAGGATCCTGTTTTGAATGGACAGGTTCAAAACAGGTCTATGGCATACCTTGCAAACATTTCTCTTTATTTGAGTGCTGACACATGTGAACACCCAAATTCCAAGAGATGCATATAGATGTCGTTCTGCAGTGTGACTTACACTAGAATGCATGAGTGCAATTACGCACATTGTTGCATTAAAATATATATATGTGTGTGTCTGAAGGACCCCTTAGTTTGTCAGGTTAGGACTATCCCAGGCCAGGATAATTCTGAGCCGAAACCTGAGACCTAAGGATGGCCTCTTATGGTTGCATAGGAGGCAGGCCTTGGTAATGTTCTAAGGCTGGTGTTACAAGGGGCAACCCATGGTGGCATCATTATGGATGATACAATAAGCATCATGCACAGCTACATGGAGTTTGCCATCCAAATTAAAAACACTGTGTTTAAGTAATGAGGAAAATATATATGGACACACTTTTCAAGGCAGCACTTGTATCCTAAGATCCACCACTTGCCTTGAGGAGTGGAGAACTAGAGGGCTGGTCCCTGGACCTGGCAACCTGGAGATGAGGGCTTTCTGCAATAGGGCTCCACAGATGAAAAAGCCCTCTCTCACACTCTCATAGTGTCTATAGACCTCACCATACCCTTCAGCATTTCATAGATGAAAACCAGGACACATGTGACAAAAACAACTTCAGAGGGCGGCCAAGATGGCAAAAGTTATTGCCGAGGAAGAAACATACAAGCTGGGAGAAGCTGCAGCAGTTTGCTTTTGCCTGAGCCTACTGGGAAGGACGATCTTCCCACCTCCTCCTTCCCTCTTCCTCCCGCAGAGTTAATGGAGTAAAACTACAACTGGAATCCAGTTGGTTAGTCCCAACTAGAGTAGACCAATTCAATTAACTGTTGAATGATAATTCAATTGGCTAATTTAGG
This sequence comes from Sceloporus undulatus, assembly GCF_019175285.1. NCBI lineage: Eukaryota > Metazoa > Chordata > Lepidosauria > Squamata > Phrynosomatidae > Sceloporus > Sceloporus undulatus. Next base: position 30,124,306 of record NC_056529.1, read on the forward strand.
TAGGACTAGCAACAGAATTCAGGCCTACATTTGTACTTTGGACTCAGTTTGCATTAATCTATCTCTTGTTTCAATTTGCATTGTCTCATCATAGGTTTTTCTTGGTAAAGGACATCCAAAAGAAGTTTACCATGCCTCTTTCTGTGCAGTACTAAGGGTTAGCTATGATAGCTCAGTGACATAGCCGGGGGAGGGAGGTCCATGGGATCCGGACCCCCCCTTCCGTTAATTCAGTTACCGTATCCCCCACGTAAGGCAGGGGTCCACTGTAGCATGTAAAATGGTGGCACTTAGTCTGGACCCCCCCCCCCCTTCCTAAAATCCAGGCTACATCGCTGGATAGCTGTTGTTTCTGAGAGATCCTCTACCAGTATCATGCCCTACTACTGCTGTTGCTGGTGGAGGTGGTGTACCTTCAAGTCATTTCCGACTTATGACAACCCTAAGGTTCTATCATGCAGTTTTCTTGGAAAGATTTCTTCGGAGGAGGTTTGGCGTTGCCTTACCCTAAGGCTGAAAAAATATGACTTTCCCAAGGTTACCCAATGGGTTCCATGGCCAAGCAGAGATTGGAACCCTAGTCTCCAGAGTCACAGTCCAACACTCAAACCACTATGCATTTGAGGAAGTAGACTGAAGTCCATGAAAGCTCATGCTGTCAATTTCTTTCTTCCAGTTAGTCTCAAAGATGCTACAAGATCTATGTACTGAGAGCCTACACAGACCAGCACTTTGTGCCGGCTTGCAAGCAAACTAGGGCTGAAACATGCTCTGAGCCCTAATTCCGCCGCACGTGCACCATTATGGCATGCACCCATCCATATGGCATGCTCCATACTGGCGCACATGCAGTGCAGTGCCCAAACATAGCTGAGCTGAAGGGGCATCATCAATGCATGCGAATGCGCCTGTGATGCCCCTTCCAGGAGGCTGCTCAGAGCAGCTTCTTTTTGCTCCTGAGAGGGAGTGGATCATTGCCAGGGCAACAATCTGGGGCAAACAGGGGTGGTGTTTAGCTGCCCGTCTGTATAGCCCCTGATTCTACAGACTAACACTGCTATATGTTTGAATTCTACTCAAACCACTGTGCCACACTAGCTCTCTACTCTCTACTGCTGCTACTCAGTAGCTTTTCGGCCCATTTAGTCTGCCTCCTCAGCAAATGCCTATCTCACCTGGGAGACTCTATCAGTTGCTCTGGTGCCATCAGCATGGTTTCTTGCCTCCGAGGAGCATACAATTACGTTCCCATAAATGATTGGGGTCACTGTTTTTGTCTTCTTTATATACAGCTGCAAACCTGTTTGGGCACTTTAATCCTTAACTTTCCTCAGTAGTTGTTCCAAGTCTTTGTTCCTTTCTGTAAATAGCATGGTGGTTCATGTTGTTAATTAATATTAATATTATTAATCATATGGGACATCATATAATTTGCAGAAAGTAACAAAGACTTGAAACAACTACTGAAGAAAATTAGGAAACAAAGTGCCTTAAGTTGTTCCACATGTTCCTTCTTTCAGGTCTCACCCGCTTCCTCTGAGCCCAATTCTGCTTTCTGTATGGACTGTTCTGCAGATAAATTAAAGAACTGATGAAATGTTGTTTAGCCTGGCATCCACCTTTGCCAATGGGAAACCATTTCTTGCTCCATATTGTTTCCTGGCAGTGGCCTCTTGTTCCAGGTGGAAATTAAGCAGGATATAAGTTACACAGTCAGATGTTGGGTCACTCCTGTTTCTTTTGGAGCAAACCACAATTTCCCATAATTTACACAGCCTAAAGATTCGTTGTAATCTATAAAGTACAGACTGGTTATCTTCTGATATTCTTTGGTACGTATCCAAAATACTTTTGCAATATGATTCCCAGTGCAAAGTGCAAAGGCAGGCCTAACGTTAAACATAAAGAAAACAAAAAAAAAATCATGACCACAGAGAATCTACATAAATTCAACCTAGAGAACAAGTAAATCAAAACAGTTAAAGATTTTCCATACCTTGGATCAAACATTGATCAGAACAAAGAGTGTAGTCAAGAAATCAGAAGAGGGTTAGGAATGGGAAGGGCAACTATGGAAGAACGAGGCAAAATCCTAAAGTGTAAAAAGGTACAGCTGAATCATTCAAGCCATTGTATTCCCATTCACGATGTATGGATGGGAGAGCTGAACGGTGAAGAAAGCAGATAGGAAGAATATTAACTCATTTGAGATGTGGGGCTAGAAGAGATTGCTGAGGATACCATGGTCAGCTAAAAAGACAAACAAATGGGTCCTGTCCCTGGAAACCAAGATGCTTAGACTGAGGCTGTTGTACTTTGGCCATATAATGGGAAGACAGGACACATCGGAAAAGAAAGTAATGCTGAGGAAGGTCAAAGGGAGTAGAATAAAAGACATTTCACATGTCAGACGGATAGACTCTCTACAGAATACCATGCACTTATAGGACCTCAGCAGAGAGGGAGAGGATAGCAAGGCTTGGAGACATCTCATTATCAAGATCGACTCGAAGGCAGCTAGGAACAAAAATATATATATTTATACAAACATATCAATACTTTATTTTGCTATTGATCTAATCTTTAAAGCCTAATGTGTATAAATCCCCCACTGTTTGTTTAGTTTGTTAGGGGTTTCCAGCCTGTGACGAAGACCGTTGTCATTCCATCTCTTATGAAACCAGATTGCTTATCCGTTTCTGCTAAATCATACACTTTGATCAAACAGTCAGTCATCTTGAGTTGGTATGTTGGTTTCTTTCCACTTCTGTGCAAAAAAAGAGCCTTGCAGCAGTCACCATAATACAGTATTACAGCAACCATTATTAATAAAGAAGAACACGCAAGCCGAGAGAGGCTGCCACAGTTTGCCTTTGCCTAAGCCTACTAGGAAGGCTCTGCCTCCTTGCCTCCTTGCCTCCAACAGAATAGCGTGGTGGTTCATGTTGTTAATTAATATTAATATTATTAATCATATGGGACATCGTATAATTTGCAGAAAGTAACAAAGACTTGAAACAACTACTGAAGAAAATTAGGAAACAAAGTGCCTTAAGTTGTTCCACATGTTCCTTCTTTCAGGTCTCATCCGCTTCCTCTGAGTCCAATTCTGCTTTCTGTACGGACTGTTCTGCATATCAGTTAAAGAAGTGATGAAATGTTGTTTAGCCTGGCATCCACCTTTGCCAATGGGAAACCATTTCTTGCTCCATATTGTTTCCTGGCAGTGGCCTCTTGTTCCAGGTAGAAATTAAGCAGGATATAAGTGACACAGTCAGATGTTGGGTCACTCCCGTTTCTTTTGGAGCAAACCACAATTTCCCATAATTTACACAGCCTACAGATTCCTTGTAACCTATAAAGTACAGTCTGGTTATCTTCTGATATTCTTTGGTGCTTTTCATTATCCAAAATACGTTTGCAATATGATTCCCAGTGCCTCTTCCTTTTCTGAACCCAGCTTGGACATTAGCATTTCTCGCTCAAGATATGGTAAGAACCCTTCCTGTAAAATCTTGTGCATTACTTTGGTTGCATGGGAGATCGGTGCAATGGTTCGATAGCTGCTACAATCCTTGGTGGGAATTGGAAGGTATATTAAACGTTTTGTTGGGAATTGGAAAGCGGGTTAAACATTCCTCATTTGTAAACCATTGTTTTGTTTTCTATATGTCTTGAAAGATTTTTTTGTTAGGATTTGGATGGATTCTTTGTCTCCTGCTTGAAACGGCTCTTCTGGCATGCCATTTCTTCATGGTGATTTATACCTCTTAAGTACTTGGAGAGTTTTTCCCACTTCACTTTCTAAGACTGGGTTCATTGTCAAATGGTCCCTTGCCTCAATTAGTGGAGAGAGAGTAGCTGTCATCAAATAGAAAGTCAAAGGCTTTCATGGCCGGCATCCATAGTTTTTTGTGGGCTTTTCGGGCTATGTGGCCATGTTCTAGCAGAGTTTCCTTCTGACGTTAGATCTTAGATGCCAGCCACAGATGCTGGCGAAACGTCAGAAGGAAACTCTGCTGGAACATGGCCACATAGCCCGAAAAACCCACAAAAAACTATGTCATCAAATACTTATGTTCAGATCTGCATGTCCTTCCCTGCTAATGTATTGGTATTCCTCAAAGTGACCAGCAAAATAATCAAAATACTGCACACATGAGTTGGGCCCTTGCCACCAAATAGATAGGTTTGGAATCGAAGGGCTGGAACGCTTCTCTGTGGTGTACCATCTACTGCATCATTTGCCACCAAAGCAGCTGACTTTGTCCCAATAACTTGAGTCAGTATTTGGCCAAACAAAATCTTGAGGAGGCCTGGAACTGCAGCCTGTTCTGAGAGGGGACAGTAATACCTCAGAAGTATATAAAACAAACCAGGAAGGGACCAACTGAACATCATGTGAGACGGTTGTCACCAAGAAAGGAGGCAGTGGTATTTGGGCAGGTGGTTCAAGATATTCACTAGCAATTTCAATTATGGTTAGAAACAAACTCAATTCAGGGGAAAAAACACTTTTGGATTGCAGCTCCCTGTATCTTGAGGGAATTCATGTTGGCCAGAAGAATCTGGGAGTTGAAAGAGACAGAAAGAGGTATTACCGAAACTAGGGGAGGGACTTAGGATCAGGTGAAGTGAGCATGTTGAGAGCCATTTACGAAAAGAAATGATGAATGGGCATTAGAAGGAGATTTATTGCATGTTTCGTGACTGAACCAGCCACCCATCGTTTCCTAAAAATGCCAGTGGCTGAAACAACAAAAGAAACTAGATGTTCTCAAAACTAGAAGGGCCTCCAGATGGGGTGGATCAGGCATGAAGACATGTTGAAAGCACACCTATGAGTATATAAGTGCCAGTGTCAGAGGAGGAAAGCAGCAAGGGGCATCTCTACTTCACCCTCTTCAAGAAGAAGAAGGCACCCTCATCTGCAACTCCCAGTGTTTGAAGTGTCCTGTGCAACTTTAAAAAGGTATGTTTCATGAAATACAGACCACTTTGGTAACTATTATTTGTTAATTGAATGAAATGTCAGTTCCAAACCCATCTGTGCTCACTAGGAAGTCAATAGAATACAACGACAGATAAGATGTGTATTTGTTTCCAGAGCCAGCTTTGCCATCAGACGGAGTGAGGCAGCCAGCTCTGGTGGCACATACCGTAGGACAGAAATCGGTTTCTTTATGGGCTCAAGAGAAGAGAAAGGTCTCTTGGGCCCCAGTCTGGTTTCATTTCTTTTCAGGCTCTTAGAAGAAAAGAAAGCACCATGTCTGCTCCCTGTGGATGACTGATAATCCCTTCCAGAGGTTTCATGGCTGGCGAGGCAACCACATGAAGTGGCAGATGTTGGGGGGCAGCAATACTAGGCAAGCCCCTGGCTGTTCTTGCTCTCTCCCCATCACCACCACACTATTCCTCCCCTGTCTTCAAGGAGAATCCATTTTCAAGGGGACTCTTCCATACCACCTATTCTGCATCTCCCAGGGGAGCCTTTCCACACTACATAGTTATAGCTCTGTAAATCCATTCCTATGGAATTATGGGCTTTGTACATTAGCATTCTTTGCCAGAAAGCTCTAGTACCTCACTATTCCACAAACCCCAGGATTCCATAGAATATTGGCATGGCAGTTTCACTGAAATCGTAGTGCCATGCTTGCATAGTATGAAATGGCCCCAGGTCTTTGAAAATGCAAACAGGTCTTAATTTGTAGGATAAGCAGGATGAAGTCAGAACAATATGTTCTTCCTGTGAAAACCTGTTTTCTTTCCAGAAACTGTCAGGATTTCAGCTGAGCTCAGAGGGGAACAGCAAAGGTTGGTGGAAAGGAAGTGGCAGGTGACACAACAGTCCTTGTTGGCCAAAAGTTCTTAATGCTTTGAGCCCTGACTTCCATGTCAGCCCTGCTATTAGATTTGATGCTGGAGTTATTTTACCCAAGGAGCCTAAATTACCTTTATAGCCAAGGATTCTGATTAGTCTGTGGAGCAAATGTGAGCATTAGTCACAGTTCATGGCTGTGGGATGGTGACTCTGCACTGGATCTGAGTTCAGATCTAAAAGGAACTGTCCAAGGTGCTGCACCAAATCCCCAATAAAGGATTGGCACCTTGATCACTTTGTTAATATTAGGACAAAACGGGACCTAGAGTAAACAGCCAACCGAGTACTACAGATAGAAAACTATCATATGTCCATGAAACCTTTACATGCAAAAGATTTGAGAAGCTCAGGAAGAATGAGGAGAAGGAAGAGGAGAAGGAGAGCAAATGTTGGGATAGCTGGAAAACTTTACTTGAATCTGAAAACTGCATCACGCGCCTGTGCATGCTGATTTAAAAACAAATCCCATTAAACTGAATAGGACGTATTCCCAGGTAAGTATGTAAAAGGCTATGGTTGAAGCTTCAGAGGGGAAAGAGAGGAGGGATTAGTCAGTCATAATACTCTTTTCTACACAGAGTTTGGACTATATTTCCCACAAAACAGATTGGAAGATTATAGGAAATGGAGTCCAAAACAGAGTTCTGAGTCTACTTCTGCAAGGCACTCTACCCAACACTCGGTTTCAATCTCCACCCAGCATCACTGAATCCATAGTTTTTGTGGGTTTTTTGGGTTATGTAGCCGTGTTTTAGAAGAGTTTCTTCCTAACGTTTCACCAGCATCTGTAGCTGGCATCTTCAGAGAATAGCTATACTGTCTGTCTTTATTGTCAGCTAATTCTCCCTTCTCCTCCTCTTTCCCTTAGCTTGGACATGGCTCTAGCTGGTATTCTGACTGATGCTCAAATTGAAGCTGCCCTGGCAAGTTACAAAGGTAAAATTCTTTATCTTGACAAGTTTTCTGGTCCTTTTTCCTCCTTGCAAAGTCATTAAAAAATCTGTAATTCCCCCTATCTTTCTGTAATGGCCAGTATGGAGTAATGGTCAGTAGGTTTGGCAAGTCTTCTCAGCCTCTCCGTCACATCACTTTTGCCCCA
>NC_056529.1:30136288-30175224 GCF_019175285.1 Sceloporus undulatus
TGCCTCCTTGCCTCCAACAGAATTAATGGAGTACAAAATATGGCTGGAAACCTGTTGGTTAGTCCGAACTACAGTAAGCCCATTCCATTAACCATTGAATGATAAGTCAACACATAGGTAAATCCCACTGGCTCTGTGGATTTGCTTTAGGTAGGACTAGCCACAGAATTCTGGCCTATGTTTCCATTTTCAGCTCAATTTGCATTTACTGAAATACACTGAGGGACAATGGGGAGCATTAGAGGAGGAGAGAGAAACTGGAACATTTTAAAAACAGCTGTAAAAGTGGGTGGACTTAACTGGGACTATCTCAGCTAAATTGGGACAATTGAGAGTATACTTCACTGGCGGGACCCAGAGAAACCCATTAGCAGCAGACCTTGTGGCCCTGGACTAACAGAGAATCTCTTTTCTCTCCAATATTACCTCTCAAAGTCAACGCTTTAAGCCAGGTTGTCTCCTACCATTAGGCATAAAATCAGAGCCTTCTAGATCTTCTTGTACAAGACCGGTGCCCAATGGCATCACTAGGGTTGGTGCCACCCCAGTGCAAGAAATTCATGTTGTCACCTCCAAGCAGGCACCACTCCAGAGGAGGCAACACTGTGCTTGTTAGTGCAGCCTGAGGACAGGACAGTCTGGACTGGTTGATCCCATCCTGGGCTATTGGCCAGGACAACACAAGGCCAAGGAGAACACGGGCTTTTGGCTTCGGCATATAGGCCCCAGATCAATGTGTCATAGAACAAACCAAGCCTGAATTCTCCCTAGAGACCAAGATGACTAAACTGAGACTGTTGCACTTTGGCCATATCATGAGAAGACATGATTCACTAGAAAAGACAATAATGCTTGGTAAAGTAGAAGGGAGGAGGAAAAGAAGGTGATGGATAGACTCAATCAAGGAAGCCACAGATCTGAATCTGAAAGATCTGAGTAGAGCAAATGATCGGATGTCTTGGAAGTCTCTCATTCATAGGGTCACCATAAGTTGAAGTTGACTTGATGGCTTTTAACAACAACCACATTGAGGATCCATGTCTCTTCGCTGTGGATCCCTCCAATGATGCAGATCCCAGCTATTCCATATGGTCATTGCATTCATCTTTGATAGCCGTCCTTCCAGTGATGTTCCTTTCTGCTTTTAGCTAGGCTGGATCTTCAAGAGACATACTCAGTGCTTTACCAGTGAGGTAGAACTTCCCAGAGTTTAGTGTTCAAGAACACAGGATCTGAGTAGGATTTTGCAAAGAATGATGTGAACAGGCATCAGTTTCTACAGAAGTGGTTCCCAGTTCCCACTGATGCCTCTGTCCTTTATGAATTTGTCCACTACTTTTTAAAAAGAAGTCCGCTAGCTACCTACTTATATGGTGATGGGTTAGATATACAGTCCACAAAAATTAATAACTTGCTTTGTTTTATCCTTGAATCCATTTTCCACTCAGAGGAATTAATCCAGTTTACGTTGTCTTAGGTGTAAGTTTCTTCTGCTCAGCAGGTTCCCTGAGTCTGGAGAGGTAATTGTTTTAAGATGATGACCAAGAATGTAGGAACTCTAGAAGATGAGTTGGTAACAATATACACAACTACAATTCCCCCGCTCCCTTGCTCTTTTTATTCACAGCTTTCAAACTTATCCTTGAGAGAGATTCTCTAAACCTTTAATCATCCTCTAACCTTTAGGACTATAGTTATTGTTGAATTAACAGAGAAAAACCTGAATAATTCAGCAATCCAAAGATCGCCGTCCGCGATTATGCTGCTGACAGCAGCCAGAAACATCTTTAGACAATTGCATGGCGCATCAAGGTCACAAGATAGTGTTACTAGGCCCTTGGCGACACTTGACAATCTGTTTAATGATCATCATGGATAAAGTATATCAAGTGGTAACAACAGCAGCCACAAAGGTGCCTCGCTTGCCTTTGATGCTGAAAGCATAGTGTCAGGGCTTGTCCAGGCTATCTAAAATGTCTAGCGATTTGGCAGGAGTTGTACCTGAAGTTAACAGGATTTAAAAAAATATTGATATGATATACCTCCTGTCCCAGTTTCTCATGAATTTCTGGGACTAGATGTGATTTTTTTTTACTCCCAAGGCAAATATCCACACACGCACCCTTAGTTTCCAATATACGAAGGTGTAAATTCCTCCATCTGTATCCATTGCCTTAGTTCCAGGATCTCCAGGAGGAGATCCTACTGATCATGCATTGAATGGGAGTATGACTTTTGCCAAGGGGTTCTTCCTCTGACCCGCATTCTCTCATTATAGTTACTGCTACCAGACTAAATATTTAATTTCTCTGCCACTTTCATTTACAGTTTTCATTGCAATGGATACAAGCAGCAGGAAAAGAGATTCCACCTAAACATTAGGAGGAACTTCCTGACAATGAGAGCTGTTCAACAGTGGAACACACTTCCTCAGAGTCTCCTTCTTTGGAGGTCTTTAAACAGAGGTTGGATGGCCAACTGGCAGGGATGCTTCGATTGAGAGTTCCTGCATGGCAGATGGGGGGTTCGACTGGATGGCCTTGGGGTCTCTTCCAACTCTATTAGTCTATGATTCTATGATTCTCCTCCCACTTCCCACATCCTCAGCTTACTTCATATGCTGCAAACTGAGTTCAAAATGCAAAAATAGTTTGGACTCAGTTCAATTGACAATGGGATAGAAGAGGAGGGGCAGACTCTTACTTTTTTTGGTAGGCTCAAGGAAAAGCAACCTGCTGCTTCTAGCTTGCCTGTCTTTCCTCATTAATAATTTCTGCCATCTTGACCACACTCTGATATTGCTTGGCTGCACATGTCCCAATTTTCATGTGCGAAATGTTGCAGTCAGTGGCTGAGCACCATTTTCATTACCTGTCTTGCAGGTATGTCTCTGGTGGCTTCTGGAAACATGGAATGGTCTGTCTCTGTGGTCCACTAAAAGATTCTGTGGGTTCTCAAAATAATAATAATTATTATTATTATTTAAGGCTTGCGACTGAGCTCAGGAGGCAGAGAAAAGCTGGCAAAAGATGACAGAATCCTTTCTGCTAATCTGAAAGTAATTAATCCTGGCTCCAACTACACATAATTGTCTGAATTACGTTCTACTTTGTTCCTTTACCTTCCCACAGTCAAGCGTCGTGAGTGATAACGCTTCCCAAAAGTCGACAGTTTCAGACAAAGAGACAGCGTTTAGCCTGCTAAATATCCCTAAATGTATTTCAAGTTCCCTGAGTCAAGTGGATGTAATTAAGATGCCTTCTTTTTTTTATTATTTGTAGCCTCGGCCCCGGATGATTTAATGCATTCTAATTAAAGCTGACAGAAAGCCATGCTTCGGATGAAGAGTGTCATTAATTAATAAATAAATACCAGTAACTGTAGAGTACCACCTGTATCATTATCCAGAAGTATTGCCTTCATTCTGAAACGCAGTTCTTTTTCGCTTTTGTAACCAACCTTTCAGATAGGGCTTGGTATCACTTTGGAGTGGACCTTGGCGTCCGGTTTCAAATTTAAAGGGCACAATCCTCAATCGCCCTTGGACAGTGACATCTTCATTAGTCTGTTCCTGACTGACATATAGTTGTCTGTTTACGATGCAATTCACTTTGGTTAGTTAATGATTTCCAAATATATAAAGAGGAAGGATTGCAGAAGGTGCTTTTTACATCTGGAAGCAGCTTTCTCACCACGTTGGTGTTATTTGCAAAGCACCTTGCCTTTACATTGTTATCTACTATGTCTTCATTATTATTTATTTATTTGGTTGACTGTTATCCTTCCTTTCTTCTCCAAACTGAAAATCTCTCACTTGCATTTTAAAGGCACTACATTCTGTTGTTAGATCAGGACCAAGATGTGATCAGTCTTAATTGAAAAAAGACAGTTTTAAGATGTTGCATACTAAGGTGGTTTGCTTCAATCAACCATAGTAAAGAAGATTAACAACATTTAGGGTTCAAACAAAGGAATATGCTGTGGTTAGTTGAAAATGGAAGTGAACATCATCTCTTCCCCATGGCTTTGCCAAAGGAGGAGGAGAAAGGATGGGTGCATGAATCCAAGGAAGGAGACTGGGAGTTTATCCCGTGAATATCCTGGAAAAATCGCATAATTACGTGAAACGATTTCACATAATGTCGCACAAAACCCGCCATTAAAGTGGTCACAAAGAAGCATTAATGCATATCTTTTTACTTTTGGGATTTCAGCAACAATGCATTTCCGATATCACTTTATTTGTGCAATTGTATGTGATAATCATTCATGCAGTTACTTGCCATTTTCGCTTTATTTGCAGGATGTTTTAAATGCGTTTTAATCTCTCTTTAATGCTGGAATTAGGCCCAGTGTGATAAACTCCATGTCTCATTCATGTAAAGCTAAATCACAAAAAACCTGAATCACACCCTTGGTCAACCTAGACTGTCTATATTAGAAGCTGAGCAAGTATGATGTTGTGGGTTGAGTGTTGGTCTCTGGAAAACCACAGTTTAGATCCCCACTCAGCCATGAAAACCCACTGCGTAGCATTGGACAAGGGAAGGGAATAGCAAAGGAAGGGAATAGCAAACCTCTGAATCAATCTTGCCAAGAACACCAAGGACAGAACTCCATAGGTCAGAGTTGACTTGAAGGCTTCTTGTTGTTATGCTCCTTCAAGTTATGTGCGAATAATCTCACTCACGCATTCCCGTTTCTGATGGCTGGATTTTAAGGAACTAATAGAAATGACCGATTCAGTATTAGTATTTTATAGACTGTGAAGTTGAAGGCTTTCATGGTCGGCATCCATAGATTTTTGTGGGTTTTTCGGGCTATGTGGCCATGTTCTAGAAAAGTTTCTTCGGTCTGTTACAGACAGCCAAAATAAAGCTGCTTCGGGTCTCTTCGGAGGTATGCTATTTAAATGATGCTTACATCCTAAGAATCCGGAAGCTGCACCAAAGCTGCACTCCAGTGATTAGGAATGGAGTGTGGCTTTGGCACGACCTCCGGACTCTTAGGACCCATGCATCATTTAAATAGCATACCTCCAAAGAGACTCGAAGCAGCTTTATTTTGGCAGTCTATAACAGGCCTTTCTGACGTTTCACCAGCATCTTCAGAGAATGTTGGCATGGAAGAGAGCTCTCTTCTATGCCAGCATTCTCTGACGATGCCAGACACAGCTGCTGGTGAAACATCAGCAATAAACTCTTCTAGAACATGACCGCATAGCCCAAAAACCCACAAAAAACTATGGATGCCGGCTATGAAAGCCTTCGATTTCACATTAATCGGATGCGTTCAAACTGCATCTGAACAGCAAAGATTCAACCCAGATTCTATCAGGATTATTTTCACCATCTGAATAACCCCCTGATAGCAACCACAACTGGTAGCTCCCATGTCGGTGGGATGGTGAATCTACCCCAGGGCTTAATCCAAAATATAAAGGAACTACTCAATTAAACCCATTCCCAATCTCGGATAGCTCCTTTAAAGTTTAGGGAAAGACCCAGCATAGATTTACCACCTCAACAGCATCAAAAACATCAACCACAAATAGCCAGGAGCCCAGACAGCTTCTGTATTTGACATAGAGAAGAAACCATCTTGGCTTTCACCTCAGGTGGCAAAACATTTTAGGCCAACTTTAAAGCCAATGCATTAATTTACTGGCCAGGAGTGTTTGCAGCTCTTTCTACAATATCATCCTTGGGTTTAAACAGAAGAGGAAAGAAACCCAGTTCATTAGTTAAGCAAGACATTTGAGCAGGGGCTCAAATTGAGCATCTAATCCATGAAAAGGTAACCCAAGTAGCTATTGTCACCTTTTGAATCCTATATAAATTGAGCAGGTGACTCAGAGCCAGAGGTACCATTCTGCCTGAGATCTATCAGCTCTTCTTCCCTGCATTCCTTGGGAAACTATACCAAGGTGAGCAAGGGCTCCGAGATCAAAAGCCAGAGATACCTGAGCCCACCTGACTAAGTAGTAAGTACACGGATGCCTCTTTAAAAGTAATTTATTATCTAGTTTTCATTATGTGTTTCCCTTTTCCTTTTTCCCTGCTTGGAAAGAAAACATAAAACAGTCCAGCCACTTCATGGAGAGAAAGGCAGAAGCATTTGTGAACAGAAGAAATTAAATGAGACTGTGCCTACACATTAGGAAGAATTTATTTACTGTACATTTACAATGCTATAAAAATAAACTATAATAATTATAATATAAGAGCTGTTCAACCCTTTGAGGATCGTGGATTTTCTTTTTTTGGAGGCCTTTAAAGAGATTAGATGGGCATCTTTTAGGAGTGCATTTCTGTGTATTTCTGCAAGCAGGGGTTGGGACTAATGCCTCATCCACACTCCAGAAATAATCCAGTTTGACACCACTTTAACTCCCCTGGTTCAATGCTATGGGATTTTGGGAATTGTAATTGCAACTACAATTCCTAGAATTCCATAGCATTGAACCAAGGCAGTTAAAGTGGTGTCAAACCAGATTATTTCTGCAGTGCAAATGCAGCTTAGATAGCCTTTGCTAACCATTTCAGCACTATGATTCTGTGGCTCTCTAAAATGGAATTATTACCTATTATTACTTAATGCCATAAGAAATAGGAATTAGTAGCCATTTCAACATTCACATCTTTTTCTCGCTCTGGATGCTTTCTATTAAAAATATTTTTTCTTTCTACTTCTCTGGGGGGGGGGGGGGGAACCAACCCTCTCATTTCTGTGTATTCAAAACGTACTTTGCAAAGACCTAGGTCTAAGTATCTCACAGTTGGCCAGAAGATGTAAGATATTGATGTTAGTCAAGCTCAAGAAGGTAAGAAATAATTTTAATTTACAAAGGGATAGTCATATCAGTCTGTTCCTGTAAAATCAACAAAGAATCCTGTGACACTTGAAGTACAGACACAACCATTACATTATAATAAATGAGCTTTTCTGATGACACAGAACTCTTTGAATAGTTTTAATATCACACATGTGAACAAGGTTACTAGTTATGCAGACAGTTTAAATGTATTTTAAAAAATTGTACTGATCAACTATTAGAGACCTGTTTTTGCATCTCATCTGCAATCTTGCATTGCTGGAAAAAGAGATTGTATTTTATTTCACTTGCCTGTTACAGCATTTTTTATCCTTTCTTTGTCTTTTTTCGGAACAGTTTAATATGAGCATCAGCGACGTTCTCAACCCTTCTGACATTGCTGCCGCACTCAGAGACTGCCAAGGTATTGTTGCTGTTATTCAGGCCTCTTTTTCCTTTAAAATAAAATAAAAATAGAACAAATCAAGGGATGTTATTTGCATGTCTGTGCGTATGTGTTTGCTTTCAAGTTGGCTGTTGACTTATGGCAACCCCAAGAATGTTTCACAGCATCTTCCACAAGGCATACTCAGAGGCGGTTTTGCCAGTTTCTTCCTCTTAAATATAGCCTACAGCACCTGATATTCATTGCCAGTCTCCCATCCAAGTACCAACCAAGGTCAACTCTACTTAGCTACCAAGACCAGACAGTATCTGATGCCTGTAGGATATTTAGACAGGATCATGCTGCACTATAAGTAAATCATCTTCTTCCAGATGGAGCAAATGTTATAGGAGAGTGTGATATCTGTTACTAAAAACCTCTGGATATATTTATGTATTAATCCATATGATGTTTCTATTACCCTGGACTATTTCATGGCAATTCCTGGACCAGCAAAGTACCAATGCGCTTTGGTGCCCAATGCCCAATGGAGTGGTGCCCAATAGGACCAATGCACAATGAATCAGTCCCGACATGCATTGCATCAGTCCTGATGTTCACTGCGTTGGTCCCAATGATCACTGAGGACCCATGTGCATCAGGCGCTCTTGCCAATTATTATTAATATTATATTTATTTATATCCTACCCTTCTCCCAAGACTGGGATTCAGCAGCTTACAACATTAAATAAGGCACAGGGCCGTTTGTTGACACACGGTGGCATATATTGGAGGAAGAGCAAATCTATGCATCTCTGTGTTATTGGCCGTGTAATATCCATGAAAGCTCATACTAAAATAAAAACCAGTTAGTCTTATATGCAACTTGTAATCTCAGCTGTGCATCTGGGCCATGGGGTCATCGCAGTATCTTTACACTGAGGATAAGTTAAAAAAGAAGTGGTTATCATTTGTCCCTAAATGTCTAGTTAACTGGAGCTTTCTTTTTCTGTCTTAGCCCCAGATAGTTTCAACCACAAAAAATTCTTTCAGCTCACAGGCATGAGCAAAAAGAGCAGCAGCCAAGTGAAGGAGATATTTCAGTTCCTAGACAATGATCAGAGCGGCTTCATCGAGGAAGATGAACTCAAGTGAGGTTTTTCCCTCTTTTCTCTCTCACTTGAGCTGTTTTTGTGTGTATATATGTGTGTGTGTGCTTTGCAATTTACAGCAATCCCATGAATTTCATAGGGTTTTCTTAGGCAAGGAATACTCAGAGGTGGTTTTGCCGCTTTCTTCCTCTGAAATATAGCCTGCAGCACCTGGGATTCATTGGGGGCCTGCTAAGCAATGCTGATCCTGCTTAGCTCCCAAGATCAGATAGGATCTAGTGTCTTTCAGGTGTTTAGGCTTTAAAGTTTTGTGGATTGTCAGCGTGGTGCATACCCTCCAAATGTCCCAGTTTGTCAGGGATAGTCCAGTGTCATCCCACTTGTTCAGCTGCTTTTAAAATGACCCACTTTTCTCTGACGCCCCCTCCCACTTCCCCCCTTGTTTTAAGCTTATTTAAATTGCTGCAAACTGAGTTGCAAAGGTATTTTAATTGTATTGCCAATTACGTTGCAAAATGCAAACGTGTTTTTATGGTATTGTTATTTTAAACTGTGAGCCGCTTTGAGTCCCATTTGGGGGGTGGAAAACAAACAAAACGAACAAACAAATAACATTTTGCACTCAGCAGGAAGGAGAGGAGAGGAAAAGAAAAGAAAAGAAAAGAGGAGGCAGACTCTTACCCTTCCCAGTAAGCTGAGGAAAAAGCAAACTGCTGCAGCTTCTCCTTGCTTGTGCATTCTTCTTCATCAGTCCTTTTCGCCATCTTGGCGATAGACTGATATTACTTGGCCATATATGTTACAGTTTCATTTGTGAAAACACTTCTCTAGGCATTTGTAGGTGCTCTAGCATGATTCTATGATTATCTTCTGGGAGATGTTCATAGAAATCCTAGAATCATAGAATGATAGAGTTGGAAGAGGCCACAAGGGTCATCCAGTCCAACCCCCCTGCCATGCAGGAACTCACAATCAACAATCTGTTGACTATAAAGTTTGCACTGGAGGACCTGGAAATCCCAGGAGAAGTGTTCTCTCAGGTTAAAAGAATAGCATTTTTTTTTATTTGTGGTTTTTCCACATTCATGGGGGTCCTTCACCCCGAAATCCCACAAACGTGGAGGGACCACTGTAGTTAATAAAAGAAAAAAAAGAACAGAAATCATGAAGAAGAGAAGCTTTCATGGCTTAAGCAACAAACTACGGTTCGCATAAATAGACATGGTTCATTGTGACAGCCACATGTACCCTGTAGTATGATGACCCTCTGTTTCTAGACTGGATGGCCCTTGTGGCCTCTTCCAACTCTATGATACTATTATTCTTATGATTCTAGATAAAACATGGGACACTTTACCATAGCATTAATTTGATTATTATTCCCTTTCCTAAACTCTCCTATAAAAAGAGCACCATCTTTTTCTTCATGGTCTCCATTCGAACTAACTGTGTTACTGATGTTAACAAGTTTTCTAGTAGCACAGGACTCTTCTTCAGGTCGGTGCGCCAAGCATCACAACATTCTTTCTCAGCTGTGTGCTATTCCTTCCTGTTACTAGATTTTTCCTCCAGAGGTTTGACAGTGGCGCCAGAGTGTTAACACCGGCAGAAACCAAAGCATTGATGGCAGCGGCAGACCATGATGGAGATGGGAAAATTGGGGCAGATGGTATGTTTCCAGTTGGTGTGGAATGGTTCTCCCTGCTTCAGTCCCCTTGTCTTTCCCTTTCCCTTATACCTCTGTTCACTGTGGCTGTGTATGTCAACGGAAGAGGCAGGATATATATATATATATATTATTATTATTATTATTATTATTAGGAAGGTAACTGGAAGCCTGCTGCCTGTCATGCAGGATGAAATAGCCCAACTATCCAACATACAGACTGCAGCAGCATTTCTCCCAGAGGATGCATTCTCTCACTTATTAGGACTTTATCGCACCACCTCCGATGCCCAACTTACCTCTTCCGAATCTGAGCCAAATTTGAAAGTTATGCTGAGTTTACTGCATGGACTTTCCCCTCAAAATGGCTTCCCGTTGCCTCCAGTGTTGAATTCGGTCCCCGCAAATCGCTACAGCAGACATTTTTATCCAATTCCGAAGCTTATGATTTGGAAAAAAATGGCAGCCGAAGCAACTTACAGGGCCTGAATTCAACACTGGAGGCAACTTGAAGCTGTTTTGAGGGAATCGTCTGTGCGATAAAATCATCATAACTTCCAAATTTGGCTCAAATTCAGAAGAGGTAAGCCGGGCACCAGAGCGGGTTTGCCATGGCCATCCCCTGGAGCTGAGAGTGTGTGACTTGCCAAAAGCCACCCAGTGGGTTTCATGGCAGAGCTGGGATTTTAAACCTGGTCTCCAGACCAACACTCAAACCACTACGCCTTGCTGGCTCTCTACTCTGCCACTAATACCTGGACAGTCCCTGGACAGGCATGAAGTCAATGGCCCTCACCCACTATGGCCTCTGAACTTTGAATGTTCCCTTTCACTACAGTGATTATACTGGTGGTGCATCAGGAGTGGGCAACTCATGCCTCTCTAAATGTTGCTGGTCTATGACTCCTGTGGTTATGCTGGGTCAGCTCGGGCTTTTGGGAGTGGCAGTCCAGCACCTTGACAGCCATAAGTTGCCTCTTTTGCTGCAGACCCTTGGCTTTTGTCTGGGGTAAGAAGCAACTGCCTGGTACTAGTCAGCATTTGCAACTCACCTTTCCTTCCTTTGGTACAGAATTCCAACAAATGGTGCACTCCTAAGGGGCTGAAAATAACCGCGTGTGGTGGACCAGCCGATGCATCTACAACAGATGCTTCTCCCAAAGCTTGCAATCCCAGGAATCCTTTGTTAATGTTGTTTTACTCTTCATTGTGTGCTACTCATTTATAGGTTTACACTAGTTAATAAAGGTGGCTTTGTACTAGTGTAGACCTCGGTCATCATCGCAGCAGTCCCTATGCTGGACATTATATGTATACCTCTAACTACGTTTCCTTCTTCTATCCTCCTTCTGCTTTATTTGGAGGGGTGGGATTGTGCAGCCCTCCAGATGTTGTTGAACTGCAGCTCTCTGTAGTCCAAGCAAGCGTAGAAGAATGTTGGAAATGGTAATGCAACATTTGGAGGGTCACACAATTCCTACCATTGTAGCATTCAAAGATATGGTCGTGCTAGTCTGTAGAATCCGTATGTAGAGAGATTTTGTAGTTAGTCTTTGACACTAACTGAAAGAAAGATGCTGGCAGCATGAGCTTTCGTAGACTAGAGTCTATTTCCTCAGATGCATTTGGTCTGAGGAAATGCATCAAATGCATCTGAGGAAGTAGACTTAAGTCTATGAAAGCTGCTGCCGCCAACTTCTTTCTTTCAGTTAGTCTCAAAGGTGCTACAAGACAATTCCTAACCTTGATCTCATCATTATCCCAAAAAAGTGTTGCAGAAAGTTTGGATTGTGGGGTCCAGGCTCAAATGTGCTATGCATACTGTGAAACCCATACTGTTGGCCAATGCTATTTTTCACCATCACTTTTTGTTGGTGACTAATGCTGGTAACTGGTTATCCACATTTCATTCCTCCCTGCGTCTGTAGTTGCCTTTATATCCCACCTTTTTCCAATGACCTGAAGGTGGAATATATAACTCTTCTCCTCCACATCCTATGGTCACAACAACCTTGTGAGGCAGGACGGGGAAGAGAATGGGTCTGGCCCAAGATCACCCAGTGACTTTTATAGCTCAGTGGGAACTTGAACCTGAAACTCCAAGGCCCAATGCAATATTGCCCCACACTAGCTGTCAGTTCTGCCTTCTTGCTTAGGAAAGGTGGAGTTCTTTGCAAGATCTAAACATTGCTATAGTAATATCTCACGGAAATGGCTTCATACACAGGCAAAGCTCACTAAGATGGTGGGTTAGGTTCCAGACCACTGCTATAAAGTGACGGCCTTTTTCACCACATATAGAAGCCGAAACACATATTTACACAATGATTTATTAAGTGTGTAACAGTGCTAGGCATTTTTAAAAGATGCAAAAGTAAAATAATAATGAATAAATACTGTAAATTATTAGAATATGACACTGAGACACAAAGTGAGCAAACGCTGAAAACAGACTGAGCATAGAGTAATACTGTGCAACTGAAAAGTGCTGTACCTTAAAGTGAGGTCTGCCTGTAGCCTCCTCTAATGTTAAGCCCCTGTCTTCTGCTGTGATTTTTCTATGGGAAAAACAACAAGAAAATAACCTGGTAAGTCTTGGCATTGGGTTGACTGCACAAAGGATGCCTTCACGCATGGACTAAAAATCTGCATTTGAGCCTCTCTGAAGCTTTTTGAGTTAGGGACGGAAACCTCTCAGTGCAGAAAATAATACCAAAAGGAAATGGCATGTACAAAGCAGCCCATGCAGTTTTTATAGTAGTGTTAGGATGAGATTAAAACAAAGCCGGTATAGGCTTTGCAATGTGGAAATGCCATAAGAACTTTGTTTGTTACGTTTCTGTCCCATCTTCCCCAAGAGTGGGGTTCATGACCCTCCTCATCACTTTAGTCTCACTACAACCTTGCAAGGTAGGCCAGGTTAGAGGGACTGGCCCAAGGTGTCCCAGTGAGATTCATATCCCAAATCCTAGGGTTCTCGTCTTTAGTTTTAGGTGTCATCTTCATTTACGCCTTAAGCTGTTTTGGCATTTGACTGGTGCAATTCCCCGATTAACCTCTGGTTTCATTTGCTTTCACGTAACTGAAGAGAGACTCTGATGATCTGCCTATTTGTAGGCTTACGTTCACCTCTTCCTTCCCATTAAAAATACATCTATACGTCATTTCCTTCTTGGATAGTGAAAGGTAAATTCTGCATATCTAAAGGGAAATGGATGATCTGGAGAAGAGTCCAAAATCAGCAATTTCTGAAAACTCTCTGGAAAATATCCATTTCACAATTATTTGGAGAGCCTTATTCCATCCGTTCCTAAAATTAATGTGATTTCACTGTCCAAAGAAACAAGAGCTGAGTGTTAAACTTCACATTAAATATGTATCATGGAGTTTAAGATCCTTCCTTCCTTTACTTATTTATTCTCTCTAAACTTAGACAGTCAGTTTGAAACAAGGCCATCATATAGTGGGGAAAACGTTGATCCTTTCCTTGGATGCAAATCCTATGTTGCTGTTGTTATTATGTATTTTCAAGCTGACTCTGACTTGTGGCAGCCCTATCATATATTTTTTTAAGCAGGATTTATTCAGAGGCGGTTTGCTATTGCTTTTCTCTCAGGTTGAAGGAATGTGACTTGCCTATGATCACTCAGTGGGTTTCTATGGCTGAGTGGAGATTTGAACCCTGGCCTCCCAGAATCCTAGTACAACCCTCCAAACACTTTACTACACTGACTCTTGTTTTGTAGGATCTTTTGTTTTAAAAAAGACTCTAAAGTGAGTAATTTTTTAAAACAAAAATGACTGGAGGGATGATGAGTACCGATTCTGTTTAGTAGCATGCTTACTAAAGAGTAAAAATGTCAGATGTTAACATCCACAATGCATGTTTTAAAAGATGGTCAACTGCACAAGACCCTAAAGTTCGTCTCCAGACAAATATACAGTGTAGGGGCAGTGGATCTCTGGAAGGGTTTAATGCAAGTTTTAAGGGGCTATCCAAGATGCTGACTCTGTTTTGGGGAAATGGTTCTGCAACTTGAATAATTTCTTTAAGATGTGGTCTAAAACCATATATCAGATTCACCACTCCACCGACAAGAGAAGACGTGAATTGCTACTGATGCATTGGCTGAAAAGCAGTTTAGGATTGCAGCCCCAAGTAAGCCCTGTTGGACTCAATGGGACTCAGCTGATTTTCACCCTGACTTAACAATGGTGCAGTATATAAATACATGAAAAGCAATTCTAAAGAAATACCAGGCTCAAATAATTAAGCAATTGAAGGAGGGCCTTCATTCATTTCTCACTCTAAGTTATTTAAAGTAAGAGTTTAAATTTGACAGTGAAATGAATAACGGGAGGATACTAAGAAAACACCTAGGAGTGACACTATTCCACAGCTTGAGAATCACATCCAATGTAACCATCTAACTGAGTGTTTCCCAAACTTTGGTCCTCCAGATGTTTTGGACTTCAGCTCCCAAACTTCCAGGAGTTGAAGTCCAAAACTGCTGGAGGACCAAAGTTTGAGAAACACTGATCTAACTAATCTCCATATGAATATTAAGACCTTGTACCAGGTCAGACTAAATCATGGCTTTCATCTCTGTGAGCCCATTCTGGGTTTTGATCCAAATTGCAAAGGACCATCGACCCCTTAAATAGTTTCAGTACCTTGTATTGCTCCTTTAAAGTTTAGTATAAAACCTGTCTTAAATTATCTCCCTGACATGGGAGCCACCTTCTGACCTTTCTCTGGAGTGGTCCAGAATCAAACCTGAGACCTTCCGAATGTAAAAGCATACACTTTACTACTGGGTTATGGCCAGGGGGAGAAATGGGCAGCGGGATCTAGAATGGAATCTTGTATGGTTATGTCAGCAAGGAGGCATCAGAGAGAAAATGTAAGTAGAATAATGAAATACTGTTACTCATTTCCGGTGATCAAAGGATGGTTATTCAGAAGAGTTTTTTTCTCTTTTGCATGTATTTTTGGGAAAATAAATATTTCATTAAGACCGTGTTTGTCTTTCATTGCTAGCACATGATTTCTCTGAAACCCATCCAGTCACATAAAAAAGACTGTCCTCCAGTTCAGACATCAGAACTATGAAAAGACAGGAGGGAGCTACATTCACGCATGAAACGTGCCCCAAATGTTCTCAGGGCTTTTATCCACTTCCTTCCATTTAGGGGGACATCCAGAACCGTAAATGGCCTATGAGGAACTCATTATTTACTGTGTTCTCCCCAACACAGGAGCCTTGTTATCTGGAATACAGGATTTCCCACATTGGAGTTTTTCTTTTATGCAATGTAAGGGGCCAGGTATAGTTCAATGCCATATTTCAGAATCTATTTATGTTGAAAATAAATAGAGTCTGGAGGCACTGAGGATGCCGTAAGGACTTTAAGGTATCAGAGTGTACTTTGTTCAAAACTCAAATTTTGCCCACTCCTACTCAGATGTGCATTTATGCACAAAACTGGAAGACGTTCTTCCCTACTTACAGTTCTGAACTGGCCAAGATACTCATTGTCTTCTCGATATCTCCACAGAGAAAGTCAGAAGGCTAGCCTTGAGCAAACCACATCATTAGGCAAAATGAGGCAATGGCTGATACTGGGATGAGGTAGCAAGAAGAGATGATATATACCCCATGGCCTACCCTAAGCCCACTTAGTCTGTTGCCTTCAACTCCAGTAGAATCATAGAATGACAGAGTTTGAAGATACCAAAAGGGTCATCCATTCCAAACCCCCTGCCATGCAGGAACTCACAATCAAAACACCCCAGACAGATGCCCATCCAGCCTGTTTAAAAACCTCCAAAGAAGGTAACTCCATCACTCTCTGAAGGAGTGTGTTACACTGTCGAACAGCTCTTACTGTCAGGAAGTTCCTCCTAATGTTGAGGTGGAACCTCTTTTCCTGTACAGTACTTTGAATCCATTGCTCCAGGTCCTGTTCTCTGGAGCAGCAGTAAACAAGCTTGCTCCCTCAATATGACCCCCTTCAAATACAGGGCTATCATATCACCTCTTAACCATCTCTTGTCCATCTGATATCTGATATGGGGAAGCAACAGGGCTTTGTCCCAATATCCCAGGGACTGGCACCATATTTATGCTGGTTAGCTTCCGCTGCCTTTCTTTCCTGGAAAGTCACTGGGCATTGGCAGCCAATATCTCATAGATTGGCAATGATGGCTGAATCATAGTCGGAAGGGGCTTCATGGGCCATTGAGACCATCAACTACTTTGAGCGGCACTTCATTCGGGAATTTTGTCCCATCACCCATGCAGAATAACAGACCCAAGTGTCAATCCAAGTGGCTTTTGTACAAAGAACAGGAAAGGAAGCAATCTTGTTCTTCCTTGGACACTTCTGTAGTACTGGAGGTTGATTTCACCAAGTGCAAAGGGGCAGTGGGGGGCAGACTGCCTTGGCCCCTGCAGGTCCATTTGGGCTCTGGCGTGTTTGCAACCAGGCCAAAGCCCAAACTAAAGGCATTACACAAACACACACACACACACACACACACACACCAGCAGCAGCCACCACCACTGTAGGAAGTAGTACCAGTCCCTTGGGGGTCTGTTTAGGCCTTGACATGGCTGCAGCCATGCCAAACCTAAATGGAATGGATTGCTGTGCCATCTGGACTTGCAGGAAAGGGACACAATGCCCTTTCTTACTCGCCTAGCAGCCGCACCAAGTGTACCTTTGGGTGTCACCCGATGCAGTCCGTACTCCCTGCACCCCTCCTAGTGATGCCACTGCTCTGGATCTTCTTGATGAGTGGCTGTTTAGTACAGCATTGTTGTTGTTGTGTGCCGCCAAGTTATTTCCAACTTATGGTGACCCTAAGGAGAACCTATCATGGGGTTTTCTTGGCAAGATCTGTTCAGAGGAGGTTTGCCATTGCCTTCCCCTGAGCGAGTGTGATTTGCCCAAGTTCGCCCAGTGGGTTTCATGGTCAAGCTGGGAATAGAACGCTGGTCTCCAGAGTTGTAGTCCAATATTCAAACCATTATATGATGCTGGCTCTCTGGTTGCCTTTTGCAGCAGTATGAATGTGGCCAGAGAGTGGGCCTATATCTGTTTACAGATCTCTGGCCGATTTGCAAGTACTTTTGGCTCCCAAGCAAGATTCAGTGACATTTCCCAACAACAAATAGGGGCTGCGGAATAACAAAAAGAGCTCAAATCGAAGGTAGCTGAAGAACTGTGGCACCAAGGTATATATGCACATTTCATTTTTCTCCTGAAAATGTTCTTTAATGCGTCTGTTTTCCAGGCAAGCATGAACACACACAAGGAACTGACCTTGTGTGCCTTGAAAGGAAAGAAACTTGTTACCTATTAGGATGCTTTAGTTCTTCATTCATCAGCATATTTGGTGGTGGTGGTCTCCTCTTTCTCTTCCTCCTCCTCCTCCTCCTAGGAATGGAAAGACAAGATATTCCAAGCCTCATTTACAAAATTAACTTAATAGACTCAGATACTATACATCTTGACTTAGGTAACTAAGGGCATAGCCTGGAAAAGTAACTTGCTAGACCATGATCCCCAGGACCCCCAGCAAACATGTTGGCTGGAGATTCAGCGCACTGACCTCCAAAAAGTTACTTTTCTAACCTCCAAGTGAACTGTACTTAGGTTTGCAATATTCCAATCCTTCATATCTGGGCATATTATTTGTATATGATGCACATTATTATAACAGCATATTAATTTACATTGTGATTATACAAATTCAGCACATTAATCATTGCCAGCCAGGGCATTTTTGAGTCCCTTCAATCCGGGATTTTCCAGGTTTTCGGGGACAAATGGCAACCCTAGGTGTACCATCTGCTGCTTTGCTTTAGGCAGCAAAATGTCCTGGGCCAAAATGTCCATTGGTGGAAATTACCTCCGGACAGTGGTCTACAGCCTCCTGCTCCAGTTTGGCTGGAGCTGAAGTGGAAGGACTGTGAGGACAAGGGTTACAGGAGGACTAAATCTTCCTTTTTGCTATTCTTGTATAAGAAGCAATGCCAGACCACTGACTGCAAACTTCACACTTTTGCCAGCGCTTTGAGGCCATAGGCTGCCAATGGAGTAACCATTTGACTCCGTCAGCTGCATCTGACACCCAGAATGACTTATGGATGCTGTGCGTGGTTTTTATAGGTTACATCTAGGGATGCCATATCCCGCCTGGGGGCGGGACTTTCCCGGTTTGGCCCCGTCCCCAGGACACACCCCTTGTGACGGACACCAGGCAGGGAAAGGAGCCTCGCATGAGCGAGGCCCGTTCCCTGCTTGGCCTCCTCTGCCGAGGGAGGCGGCCTGGTTCTGCTCCCTCTTTCCTGGCCTCTGTGAAGGCCAAGCCTCCACAGAGGCCAGGAAAGGGAGGGGGCCGCCTGAGATCGTGGCGATCGCGGGTGCTCTCCTCCCTCTTTCCAGGCCTCTGTGAAGGCGCCGGGAAAGGGAGCGGATTCCTTCTCTGCTTGGGCTCCGTGAACGGAGCCCAAGCGGAGAAGGAATCCTCCCCTCAGCGAGGCTCTTTTTCAAATATAGGACCCAAAAAAAAAGATCCTACATTTGAAAATTTTGTCCTACATTTGTCCCGGTTTGGAGGTCCTGACTAATGGCAACCCTAGTTACATCTGGTATTATGTAGCCAATGGAAATGCTGAAAATAGAATCTAGATTAGAAGCAAAGCCAGCAAATGCTAAGGCACCCATCCTCTCCTGATGAATAGAATATACCAATGGCCTGTTACAGGCAGCCAAAATAAAGCTGCTTCGAGTCACAGTGGAGGTTTGGTGTTTCAATGATGCATGCGTCCTAAGAGTCCAGAAGTCGCACCAAAGCCACGCTCCAGCTGTGTTTGTTTGATATTTGCTGTGAACCACCCTGATCTATGGAAGGGCGGTATAAAAATAAAAATTGTACTGTATTATTTTTATTATTAACTACAAGTTATGTTTCATTGAAAGTAACATCTCAGGAGTACCTGGTTATAGATAACTACTTACTTACTATAATGTGGAAGGGTTGTATGTATATACATATACATACACACACACACATATATACACATATGGGGGTTGTGCGTATATACATATGTACATAACTACACACACACACATACATATATATATACACATATGTGTATATGGATTGGTACTATATCATAAATGTGTGGGTTGGTTTGTGTGCATATACATACACACATATATATATACACACACATACACACACAGGTATATTATTGTGTGGGTTTGTGTATATACATATATATAAATATATGCTGTATACACACATACATACATATAGGCATAGGTATTATAATAATGTGTGTGTGTGTATAAATATATATATACACACACACAAATGTATGCACATATTGTACATATATGTATGTGTAAGTGTTATATTGTATATTATATATCTAATCTTTTAGATTGTAAGCCTGAGGACAGGGAACTGTCTAACTAAAAGATTGTATGTACAGCGCTGTGTAAATTTACAGCGCTTCATAAATAAAGGTTAATAATAATAATAATAATAATAATAATAATAATAATAATCTTTTCCGAACTCTGGTTCTTATTCTTCCAGGGGAGAAAGCAAGGCCTAGCCAAGCCACCTTGGGGCCTGTCCCTTCTCCTCAGGCCTGAGGAGGAAGGCGGCTATGCTCGGCTTCCAATCCCAGGCTGAGGAGGGACTGAGGAGGGAGGCAGGGCCAAGAAGAACATGGAGGAGGCGGCTCTTCCGGGGCGGAGGAACTTGGGCTGGAGGCAGTAGGCCTGCTGGCGCTGGCTCGGCGACCGCCGTTGAGTGGCTGCTGCTTCCCCGGGGCTCCGATGCTGCCTAGGCCTCGCCAGGATGGCGGCGGTGGCGGTGGCAGGGGGAGCCGGGCAGGAGAAGCTCTTGGCCCCGGCCCTCCTCAGCTTCTTCGTCTACAACCCGAGGATGGGGCCTAGAGAAGGGGAGGTGGGTCACAAAGAACCCGCTTTGGTCCCGCTTTAAGGCTTTGGTTTGGCGCTTTGCTATGGAATTCTGGGAGTTGGAGTTTGGGGCACAGAGGGTCCCACAACAAACTCCAACTCCCAGAATTCCATAGCAAAGAGCCAAACAAAAGACTTAAAGTAAATGGAACTCTATCTATCTATCTATCTATCTATCTATGGCTCTTTGTCTATCTATCTATCTATCTATCTATCTATAAATGGTTATCTATCTATTTATCTATCTGTCTATCTATCTATAAATGGCTCCCTATCTATCTATCTATCTATCTATCTATGGCTATCTATCTATCTATCTATCTGTAAATGGTTATCTATCTATCTATCTATGGCTATCTATCTATCTATCTATAAATGGCTCTTTATCTATCTATCTATCTATCTATGGCTATCTATCTATCTATAAATGGCTCTTTATCTGTCTATCTATCTATCTATCTATCTATCTATAAATGGCTCTCTATCTATCTATGGCTATCTATCTATCTATCTATAAATGGTTCTCTATCTATCTATCTATCTATCTATGGCTCTCTATCTATCTATCTATCTATCTATCGATCTATAAATGGCTATCTATCTATCTTCAGTTGAAAGGATTACAAGTTATTTCCCTCTTTAGCCCCCCAAACACCCTGTTCCCCATTTAAGCTTATAAAAGTGTGTGTGTATACACACACATACATATATGTGTGTATGTACAGCATATGTATTTATGTGTGTGTGTGTATAGATATGAGAGAAATAGATTGTAATCCTTTAAACCGAAATAAAAAGTGTATATACAAAACGTGATGAGACGCTGGGACTTTAAACACGTTTGTTCGAATCTAATATCTTGCTTTTCTCTGATTTCAGGAAGAGAAAAAGATCCTGTTTTATTACCCAAACGAAGTAGAGAAGAATGAGAAGATCAGGAGCGTCGGGTTGTGTGAAGCCATAGTACAGTTCACAAGGTAATGGTTTCCAGCTCTTTGCACATCCCGTTTCTTTACTATTCATTTACAGTAGTCTCTCCACATTCGCTGTGGATATAGGGGTGAAGGACCCCCGTGAATGTGGAAAACCCGCACACAAAAAACACTATTCCTTTTACCTAAGAGAACACCTCTCTAGGAACCTCCAGGTCCTCCGGTGCAACTCTTTGGCCAACATCTGCCAGAGGTTGATCATAGAATCACATTGGAGTACCTTGCTCACGATGGACAATCCAGCCTCATACTTTAGTCACTTGTAGGACCGTCGCTTGATTTAAAGCAGTTTCAGACAATTGATTGTACAGGTTTTAATGGTTCTTCATGTATTACATTTATAGCCCGCCTCTCCTCCTGGGAGCCTAAGGCAACATACATGGTTCTCCTCGGATCTTCCATTTTACCATCATAACCCTGTGAGTGAAACCAGTTGTTCTAAAGAAAGGAACATGTGTGTCCTTTGTTTTCAAATCAAGGCCTTTGGCTCTCTGGATGATTTGGGCTTTGGCTTTCCAGAACCCCCCAATTTGTATGGACATTATTAAGATACTGTAGAAGTCATAGTTCAGGATGTATGAACGCAGGAACACTGAATTTTTCTTACCTATTTCATATGATGTCTTTACATGTTGCAACAGGCAATATTTAAGAAGAGTCCTTTCTCTAGTATATGAAAAGAGAGAGAGCATCTGTTTCACAACTGTGTAAACTTGTAGTTTCTAGAAATGCAGTTTACTGTCCAGTTGTCAAATACCTTTTCAGTCAAGTTCAGATCTAACTTTATTGTTAAACATAAACTTCTGTTCCCTTAGAAAGTAGCTCAGTGATGTCTGAAACATTAATCTGTATAATATTTTTCCTTTAGGACTTTTAGCCCTACGAAACCTGCAAAATCCCTTCATACCCAGAAGAACAGACAGTTTTTCAATGAGCCTGAAGAAAATTTCTGGATGGTTATGGTATGTGAATATACAGTAAATGATTTAAGGCTTCTTCAAGAAAGGTCCTGTGAATATCCAAAAGAAGAGGGAAGGACTTTGTTGTTAATTATTTAAAGCCTTTTTAATCCACTTCACAATCAGAAATTATGTCAGAGTGGCTTGTAGTTCAGTTAAGAAAGAGGACAGATCCTTACTTCAGTCTTATTGGTCCTTTCCACCTCAATCCAAGAAGGCTGTCGTCAGTAATGGAATGGATGAAGGAAAACAAATTGCAAATGAATCCAGACAAGACAGAAGTCCCCCTGATCAGGGAGTAGGGATTCAGCCTGTGCTGAATGGGGTACCACTCACCTTGAAAATGTGGCCTCGCTCTTTGGAGATGCTCCTGGTTTAAGCTTTGAACCTGGAGGCCCAGGTTTTTTGCAGTGGCCAGAAATCTTTTATACATTTAAAGCTTGTGCGCCAACTTGCGCCTGTTCCTTGAGATGCCGGATCTGGCCTTGGTGGCATGTGCCCTAGTTACATCCCATTTGAACTACTGTTAACATGCTCTACTTGGGGCTGCCTTTGAAGAGTGTTTGGAAGCTTCCTAGCTTTTCCATAAAATTGTCCTGAATTTGAATTTAATTTTTATTAGGCCCAAATGAAAAGCTGCTTTTGAGTCTTTGGACAGTTATTTGGATATGCTTTTGGAACAACTGGAATTAAGGGTTTTTTTTGCATTTAAAAATAATTGGATTATTTTGAAGAATTCAAAGACAGAGCCAAATGAATCTGGAATATCAGTATGCAAAAGGACCTTGTAGCAACTTTGAGACTAACTGTGTGAAGGAAGTTATCAGATAAGATTCTGTAGACTTGGTCTAATTCCTCAGCTACATCTGTAGGCCAAGGCTGCATCCACACTGCAGAAATAATCCTGTTTGACGCCACTTTAACTACCATGACTCAGTGCTGTGAGAACAAGAAGCTACAATTCCCAGAATTCCATAATAATGAGCCATGGCAGTGCAAGTGGTGTCAAACAAGATTATTTCTGCAGTGTGGATGCAGCCTACAAAAGCTTATGGGACAACTTCTTTCATACAGTTAGTCTCAAAGGTGCTACAAGTTTATGTTGTATCACTTAGGCTGCAAGCCAGTGCATACTTTCCTGGGAGTAAACTATTGAACACAGTGCTACAGGATTGCACCATTGACAATCTTATCTTCTGCTTTGTATTTGATACTCCTTCGTTGTATTCTTAATTACTATAAATGCTGAAGAGGACACTAGCAGCTCTAAACAGATTAAAGATACCTGTTTTGTTCTGTTTTTCAAGGTTGTACGGAATCCCATCATAGAAAAACACAAAGATGGAAAATCCGTTGTGGAATATCAAGAGGAAGAATTATTGGTAATTATTAACTATAGATGTTTCGGTGTAAATTAAATAATTAAGACTATTGATTCCCTTCTCTTTGTGAGAAAGAAGATAGTGGATCGAGTGTGTCTTTTCTGTGGTGTCACAGAGCTTTTTATATGTAAGAGAAATTTGTTACGTATTTCTGTATGCATTTCAAGCATGCATACCTTCTCCTTAGCCAGAAAGCTCCCAAAATGGTTATACACACACACACACACACACACACACACACAGAGCTTGGGTTTGAAGTCTAAACTGGCACTGAGGTGTAAGTCTTGCAGCAGGGAGAGAGGGAGAAACAGTTTAACATACACTCTGTACTATGACCAGCTTGATGGAAGTACTTCAGGGAGCTTCCTGAAATGCTGCCATTCAGTACCTTTGAAGGAAGGTCAGAAGCAGCAGATCTTCTTGACAAAGGCCATGGAGTAGCCTTGCTCACCAGTTACATTACTCTGCATAGCCAAGCTGGTAATGTTCACTAAATTA
This sequence comes from Sceloporus undulatus, assembly GCF_019175285.1. Taxonomy (NCBI): domain Eukaryota; kingdom Metazoa; phylum Chordata; class Lepidosauria; order Squamata; family Phrynosomatidae; genus Sceloporus; species Sceloporus undulatus. The sequence continues at coordinate 30,160,102 of NC_056529.1, forward strand.
GCTTGCAGATAGGTGACAGGCAGTATCCTAGCCTTGTGATAATGCTGTTTGTGCCTTGTGTCTCTCCAGTTCCCCCCTGTTCACAGGGTGTCCTATTTGAGTCTCGGTGAGGTATAACACTACTTCTTTTGGTCCACTTGTCCAAAGTATGACGTAGTTGGATTATTCTGAAGTAGGAATTGCAGCTGGCACCACTCCATTTGGTTCCATCGACAAAGTGTGAGGCAACCCAAAGTGAGCTCCCCAAATTGGCACATCGTTGCCAGTTCTTTAGTGCCGCAGTACTCTTTTGCTTGAATGCCTTTGCAGAGAAACGCAGTGTAGGTGTTGACCTCTAAGAAAGGCTCTAAGAAAAATTACTTTTGGAGAACAGCAACTCCCATAATCTCAACCAGCATGGCCACACTCTCTTGTCACAGTAGAAAGCAATAGAATAACCTTTTGGAGTGAATAATGACACAGATGTGTACTTCCCTGTTCAGACATTTAGTCCCATTGGATTCAGTTGGTAAAGGATTGCAGCCATACATATTCTCGATCTAGCAATATTTGTTAACATTTTTCACATATGTTTGATGTGCGTTCGTTATTTTTAATATGAGGCAATAATGTTTCAGTGATGGTAGTTTCCAGCTGAGTTCTCCAGAATGACTTTGAATATGATTTTAAAGGGAAAGTAAGTGAAACTTAGCTTTATAAATCTTAAGAAACAAAGTATAGCTTTTGGAAAATAAATCGATTCCATGCAAATGTATGTGTGACCATATATATGGGATAATCAGAACATTTTTATTACTTCTGACAAACGCCTTTGTTTTTTGTTTATCTTGCAGGACAAAGTTTATAGTTCAGTGTTACAGCAGTGTTATAATATGTACAAGGTATGCTTTTAATGTGAATTTTATAAGCTTTAATTACGCTGGGTTGGGAAGAGCATTGTATGCCCCTATGACTCTGTGTTTCATGATCTTATTCTTTTCCAAAGTCTGGGCAGCAAAAACATCTTTTAGTACCAAATATTTATACATCATTTATCTATCATTAGATATGTATATGTATATGTAATGACTTGTAGCACATGTTGCTATATTTATGTACCACATTTCTTACAATGCATATGTCATTGCAATACATACATTAAAAGAACAGCTTATATACTGAATATTTTAAAGAAGTAAAAATGGAAAGGGGGGAAACCAAGTTCAAGAGTTGTGAAAATTGCAGGAAACAAGCTTGAGAGATGCCAAATGGCAACTCTGTTCAAAGAGAGGCAGGAAATGTCTCTGTTAAAGACACTGTGGAAAGACTGGAGTTTCCTGTGAGCACCAGATGCACACTTTCCTACCATCAGTATATTCAGCTGTAGACAGATTTCCTTTTTATGTATTGAAGCTAGGTACATATTCTATCTCTCAACTACTGACCCTTTGAGATGCCATTAAGACATTGTCTGGGATCAAGACATAAATGTTCCATGTTCCCTAATCAGTTGTGCAAAACCAGTGACACTTTTTACTTTGAACTGAGGATGCACTTCCCTCACACTCCAAATGCTGTGTCACAAATGACCCTTTAAAGACTTATCTGTTTCAGAAATAGCTTATCATGGGTGATTGGTAGCTGAGCTCAGTTGCTTGAGCTCAGAGCCCTCTGGGACAAGCACATTTTGCTACAGCGTTTCATCCTGATTGGGCCGATGCTTAGCACCATGCAATTAAATGTTCTCACTTTGTCCCTCTTGATGTGGTGACTTCACTTCCCAGAATTCCTGAGCATTGATCTATGTAGCTAGGGCTTCTGAGACTGAAATCGAAAACATGTGAAGGGCTGTAAAAGGGCTTTGAATTCCTTTGTTCTGTCCTCATGTCATTGTTATTTTCTTCTCACTTTCTGGTTTGTCACTGATCATGTTTGACATTTCAATCAGGTTATGCTTTTAATAACTGAGTTGCCAACGAATTTGTGTTTTTCCCCTCACAATAATTGTTAGCTTTTTAATGGCACCTTCCAAAAAGCCATGGAAGATGGAGGGGTAACGTGTTCTGAAAGACCGTTCTAGAAAAATTCTTCCATCGGGTGAGTGTTATAAAACACATTAGTAAAAAGTACCACACAAGAGCCAGCGTTGTGCAGTGGTTTGAGCATTGGACCTATGACTCTGGGGACCAGGCCTCAGATCCCCCCTCAGCCATGGAAATGACTTGAAGACACACACACAATAACAAAGTTGATTAAAAGTTCCTTCACCAGCCAAAAAAATAGTTATAGAGAGTATGGTAAGTCAGGGTGTATATTACTCAATCTAATGTAGGCCCACATGTTGAGCATCGCTCTACTGGCCATATGTACTACCGTCTTTGTATCTCGCACTATAAAAAGCTGGGGCATGGTTGTTGGGGTACACCATTGGAGCGGGGGCCCAGAGCAAAACAGCAGAAAGCTGCTGCCTCAGTGATCCAGGTCTAAAAAAAAATAGTTCTCTTCAGTGTTAGTATTTCCCACAAACATGCAGACAGAAGGAGGGGGAAGCTGGTGAGGGCAGCCAGCTGCCTTAGAGGTCTTCTGTACTCTGCTGAGAGGAGGTGGTGAAGGCATCATGAATCCCAATTACTGTTTTGAGACAGCCATGGCTGCTGTTCCTGTTATTCCCCTCTTGTTCCTTCCGTGGGAGAGAGAATGGGAGCTGCGGTGCACCCTGGCTGGCTGGTGGCCTTGAGCATTCCCCCCTCTGTACTGGCTTGTGCCACCCACTAGCATACAATATAAGAAATAGCTTATTTTGATCACATTAATCCTAGAAATGTGATTATTAAAATATAAGTGATGTGGCAGACCTGCTTTTTCCTGTCCCGTTTAAAGAATAAATATTTAATATCTGATCGCCCTCCCCACTGCAGATGAACCAACAATGTAGACTGTCATCACATGGATGCTGAAATGCACAGATGTTACCAGTGTGATGAAAGGGGAGGCTATAGTTTCAGTAGCTCAACAAACCAATGTTATAATATCCTGACTTTATAACTGTGATTTGTGCAAGCTAATTTCTAAGTTCAAATGAAATAGAAAAACTTTACGCTTTGAGTAAACCAAGAATCAAAGCTTTAAACTCCTCCTCCCCTTTTCCAAACTGTGGGGTGGGCATGACTTCGGTGCTTGTGCCAATCATACATGCAACAGCAAACTACAGTTTCTTGTTACATCAGCTGGACCAAAACATTGTGTTTAACAAAGGTGCTGATTCCCATATGTTTATTTTCAGTACTTGCAGACACTCCATTTACAGTCGTGTGACCTGCTGGATGTTTTTTGTGGAATCAGCTTCTTTCCATTGGATAAAATGACTTACTTGAAAATTCAGTCATTCATCAATCGAATGGAAGAAAGTTTAAGCATAGTCAAATATACCGCTTTTCTCTACAACGATCAACTCATCTGGTAGGTTCAAGAATGAATGCAAAAGCCTTAAATAAACAGTTGCTCTGATCCATTCACTCTCTCCCTCTCTCAGACACATATGTACACACAGTGTACACAGCCCCTAAGTCAATGTCCACTAAACATATATTTTATGGCAAAGTAGATGAGCCATTTAGCATCCACCAACTGTTTCTGAAATTAAGAGATCAGCGGAGTGGCAAGAGAGACACATTTGCAAGGGAAGAAGGCAAAAGAAAATTCTTTCAGGACAATTAATCTCTTGGGATCTTGGTAATATTCAGTCACTCAACACACAACAATATCGTTCAGTGCATTTAACTTTGAAGGAAAGATGAATTAAAAAATGGGAAGGGTGGCATGTTTCCAGTTAATCCACTCTTTAACCGTTGTGACTTCATTGAGGGAAAATGCTGCATTTTAAACCGAAACAAAGATGCGCCTGCACTTTGCAGCATCAATGTAATTTAAACCTGTGAGCTCCCCTTCAGCTGTGTTTGATTTCAGGGTGTTTATTGACACAGCGCAGCTGCACTGGGCATCCAGTTTCATTGGAAAGCTCCAGTTCAAGGGTTTCCTATTCAAAAGTGATTAAGGAGTCAAGGGAGAATGTGCTCCAAGCTTAGACAAGAAGGAATTGACTGATGGCCGCATAAAATAATTACAAATCAGAGGAGGATTAAAATAGGTTTTCCTAGGTTTTAGTTTATCCAGGTTTGAGGCTTATACTTTTTGGGGGGTCTTTTTGGTTTTCTTGTGTGTCACAGATATTTGCCAAAAGTGTTGATAGTTTCAAATTTTAAAATACGTGTAATCCCTTATCCTTATCTTTAGTAGAAACTAGTAATTTATAGGGCATCACACAATGAAATCTCATACAGTGCAGACATAATGAAATCAATGGCAGTTAGTTGGGACTAATAAGACCTGGGGCCCTGTTGGCTAGTCCTTAATAGAGTAGATACATTGAATCAATTGTTGATTAGCAAATCAACACATAGATGAGCGCAATTGATTCAATGGATCTACTCGATTAAGAACTAACAGTAGGTTTTAGGCCATTCATTACAATAGGCTCATTCTAGGTGTCCTGTTATTTAGTTAAGTTTGTTTCTTAATATTCCAGGAGTGGATTGGAACAAGATGATATGAGAATTTTATACAAATATCTCACCACGTCTCTCTTTCCCAGACACATAGAACCAGAGGTAAGTTGTGCAATTTCTCTTTGCAGAAACCATTGTTTCCTGTTTAAAGCAAACACTTTCCTGCTGAAATTCCCCTCTTCTCTTGGGAAGAAAGAAGGTTGTATTGCACCATTCTGTAAACACTGTAAGGTAGCCTTTCCCAGTTGGTTACCCTCCAGATTTGTTAGATCACAATTCCTGTTGACCCTAATGCCCACACTGTTGGGAAGTCATGGGAGTTATAGTCCAACAAATCTGGAGGTACGTACTGGGTTGAGGAAGGCTGCTGTAAAGTAATGTGAGGCTGGGGGCATGAGAGAGATTTCCCTAACAATGCCTTTCATTTTAGTTGGCAGGGAGAGATTCCCCAATCCATGCGGAAATACCTGGAAATCTACAGCATTATGGAAGGTAGCTCAGTTTTTCCTGCATTTGTTATAGTCTGTTTTGCCCTTGTTAATTCAGAAGTAACTGTTCGATTCTCTTGACATGTCTGCACAATCCATGAATGTAAATCACAGACCGGACAAAATTAAACACAAGGAAATTCATTTTGTTACTTTTGGCCCAGCTTTCTAATCTGTTGAAGTCAGTTTGAATTCCAGTCTTGACCTCTGGGGTATTATTATCAACCGTCTTTTCATTTTAGGTTTCTCACTGGACCTCTGAACCTGAATGATCCAGAAACAAAATGCAGATTCCCCAAAATATTTGTAAACACAGAGGGTGCTTATGAAGAGCTTCACTTAATTGTTTATAAGGTAATTTACCAACTGTTTTCTGCTTCTGGAACATTTCAACAACTTTTGGTTCTCGGGGAAAATGAACTAGCAGTATCAGATTTGAATCATTACTGATGAGGGCTGAAATGCTAAATATTTGAATGGCACGACGATGAGGGAGCCAAAGCCATCCTTAAAAAGCCATTTGTTTTGTTATTTACTTTTGAGGGAGGAACCTACTGACAGGGCAGGACTTTGAGAGGCCATAGTTTCAGCAGATACAGTTAACCTCTGATGGGTCTAAAAACTGAAAAGCTGTTCATTGTCCGTTCCTGATTTTGAAGTTGGAATGAATGGAAAAATTCCTCAAGTGCAAATGGACTATGAATACCAAGAAGTACCCAAGGAATGCCAGGTTCGGCCAGAGTTTATTTCAGATCATGTAGTTGAACCCAGCACTCAGTGACTGGGCATAGATTATGCAGTGCTGAGGTCTCTGATCCCAGGCAGATCATTGATGAAGCTAATGTATTGGGCCTCGGAAAGATTCCTTACAAGTCAGAGTAGACTAAAATACAAGCTCTTTTCTTCCTCACCCCCAAATAATCTTTAATAGTTAGGTCTAAAGCTAGGATCCAAGGATACTTTAGATCAAGAGTAAAGATACTGAGGCTGTCCAGATGTTGATGGAATCCAGCTCCCATCATCCTTGACCTAGCTGACTAGAGCTGATGGGAATTGGCCAACTCTATTGGATTCTCATGTCCTGTGGGAACATTCTTGGAAACAGCATCTAGATCACCACAGCTTCCTTACTCTTTGTCTAAAGCAGTGATGGCGAACCTATGGCACGCGTGCCAGAGTCGGCACTCAGAGCCCTCTCTGTTGGCACACATGCTGTTGCCCTAGCACAGAGTTTGCCAGAGTTTCTTACTAGAAAGCCAGAGGGACGTGGCACTTTGCAATAAATAAGTGGGGTCTGGGTTGCAGTTTGGGCTCTCAGTCTGTAAAAGGTTCACCATCACTGGTCTAAAGTATCTTCAGATTCTTTAGAAGCCTATCCACCCTAATCTTAGACCTAACTAATGATGATTATTAGTTGGAGGGATGGGAAGAAGAGTCTGTATCATTTAGCAACTTATATATCACAGGCTTGTGTGGTGACTCTGGTGACCAGGGTTCAAATCCCCACTTAGCCATGGAAGCCCACTTGGTGACCCTGAGCAAGTCACACTCTCTCATCCTCAGTGGGAGGCAAAGGCAAGTCCCTTTTAAACACATCTTTCAAGAATCCCCCTTGATACATTTGCCTTCGGGACGCCAGAAGTTGGAAACTACTTGAAGGCATGCGACAACAATATATACCAGCATTCTTTGCATTAGCAGCAGAGCAGAGCCCATGGGACTGGGCAAAGAATCTTATGATCAGTGTTCTGTCTCTTTCAGGCTATGAGCGCAGCTGTTTGTTTTATGATTGATGGTGAGTATCAAGTAATAATCTTTGCAATAACCTGCTCTTTCTTTCTCGGTGACAAATCCTGTCATGAACATTTCCCACAATCATTTGGAGCATTAACGTGGATTATTCATTCCTTGTTTATGGTTTTAGCAGCAGCTTATAATGAAAGGGCTGTTTGAACTGTTTTTTATATCACTGAAACAGAAAAGGACATTTTTGTCCTTATTGAGATAAGGACTTTTCAAATAAAGTACCAAAAAATAAACCTGAATAACACAGCAGAAGGGAAAGAGCCTGCTATCTCACCTTTAATTTCAGATTCAAATGTTTTCAAGGAAAAGGTCCAAATTTTGTTCACATCTGCATTTATAGGGTGGTATTGTCCTAAAATTGCTTGTTGTCTGCAGTGATAGGAGTTCATGCCCAGCAATATCTTGAGGACCACAGGTTAACTACCCCTAATTCAAAGAACTGCAGTGCCTTTAGTGTAACAAGCATCTGAATCTGCCACTTAACTCCAGGAAATAATATTTTATACTGTATGTTCTGCAAATATTGTGTAATATTGATATACACACTCAGAAAGTCTCACTGTTCTTTCACAAACTGTTTTGCAGCCTCTATGCAGCCTACGCTGGAATTTTGCCGCAAACTTGACAGCATTGTTGGGCCTCAGCTCACAGTATTAGCTTCAGACATATGTGAACAATACAACATCAACAAGAGGATATCAGGGTTGGTACCATCTTTCTGTTGCAAAATGTCTGCCTGTAAATAAGAGCCAGTTATTTTAAAATAACCTACAATAGGAAGCAAAGGTTTTTTTTTAAAGAGGATTCTTTTTATATCATTTTATTGGACGTTTCTGTAGAATGCTGGTTTTAAACGTAAGCAGTACTGAGTCCTTTGATTTAAGGGGTGGGAAATATGTATCCTTGCTTTTGTTGTTAGACTGCAGCTCACACCATCTGTCATCATTGGCTGGATCTGATGGGAGCTGTAGTGTAATGATATCTGAACAGTCACATGTTTCCTACTCCTGCTTTACCTGTTTCTCCACTGTCTATGGACAGGCAGCATGCCTGCTCTTTTCCTGTCTATTTTGTGTGGACCATTGTATGGACCAAAACTTGGAAACATTATCTTTTGGACTACAAATCCAGAATCGCCCAGGAAGCATGAATACCAGTTGAACTCAGAGCATTCTGTGAGCTGTAGTCTAAAAAACATAATATTTTCATGTTCTAGTATAGAGTGATGCTATACAGTGGGTCACTAAGGACCAAAACAGACCGCCCTAAAGGAGCAGCATCATGCCACCCCTTTGAGTGCCGGATCAGGGCCACAGCCCCAGTCTGGCTATTTGCCAGCTCAAAAAGAAGCAGCAAAAGGGTACCCTTTCAGGCACTGCTGCAGCTTTGCGACACTCCTGCAGCGTGCGGCCTATAAATACTGTGCTGCCAGAGAGCACAACACTGCCCACCATCTGATCAGGCAGGTGCCATGACTCCATCTTGGGGGAGGCGTCAGGGCATGCATCATCTAAACACCATGCCCCCAAGCAGACTGCTGGTCTGTTTGGGACCTCAGTCTACCAGCCATGAGAAAATAAGTAATTCTTCACATCTGCCCACATTATGACATCAAGACAAGTGGCCAGGAGTACCAGCTCTAAATGAGTATGGAGCTCCATACCAGGCTATGTGTGACAGTAGCTTCTTCTCTTTATCATCACATGATCTCTTTCCTGGCCTCCTCCCCATAATAAATCTCCCCTGCAGTCAAGCAGAGCTAAAGCCTCTGCTTGACATGAAGTGATGGCTTGCAGATTGACCAGAATAAACATTTGGAAGCCCTATTATTTTTCAAGAGGTACCATGTCCACTGAGAATAGCAAAGGTAGATTTCCTTGGTTGGTTTCATTCTCATCCCAGGTCTGGAGACAAAGAGAGCAAAGGCACAGGGAGGGAGCCACGCTGCATAGATCTCCACTGTCCTATGAGCTCTCCAAGGTATGTTTCCTAGGGAAGCAGAGGAACCCAAGGAAACACTACATGGGATCACAGTCCCCCACCCCATGATCAAGCAGTAGAATGGGTGAGAAGCATGCAGTCTTCACTGGTGTGGCATGGCATGGATTGGGATGTAACTGAACTGGGAAGATGTGAGCACCTTGCCCCCTTGGTTGACTATTGAACAAGGGTGGCAGAAGGGTTAAACTTTTCCTGGCCAGCACCTTTCTGAGTTATCTGTAGTTCATGAAAAATGGGTATATTTACCTGACTATTTGCATGGCTCTGCTGATTCCGTCTGGCCTGGCACTCCTATTTGATCCTGCTGCCTATTTATGAAAGGTTAGTCATCAGGACTTTCTAATACATTGGAGGGGGAAATAGTTGTATTTAATTGGATTGTAAAGGAAGTCACAAGGTCAGTTGTAAGTCACACGGTAAGAGCCAGTATTAAATAGATGCCTAGCCATCTCTTACTTGCAGCCTGACTGTTGCTTACATAATGTTTTCTTTCCCTTGGTTTGTTTCCCTAGGTCTGAGAAGGAACCTCAGTTTAAATTCATCTACTTCAATCATATGAACTTGGCAGAGAAAAGTACAATCCATATGAGGAGAACGCCCAGCATCTCACTCACATCGGTTCACCCTGACTTGATGAAGATTCTTGGGGACATCAACAGCGACTTCACTAGGTGACTTATTGACTTCCTAAGAGGAGCACTGAGTTACAGTGCAAACATTAGTTTATTTTGTTAATTCTGGTCATAAGTGCTTGGGTGGTTTTGTTCTTTAGACTAATGCTGCAGTTGAAGTGTGATGAAGAGTTGATCTTCTACACAGCACATCAATATTGATGTACTTCAGAGGTGGAGCAAATCCAGGTATTCCTGGATTGCTACTCACATAATTTCTAGACACAATAACCAGTGATGGAGGATGGTGGGTATCCAGGCTGCTCATAGTTTTAAGCAGAGTAAACAGCCACATCAAGACTGCAAGCTCCCAAAAGGTGTTGGAGTGGAGAGCTATGTGTACATGGGTCTTGAAGTGGGGTACCATCTCCTTTTACTGGCACTGAAGGAAGATTCAGCTGCCAGCCTGATGACTTCCTGCATGCAATGGGCAAGGGCATTTTTGCTTGCCTTGGGTAGCAAAATGTCTTGGGCTGGCCCTGATTTAATGGGACACACATTGCTCATCTCTCATATAGGTTTATAGCCCTCACTGTTAACATTCAGGGCAGATAGTATATTTTTACTATGTCCCCATTAATTTTTAAAAAACTGCAGTACATCAGAATATCATGCCTACTTTACAAATATAAAAAGTGACACAGAAAGCATATGAATTGCACAAAGTGATTCGGTGTATTCATGGGTGAGATGAAATTTGATCACTGGTTTTCCCAGTCCATAGGTCTGTCAGGTTCTAGACAAATTAATACTCTACAATTGCAGTATTTTAGATTGAATTTATATGATATTGTGGAATTTGATATATTTCCTTGGGTGGAGGGATTCACCATGCTTTCATGCCATGCAGCTTAAGCCTTGAGTCTCTATTTATACTACACAGTTATAGCACATTGATTCACCTTAACTGCCCTGGTTTGAAGTTTCATTGACTTTTCAGAATTGTCTGGCAGACTAGTACTCCACCAGACTAGAAATTGCAGGATTTCTCATTTGTCATAACAGTTAAAGTGATATCAAATTGTAGTCTGAAAAATAAATTAGAGAAGTGACAGAAGTTGAGTAGTTGCATGTAGCATGAGGGCCGGAATACTGTTTTTCCCTCCTAAGCCTCCCTCTTCTCAGTCCCTCTCCATAGCTGTCTATAATTTCACCATTTGCCTTGTTGATTAAACTTCAAATCTTGCCCAATTGTACCACTTTTCTCTGTACAACATGACAATACATATATATTTATCATTCATCCCTTTCTTTGCTGTGTGTTAATCGATCCTCAGATTATCTCTAACCTTTGCCTGCTGCAAAATTCTTTTTCACGCCCCTCCATTCATGCAGCCATGCAAGGTCAGATGAAGGCTAAAGTGGTCCCTTAGCCTCCAACGGTTGTGAGACCCTGCTCTGAGGAGCCCTGTGAGGGTTTGGCTGTAGGAAAGAGCCAGGTGCTTCTCAGGCATCCCTTGCTTTCCACCAGCCATTGCATGGTTACATCCAGGATGAAGAGCATGAAAAGGTTGGGTTCACAGGGAGAGACAATGTGTCATAGTTCTGCCTGTGGAACTTGTGCACTACATCTCTGCAATGCATTATCTCAGCCATTCATAATCCAAACTAGAGTAGATCCATTGAATTAATGTGAATTTGGTAAGGCAACACTTACATAACAATTGCTTTAGTTGGTCTGCTCTAGTTGGGACTTACACTAAGAGTGTTAATAGTGGCTTTTGTGTGATGTCTTTTAAATGTGCGTCCTAAGACCTACCAATGTCTTTGTAGGGTTGACGATGATGAGGAAATCATAGTGAAGGCTATGAGCGATTACTGGATTGTCGGGAAGAAGTCTGATCAGCGGGAACTGTATGTAATTCTGAACCAGAAGAATGCAAATCTGATTGAAGTGAATGGTAAGGAGCTTGGAAAAATCTCTTTCCAGGATTGCTCTTTCAAGGTTGCTTTTATTACCATTTCACTTTGCAGGGTATAAAAAGACAGCTCTGTGCTCCAAGAAGCTTAAAGTCTAAAATTGGACACAGGGGGAAAAAAATGGGGGGGAGATGTTGATGGAGGCAGAGTAGATAATATGCATTTTAAAACCATTGCGTTTTATGACTAATTGGTGACTAGAACTTTGATTTCCTACATCTAGTCTAGTATTCCAAGCATTGCACCACACAGGGTCCCATATAAAAGAATGGTGCAGAAGACTTTGAGTAGGCTTTTATGTTTAGTAAATTCTAAACCCAAAGAAAAAGCCATGATCCATTCATCTACTATAATTGATACCTTCCATTATTGAGCATTTACTATGCTTTGTAACATTGTCTCTTTCCTCCCTTTTCTCTCCAGAAGAAGTAAAGAAACTTTGTGCAACGCAGTTCAACAATATTTTCTTCTTGGATTGATCAGCAAACGGTCCACTCCTATGAAGATGGCATTAGAAATGTCTGGAAAGCATTTTTGTTTACTGTGACAGGTTATTAAGTCATATTATTGACTGGAATAATGACAATAGTAAAGCAATACTTGCTTTGTAAGAATCAGATTTCTACTAAAACTGTACACTCTCTGATCATAGGATTTTTAGATTTTAAAATATTTATGTGCAAATTAATTAAAATGGGTCTGAATTAAATATGCGTCATTCCATTTCTTGGAAACTGTTATGTGAATATTTTACTGGCAAAATAAAATTAATCATTGTTACAATTTTAATGGATCGTCTCTTTACTTCATTCCAGAACGAAACTGAGAAATGTATATACAGTTTTTATGGCCATGGGGGATACATTGGGGACATTTTGATGTGGAAGGGTTAGGCCGTGAAATGTCATGCTGCCCGCCTGACCAGATGGCAGGCAGCATTGTGACGCACCGGCAGTGCGGTGTTCAGATGCCACAGGAGCGAAGAAGAGCCACCGCAGAAAGGGCAGCTTTTTTCCACCCCAAGAAGGAGCAGCATGTTGTGGCTTCTTTTTGGGCTAGAAAAATGCAGCATCGGAGCCATGGCATGTGGTTGCCACGGTGGCATCAAGCTGCCCCTTTAGAGCCGTCTCTACCAGCCCTTACTTACAAAAAAGTTGGCTGAAATTGCATCGCCATGACTACCTGCTGCGTTGGGTAGCCACCAAGTCTTGTAATTCCAAGCAAGCAACAAGGACAAAATGGCCTTAAATCCATGCTTTTGGATGATGGTGATGGTGGTGGGGGTTTTGCCATTAATCCCAGATGCCATGGGTTGGGTTGGATTGAAGGCAAGAAGGATGAATGATACAAAAAAGAAACTGCTAAATATCAGATTGCATCCATCAAAGCCAGTGTAAATTACTCCAGCCTCTCCCAACCTGCAACTCTGCAGACATGGTTGATGTGTTCTCATACAGACCTATGGGATTCCACTTTCAGGGATGGGTTTGCCTATTTTGGCCCCTTACAACTGTGACCCTAGAATACTACTAAGCTCCAAGCCCATAAAAGACTGAGTTCACTATCCTTTCATGATCCCAGACAGCCCTACTATGCATTTATGTTTGATAGAGCTGCAATGCTCCATAGGATCCCTGACGGTGTCCGACTCATGACTTAAACATTCATCTTTTCAAGTGATGGCAGTTACTTGGTTTTGTGACTCGAGCTTGCTCTGCATCATTTCCTTCCTTTATGAACTTCAGAAGTAAGTGCCATCAGTTACAAAGCCAAAACAGCAGCACCGGCCCAAAAAGGGAATATATCTCTAGACAAGGAGGGATGCCACAGTTTTTCTTAGTACGATACATATTTTATTTGCAACCATTAAGACTAGAGAGTTACCTTTTCCAGGAAAAGATTTTCAAGAGAATCAAGTTGTATGAAATAACAAATGGCTTCATGTAGACGGCTTTTAAAACACAGAGAATCATTCTTCCAGAGTTTTAGATTTCAGCTCCATGAAGCCTCTGAGAGCATGGCCTGAAATAAGTATAGTTCAAAGGCCCAGAGATTCTTCAGGTGGTTTGATTGTTATTGTATAAATTGGTCCTTGTTTAACCTTGTTAAAATAATAGACGATTCATGTATTATCATATATTAAGGATTTAAATAAGGGAAGAGAACACAATATGAGATCTTGCCACCTAAATGGAAACCTCTGTTCATTCCTTCATATGTTCTCCTCTCCCAACTCAGCCTATAGATTACTTATCAATTATACCTACAAAACAATCCTATCCCTGCATAGTGGAAATGTATTCCATTTGCACAACCCTAGTAAAGTTACTGATGTGTTCCAAAATGCTCAGTCCTAAGTTTCTAACTAGACATCAACATAATAGAAATATATTTACTATTCGTATATATACCTTAAAGCCACCTGCAATTTTGAGGTTCTGAGCAACAGATACAGGACCTGCTTGGTGTCATGGCACTCTACTGTCCCTTTTTCTTCTTCTTTCCTCCTGTAGTAGTCTTGCTGCTTGGTGGAACTTGTGGCAAAACAGGGGGTTCTTCTTTCGGTGGAGTCGGAAGTTGCACAGAGACTTCCTCCATCTCTCTGCACAAACTTTCTTCAAGCTCCAAAGCTGCCTTTTCTGCTGCAGCTTCTTCCAGTTTTCTGGCTTCTTCTGCCTCCCGCAGAGCATTCAGCCTACGATCAAATGGGAGAGGTGGATGCAATCGCCTTTTGATTTTAAAAACGTTATTTCTGTTGTAATTAGAGGCAGTTCTAAATTTTAAAAGTCAGGTCATGGGCCTAAGCAACAAATGTGTAAAGTCCACACCATCACTTCTAAACAGTGCATCTAACCACATGCGCTGTTACAACAACAGAAGCAAAGGATATAACTTGAACCCAATGGGCACAAATTTAGTGCCAATCCCTTGAATATTGGAAAACAATTGCCTGTTCTTTAGCTAGCCTGAGAAGCACTGCTGTAGTAAACATAGGCGTATGTAGAAACAGCACTTTGTCATCTCTGCATACAAACTGATGCAATTTTTTTGCTCTTGGAGTCTTAGGGCCAAACATGAGAGAACTGTACATAGCTCTCCCTCTTTGTCTGTTTTGAGCCTTGCATTTAGTTATTGTGCAGCAAATTGTAACATTTGTCATACTCACTTCTGTGCCTCACCAGCTGCATATAAATACTGATGACCAGTTTCAACTTCCGCTCCCAGAAGCCCCAGCCAGTATAGCCAACAGTGAGGAACTCTGGGAGTTGAAGTCAAAACACCAAGCTTTGCGAACCAATGCTCTAAAGCCATAAAACATACCCCAACACAAGCATGAAAGACCCTTAGGTATGACTCCTATTGGGTAATGTTCATGGCTGAGACCTAATCCTGCACATTCCTTGCCATATCGCAAAGAGAACAAAAGCAGTCCAGGGGAATGGAGAAGGAGAACCTTCCTATGCCATCTCTCTTTCACCAGACGACGCTAGAATCTGGGAAAGGAACCCTTTGGCCTTAGAGATATTTTGGACCTTGACTCCCAGAAGTCCCAGAACGGCCGGCTGTATCGCTTTATGCAAAGACCAAGCTTTTTCCATCCCTGATGGAGGGCCTCCCACGGAGCTTCTAACATGATCCTTGCTGAAATTCAGCATCTCACATGCCACAAAAGGAATATGAGAAGCAGGTGTT
>NC_056529.1:30175249-30185053 GCF_019175285.1 Sceloporus undulatus
TGAAATGGGATCCCCATTCTTTCCAATCAGTTTTTTTTTTGCATATTTAGTGATTTGTTGACTAATTTCCCCTTCTATTATTATGATTATGATTATTATTAATTATTAACCTTATTATAAAGCGCTGGAAAATTCACACGCGCTGTACAGAATACAATCTTTTAGTTAGACGTTCCCTGCCCTCTAAGAAATTGTAAAGTTCTGTGTTCCCATGGAATCAGATTTCTTAAGCTCTTCATTTCAGCCATATCTGTCACTTACGTAACCATTGTCTGTTTGTTTTCCAATTGTTTGTCTTTCTCACTGGAAAGGATGCAATGAAGAGGGACCCACAAAAGGGAGATGACTCCTGGGAATCTCAATCAATCTCCCTGATCTGCCTTATATTTCTTCTGCGCAGAGCCTCCCGCCTCCAGTGGCGGTGCTTCCCACCTTCTTCCATCCCAGACTCAAGGGGCGGAGGCCCCGCCCCCTCCCAGAGACAGAGACGAATGGAAGGCGGAGAGAGAGCAGAGAGGGTGGGAGGGGCCGAGGCGGTGGCCGGCAAATTGACGATCAATAGGATGTGAGAATATGCCAGAAGTCCCTCTGGAGGCGAGCTGGTGAGGGCATAGAGAGCGGGGCGTGTGCCGGCGAGGTCCGTGGGCGAAGGGGCCTTCTGGGGCCCAGAGAGGGAGCGAGGTCGAGGAAAAGGAGGGAGGTCCTGGGCCAGGCAAAGGTCTCATCTGTCCTAGAAGGACCTCCCAGGAGAGGGGGGGCTCTGGCACCATAGGCTAACATTCTTTTGGGGCAGATGCCCTGTTTTGCTTGAATATCCTGAAGGGCAATACCGGGCTATTTTTTTTAGGCCTTTCTGTTGCGTATTTGAAATTCCTTGTTGGAGTTTGTGTTATTTGCTTCCCAGTTGGGGCATTGATAAATTCGGCGTTTTGTCTCTTTTTGCAAGGAACAGGCATCGGCCACTGGCCCCCAGCAGCCTCTTTCCTTCTTTTCCCGCTCTCTCTTTTGAGGGAGCTTTTGGGGATGATGGGTTGCAGGAGCCCCCTCGCAAAGGGCAAAAGGGAGGAGGAGAGGCTTCGGGGATGATGGGGGGCAAACAGTCGCTCAGCAGGAGGCCCTTGGAAGCAGAACTTAGGAACCTAGGGCTCTTTCTCCCATTTACACCTTGTAAAACCAGTTTGGGATCTTTCCTTCTATAGTCCTTTATTAACTGAGTTTGAAAAACCAAGTCTTGACTTCTTGCATTTTCCCAAATGAAAGAAACTCTTGCTAATTAATGCAAAGTTTCAGCTGAAGTCCTTTTAGTCCTTTCTGTCTGTAATCCTTCTCTTTCATATTGTCCTTCTGAATCCGTTCCTATTGGTCCATGATTTTCTTTAATGAATGTGTTTTATTACTGCCACTTTGCTTGTCCTTTTCTTGCTGAAGGTTTCTCGTTCTTTAAATCTGCTATGGATTTCTTCAGTAGCTTCTCTTTACGAACATATAATTGTTTCCCTCCCCCGAATATGTCTATACAAACCGTTAGTTCTTCCTTGTCCCCTAGAACAACAATTTACAGACAGAGATGCTACTGAACTCTCCCGTGTATCTTATAAGTTTTAATAAGTTCCATATCAATAAATAGGCCAAGACATATAAAGTGGGAGAAAGGTCCCTCGAATCCTGACTAAGGCAGATAAGAAAATGCTTAATGGGAATTACTCATAGATTGGGAGAGTTTTGTCAAGGATGAGGCTTAGGATAATAATAATAGGGCTTAGCCTTTTTGGGTTGTTTGTGTTGTCTGTTCTCTTAGAAAGGATTTTCCTAATGAGTCGCTATGAGAAAAGATTCTCCAATGGTTGTCCGTATCGGAAGTATGGTTTTCCCTATCAGGGCAAAATATGGCAAAGGAATGGCTTTTTTGTAAGGAGGTTCCCTGTGGAGTTTGCTAGGCTCCAGATGACGAGATAGGTTCCTTGTTAAGGGCCTAGAACCGGTTCTAGAGCGTCTGTCCTCTGACAGAGAATGATAAGCATCTCAAAAACTAGAAATCCCAAGAGTGCAAAGGATGGAGCCGTGGCAGTTAAAGCAGTATCAACTGCATTAATTTCTGCAGGACAGATAGGCCTAAGAAGCCTGGATTTACATGCTTGTGAATGTGTTCAGCTTTCCTTTTGCCAAGGCCTACAGTTCCCTCAAGGCCATCTTAGTGTCATCAAGGCTAGCCTGAAGGTAGAGCGCCCTCCCCCACATAACGAGACAACTTTTTTCGGGCCGGTGAGGGAGAGAAACAGGCTGAGAGGGAGTTTAACCAGGCAGTTCCAGCTCCATCAGGACTAGCCTGGAAAAAGAAGAGCCCCTCCCTCCAATCCATCCGCCTTGGTCCAGGCCTTAGAAGGGAGAGAACCACTGGACCTCATCCCCGTGCCTTACCACCATTCCTTCTCCTTTTTGGTTTCGTTGTCTTTTAGATTGTAAGCCTGAGGGCAGGGAACTGTCTGAATTAAAAATAAGATTGTAAGCACCCTGAGAGCCATTAGGGCTGAGGACGGGATATGAAATACCTAAACAAATAATATTTAAAACAAAAGGCACCAGATTCCTAATTGCCTTCTTCTCCTTTGGGACATTCGGTCTCCCTTTTGGCAGAAGCACTTTGGGATACAGATTGGCACTTTTCCCATTTTCGTTATCTCGTTCCCATTTAAATCTAGCTCCCGTGGAAATTCTTTAGTCCTTATCCTGGTTTCCCTGAGCCTTCTCCCACTTTGTCCTCCTCATTTGGAATCTGTTTGGGTTGTGCTTCAGAGTGGGTCATCCCTTTGAGAAAGCTCCATCCTCCTGAAGCCCCTTCTCCTTTCCTATTCCCGGGACCAGGGGATCAGGCCCCAGTATTTCCACTGGAAAACCAGCCTTTCCCGGGGGGCCCGAAAATGGCTGCCAGATCTTAAAAGTGTCATTTTCCAACGTCACAGGGAAGTTTCCCCATGAGATAGTCCTGAGGAAGAGTTGCATCTCTGGAAGCCTATAGATCGCTTTTGCTGCCATAGAAAGCATTTGGGAAGCGAGAAAGGAACTAGATCTCTCTCTCTCTCTCCTCGCTCCGCTCTCTCTCTCTTCTGTGCTGGTTGTCCTTCATTGTACATTTGAGTGGAATGAGGAGGACAATCCATATATGTATACCTAGGATTTGGAAATCTAGAATTGGAGAGCAATTGGTATTCGGATGGGGAATTCATTAGTCATGACGGTCTTCATCATGCTGTTTACATGGATGTGATATAATATGTTTTTGTGTGGTATATATATATATTGTGTGTGTAATAGATTTTGTGTGTGTCTGTATATGTATGTAGGTGTGTGTGTGTGTATATATATATTATATCTGTGGGGGGTATATTGAATGGGATGGATGGAATTTATAAAATATATGGTTCCGTAAAAACTGAGACTACTTAAAAACTTAAACCCAAGAAGTAATTCCGAAACACTCCTTTCTGATCCACTTAATACCATTTCTTTCCCCCCTTTCCTCTCCTCCTCTTTCTCTTGCTTTCATGACTGACAGCCAGGAGCCCTCCATGCTCCTTTGGCCTCCGGGGTGGCACTGTTTCATCGTCTGTACCATATGCACTCCTTCTCAGACTGCCCCTATTGAAAACTGTAAAGACCTTCAAAATATATGAGTTTGAGCCTGATAATTAAGGGGGAAAGTCAACTGGAATGGGAGTTCCTTCAAAGCACCTCAGGCTTTGCATAGGACCCTAAGTCAGGATTCTGTTTTCAAAGGCTTCATTTGCTTCGTGTTTTCAATAGCCAAAGGGTTGGAGGAAACCATGTAACTACATGTGCATCACCAGACTCCTCCATTTTGGGCTGAATGCCTCGGTTCATCCCCAAAGAATCACTGGCGCCTCCAAAGCTTCAAGAGGCGGACAACCATTTGTCGCAGTTCTTATAATCCCCATCTGTCCCAGGTCCCAGAGGCATGTTCATTGCTAAACAAGAAATAAGGGAAAGCCCCATCCGAGGAGGCAACTGTCCTGTGCTTTAGGCTGGATTCAGGGTAAGGAGACAGCAAGCCTCCTCTGAGAATGCCTTGGCCTGAGATCCATGGCCATCAGCGACCTGTCTGGGACGAAGGGCCGACAGATGGGGCCCGCATGCCCTTCTCGTCTGCCCAGAGGCTGGGACAAAGTGCCGGTTGGTTCTGTATAGCCTCTAAGTCCACCACAGCATTGGATTATGACTCTGGGGAACAGGGTTCGAATCCCCCCCCGCTCCTCGGACCATGGAAACCCACTGGGTGACCCTGGGCAATGGTTCACACTCTCTCAGCCCTCTCAGCCTCAGAGGATGGCCATGGCAACCTCTCTGAGGACACATGACAAGAAAACCCATTGATAAGGGTAGCCCTCAGGCAAAATGGACATGGGGTTGCAAAGAACACAACAACAACCTAGGTTGTGGTTTGAGCCTTGCATGTGGGACTCTGGAGACGGTGTAGGTTCACCCTTAATATTCTGCTGGAACCCAACGGTTTGACCTGGGTTTGAGGCACATGAATCTCAGCTCAGAGGCGGCAATGGAAGACCCCCCCCCCGGAAAAATATTTGCCAAGAAAGCCCACGCTTACATGGTTTAGTGGCTTTAGGTATGTTGTGTGTATATAATAATGTAAATTGGATGGGTGTATATATTATGTAGGGTGTGTGTGTGTGTGTGTGTACTTGCCCCCGCTCCATACCTTGACACACCACACATGGCTTCCTGTTTATGTAAAAGCCACCTGCCAGTAATGAATGGTGTAACATACTGCAGCACAGCCATAGCATGGGGCCGCCGACAAGCCCATTCTATCCAATGGGCTAAGCTTAATGTGGGATGGCCTTATATCTGGGAGGCGATCTCCTCGAAGCAAGGCTCCACTGCATATGTGTGTAGCAGTATATGAGATAATGTGGGAGGGGCCAATGCAAATTTAGGACGCATGAGAAGAGAGGCAGGACCCCAAGTCTCCCTAAATAGGGCCAAGGTCACCCTGCAAGGCAAGGCTTTGGGGAAGGGCAGGGAGAGTTTGGCTCAGGGGCCAGGAGAGGGTTTTTTGGGGGGAACGCCTGGCAGGGGCTGGAGGTCAGGCGTGGGGGCCTAGTGGGTGGAGGCCTCAGGGGCAAGGCTCTCGGGTCTCACTCTATCTGCAAGAAGCGTCGAAAGTAATGGGTTCATGGGCAGCAGCAGCAATCTGATAGTTCTTTTGCTGGTCGTATAAGCTGGTTCTTATTGTATTCAGTGTTACCAATTTTTTTCTTCAGAAGCGTTTGTAAGCTTTTCAGGTCCCATCCTTTCTGTTGTTATCTGGAGGCAAAGGCTCCACTTTTCGTTCGACGCCCAGCATCTTGTTTCGGTTGGGCAGGGACGTGCTTCAAGGATGGAGGACCATTGCACCCCCAAATAGTACTTCTGTCCAGGGGTCATCATAAGAGGGGCGCCCACCAAGGAAGAGACAAAGGACTGCCCTGGAACAACACTCAGGCTCTTGCAAAATCCATCCCCACCATGGCACTCCCGGGGCCTGTCCTTCTGGCTCCTCATTTCATAGACCGAAGTGTGAGGAAGAGCCATTGGAACAACCAATTTTTAACTATGCTTGTTTTCGTTTTCACCGCTGCCTGAGCATCAGAATGGGCTTTGAGGACAGCAAGAGATCAACGGGGCAGACAAAGTGATTAGGGAACCAAAGCTCTTTCCAGAGGAACGATGGGAATGGGTTTCGCAGAAATCCCTGCTTCATGGCTCCCAAAACAAGCCCAGGGAGCAACCTTTTCCCAAGAGGCTCTTCCTCTCCCATGGGGTCAGCCAGGAACCGAAGCTCTTTCCAGAGGAACTATGGGATGGTTGCTTTCCCTCCCTGGGCTGTCCCTGTAGAGCCATGAAGCGGGATATGTCCTTCAAAACCCATTGATCTCTGGCTCTCTGGAGGGCCCCCTGGGCTGTGGTAGAGCCATCCCATAGTTTCCTCTGGGAAGGGGCTTTTCCCCAAATTCGCTGTGCCTGCAGCCTCCCCCAGCCGCTCTGGGGTCTTTCTTCAGGCGCAGCCTAGGCGAAGTGCTTTTGGGGAGGACAGTTTTCGCTCTCACTCACATCCTTCCCCACGAATAATTACAGACTCAAAGGCACTTTAAGCGCCTCCTCATTGCGACTTTTATAAAAACCCGCAAAATTTAAAAGTGACGTTATGACGACTAGCGTGGTTGACAAGCCCCAAAATGGTGAGTGGGAACGAACTAAGGCTAAACTGGTATGTATGAATAATATATATAGAATATACACTGTATACCATTTTTTATTTGAATAGGAAATGAAAGCGTGATCACTTAAAGTGAAATAAGTTGGTAAATGAGAACGAAGAAAAAAGCGATTTGAAACGCGGGGTAAGACCAGGTTATTTTGAATCGATTTAACTGATACCGGTGTATTTTAAAGTGGTTGTAAATGGCAAGTGGGAAACCCCATAGTCCTCCGTCTCTGTAGGAACTGCCATAAACTGGCTGGCCTCCTCTGCTCTGCTGCTTCAGCATCTCATCTGTGAAAAAGAGCAGAGCGGCAATCCAGCAGAGCCTCAAAAACTCAGGAATACCAGCTGAAGGAAAAGCAAAACAAGCAAAGGGAAAGAACACGAATCACATGGGTACTCCCAAAAGGAGTTGTTGGGGTGCCAGAGTGCAATATGAAGCCGTAAGCAGCCAGCAGAGGGAGGCGAGATGCAACTCCACATCCAACCGAAGGCGGGCTCTTTCGATTTAGAGTTGTACAAATGCACATCCTCTACTCCATTCCGAAATACCACCTCATGCTCCAAATTAGTGTCCTTCGTGCCAGTGCGGAACAGGGCTGGCTTTTGCCGTATATCAACACTTTGGTGGTGTGAGTTTGTTTGCTTATGAGATCTTAATCCGAGAAATTGAAAAGAGTAGCAACCAACAGTTCTCTTTTTCCTTCTCTGAACTTCACCCCAGCATAAAAAGAACGGATCAGATGGGGGGTCCTTTTGTTAGGAAAGATGGGGGGACTTGTCACCATGGCCCCCATCTAATCCCTTTCCCAACTAGCAGGAGTATAAGCAGACTCAAAGGGAGACAGTTTAGGTAGCAATTAGACGTGAACCGATTCGACTACTCCTGGAGACCCTTGGCTCATCTCAAGCATTGGCCCCATCAGGAACATGAGGAGTTTTTTTCTCAAAAGAGAGATACTGGAGCACAATCTCAACAGTTCCAGGAAAGAAAAATCGGAGGGTCCTCAAGAAACCAGGTTGAAAAGCGGAACATGTAACAAGAAATGAAAAGGGGGAATCACAAAAGGGATTCCAAAGAAATAGCCGGTATTTGTAGAGGGTAAAGTCAGAAAACTAAAGCGCAGAATGAACTCAGACTTGCTAGAGAGGTTAAAAAGAAGAAAAAGGGCTTTTTTTTGGATATGTCGGCAGCAAAGGAAGAAGGGCGGCCAGGGACCGTTGGAATACATTTAAAGGCTTGGATCTTGCATTTGAGATCTGGTGTTTAGAGGGAGATTTGCATGTTTATATTGTCTGGGTTAGGTTTCAAAGTCTGAGGTGGAGGCAATGTTATCCAGGCTTTTATTTGCATGTTCAAGCCACAGGTCCATACAGTCCACACTTTAAACCACCTGTTGCTTTATACAGTCATGGATAAAAAGACACATCCACATTAGTTCATTTAGCCTATTGTGCTTAAAAGACCAAATAAGTAATTCTCTCACCTGCTGAATGTCCTTCATAGTGGAGTGCTAAGAAGCATAGCACTGGCCTCCATGGTCTGAGGAAGCCAGAGTGTGGGGTTTCTTTTCAACTTTGTCGTCCGCAAGCAGCATGAGGTGACATTTTCACATTGCGGGGGCTGAAGGGGGAGAGAAAGCCAAAGGGTTCACTTTCCATCTTACTTATGGCTGAATGTTCGACTGACAAAGATGTGGCCCGAGAACTTGTAGCACACGAAAGGAAGCAGTTTGGCAGCAGGGCTTTCTTTTGACTAAATCTACTCACTGCAGAGTAGCATTTTTGGAAGCAATAGTGCTGTAGTGCTGAACACATGATACACTGCAACTACCATGAAGCCTACAGCCCTGGAGTAAGGAAGGGTACACCAGCCCTCTTTGTCCGCAGCACTGTCCAGACAATTGCTGCTGCTATTGCCACATGTGTGAAAACATGTCTTTTATTACAGTAAGGTTGCAGAGACCATTAAGTAAGTATTTTCTAAGAGCCAGAGAAGACCTTAAACACCAGAAGGCATGGGTTGCATGATCCAAAGTCATAGGACTTACATGGAGGAGAGGGGCCTCTTTCTTTGCCAGAGGATTTTGAACCACGTCGAGCAACTTTCTCTTGCTTTTTCTTCTCTTTCGTTTTTCCCTTCTGTGCAAAAGAGGAAGAGCCAGTCACACAAATCAGGGATAGGTAAGAAAATGGGTCTTTTTTGACTTAAGAGAAAGCATGGATCACAACTAAATAAGAAGGAAACAGTAAGAAGAACAAACTTCCCAATGTACTATACTATTAGGTTTAGTAAGCAGTTATGAAATGGTTTTAAAACTAATACATTTATGGCTGGTAGTTAATCTGAATATGTGCACTTTGTCCATTATTCTGCCCCCATTAAACCTCTGGAAAGCCAGCCTGGAGTAGCATTGGGAGTGCAGGACTGGGCTTTGAGAGCTCCAGAATGAAGTGCCTTCTGGGCCATTAAACCCATGGATGACTATGGGCCAATCACTCTTCTCTCAGCCTGATCTACCTCACATGGTTGTCGTTAGGATAAAGTAGGGAGGAGAAGAGTGTATGTTGCCTTCAGCTCATTTTAGAAGAATGGTGGGATATCAAGGCAAGTAAATAACTAAACCTCCAGCTCAGCTCTAAATCAGAATTGTGTCCAGTTCATCACATGTAACTAATAAATATATAAAGAAATAAAGTATTCCTCTAACCTCAGACTTCTTTGTCTTACTGGCGTCAACAAAATGCACAATCTTGCTGGCAGAAGACTTGGAGCTTAGACGGCGACCGCTGCCATCTGTCATTTCATTGCTTGCTTCACCGCTGCTTGTACTCCTGGTCTGAGCAGACTAACCATTTAAAACATGCAAACATAGGCATTAAGTATAGTGGTGAAGAGTAGGGGCCCTTCATGTTTTCAGGGGCTATGCATGATCTTGGATACTGGACTGAATAGCTCCAAGATGCCAGGAGACGGTGCAAGATAGAAGTGTTTTAATACATAAAATAAAGATATGCATGGCAGGAAAGCCTTGCACCTTTGACTCTAACTGGCCTATCTAGTAGAGCCAACTTAGAGGCATGCGCTGGCACAGGGACATGGGAGTGAGTTGTGTGGTTGTGTGCGCACATCTCCATTACTTTTTGAACCCATCCGTATGCAGGCTGACTGCTCACAAACAGCTACAAATGGCCCAGCATGTGCAGGCTCCAAAAACAAGAAATGAAGGAGTGTCTCTAAGAGAAGAAAAATGCCAGCCAAGAAGAGAAAATGAAGGTTTCAGGGGCTGGGGTCCCCTTTTGCCCCATGGGCTACATTTCCTTCATCTGCCTTACTGACTTGCAATTTAAAAAGTGCCCAGTTGGATCTGGAAAGCCAGCATTTCATTCGTTTCCCACATGAAGCAACAGAGTCTGTAGTTGAACTGACCTGGCGAGAGGACAACTCCTGGGGCAGAGGAGAGAGCCTGGACCCATCCGCATAGTCCTCCGTTCTGTAGGAACTGCCAGACTGGCTGGCCTCCTCT
>NC_056529.1:30185153-30187963 GCF_019175285.1 Sceloporus undulatus
CTGTTCTGATCAATGTTTGATCCAAGGTATGGAAAATCTTTAACTGTGTTGATTTACTTGTTCTCTAGGTTGAATTTATGTAGATCTTCTGTGGTCATTATATTTTTGTTTTCTTTATGTTCAGCATTAGGCCTGCCTTTGCACTTTCTTCTTTGACTTTCTTTAGTGATTGTTCCAAGTCTGCAATCTTTTCTGCTACCAGTATGGTGTTATCTGCTTTGTTTCGTAAAATGTAACAATGGAATTGTTGCTGTAGTGTATGTTATTATCAGTGTGTTCTATAATACACACACACACACACACACACACACACACACACACTAATAACTTTTGCCATCCTGACCACACTCTGATGTTGTTTGGACGCACATGTCCTGGTTTTCATCTGTCAAATGTTGGAGGGTATGGTGAGTGCATAGACAATAAGAGAGTATGAGAGATGACCCTTTCACTCATAGAACCCAATGATAGAAATCCCTCCATTTAAGGTCTCCAGATCTCAGTGATCAGCCTCCAGTTCTCCAGTTCTCAGGGCAAGACAGGACAAGAGTGCTGCCTTGAATACTGTGTGCCTATATAATTTCCGCATTACTTAGACATAATGTTCTTTTAATTTGGATGGCATACATTGTGCAATTGTGGTTGATGCTTACTGAGTAGTCCATCATGAAATTACTCCTTGTAACATCATAATTATAAAATTACCAGGACATGACACTTATGAAACTATAAGGGACAATTCTTGGGTCTCATATGTTGGCTCTGAAATCTCTAGGTCTAGTTAACCTTTTCTCATCCCACTTTTTCACCTGCTTTGAAAAGTCCCATTTTCTCTCTCCTCTTCCTCCTTCGTTTTTATGTGATTTTTCTTCTCCTCTCTACTTTTTTGTTTGTTTGTTTGGGTAACTTTTGATTCAGATATCTCTTTGAAACCTCTCTTTTACAGAGTACAGTATTCCTAATAATGGCACCTAATGAAAAGGAAAATTCCATAAGGTTCCGATTTCGTCCTGAATGTTGAGCCCATTTTTATTCTGAATTTAAAACATTAGACAGTAATAAAGATCAAGCAGAGGGTTTTTGTGAGTGAACATCATTCTCCAACAATAAGAAACATGATATTGACAACTGTTAATGTTGTTTCATTGGGAAAAAAAATATCAAGACATTGTCAGCTTGCAGTAAGAAAGAGTGTTTTACGATGCAATGGCCTCGATATTTCTCTCGATCAGAATAAGCATTAACAAGTTTGCGAACTCTAGAGAAGAAGGAGAAAAACAAAGGTTTCATTATCCTGGAAACAGAGCTTTCTTAGTAGCAGCACCTTAACTGTGGCCTTTTCTCTCAAGAGTCCAGTCTATTTCCATCCCTATAGTCTTCCAGCTGGCAACTAAAACGGCATTATACCCAAAGGCTTTTGCCATTTCAGTGATTTTTAAAGCTTACCGTCAAATCCAATTTTGCCATCCCCATTAGTGTCACTTGCGTTCAGAAATGCTGTGGCCTCTCTATCTGTCAGAAGTCGGGCAGATTGAGCAAAAACCTGCAGGAATTGCCTAGGAGAGAAGAATGGATAGAACAGGGAGGGGAAAGGGCATAGCTACTCTGTGTGTGGGTGTGCTAAAGTGAGGAAAGGTGTGAGTAGAAGTGCCTTCAAACTTCCTCGTCCCCCAAAGGATATTTTCCTCCAGTCTCCAAATGTCTATCATTGTGAAAAATAAGCAATTGAAAACCACTCACACCTTTCATCTGTCGCTCCCAGATTGTGGAACAGCCTACCGGAGGAGACTCGTCATATTACCAACTGAGAGGCTCAACTGATGGACGGCTCCCTGCCACCCGTCTTTGTGCCACATCGTTGCCGCAGCCACCAAACGGCACGGTAAGGATGCGCTGCCGAAAAGAAGCTGTCTAAAGAGGCTTCTTTTTTGCGGCGCCGTAAATGGGAAAGGGTGCCACCATGGCGCTACTTTCTGTGAGTGACGTCTGGCTGAGCCATGATGGTGCTGCCGGCATGTACTAGGGTTCTGGAGTATGTGGTTGCTCCGTTCTCACGAATCCTAATTTTGGTCACAAGCCGTCGCAAAGCGGCAATCGGTACCGGGCCTTAGATAGCTTTTAAAAAGCTGTCAAGGTGGATCTCTTCCAGCAGGCCTTTCCTGAATAAGAAAACCCTGGGCATAAAAATGGAGTCTGTCTACTTTATACCCCATTTAGCTTTTGCCCAGATTGGATTAATATTGTTTTTTGTTAATATAAATTTGTGAGATTTTAATTGTGATCTGTTTACAGACAATTTTAACTATTCTTCTTTCATTCTACCTCACTCCTTTTGTTCACTTCCTCCCATCCCTTTCCCTTTTGCTCACCTCAGTTCCCCTTTGTCAATGAATCCATCCCTGTTTTGGTCCAAGAGTGTAAAGATGGGTGCCATCTGGCCCTTAGGTTTGCCACGCATACCTAATTTGTCAGAGAAGGTCTTGATGTTGAAGGACCCAGGCTCTTGAAATAAGAGAGAGAAACAGGGTTGAAGGAACTGTGGCAGAGCTCCACGGAGCTCATACTACACTATAGTACATTACTTGCAGTTTCAACCGGGGAAATTGCCGGATAAGGG
This sequence comes from Sceloporus undulatus, assembly GCF_019175285.1. NCBI lineage: Eukaryota > Metazoa > Chordata > Lepidosauria > Squamata > Phrynosomatidae > Sceloporus > Sceloporus undulatus. Next base: position 30,187,771 of record NC_056529.1, read on the forward strand.
CAGCAAGATGGGCAGCCTGGAGAGAATGAACTAGTTACTGGAGCAAAAAGAGGGAAGTCTAGCTGGCATAAAATTCTCTCCTGATGAGGAGACAAATGAGAGGTTGCCCACAGAGGCTCTGCAATGTGATGCTCCTTGTGAGGAGATCATGGGAATCACAGTCTGACATTAATGCAATCATTGGTGGAGGTGG
>NC_056529.1:30188063-30205571 GCF_019175285.1 Sceloporus undulatus
ATGTAGGGCACATGTGTGACTTTGAGAAGAATCCTGGAAACATCACTTCTCTGACATTCTCACAAATTCTCTCTCCACAAGACCCCCCCCCAACCCCAAATTATTTCAGAAACTCCCCTCAGTTTCTAAAAACCCCACAAAAAACCAATTTATCATGCAGAGTGTGACTGCTCCAGAACAAATACCAGTTGCACGGTTCTTGGATTCTTGCTATAGGCAATTCATTGCATGAAAACGACTCTGTTGGAATTTAAGTGCTCAAGATATCATGGAGTATTAAAGGCCAAGCTCTTCTTACAAACATGCCTATTTAAACCAGGAGTTCAATTCTCTTGTGGATAGACAAGGGTGGCAATACTAAGTGATAGCCCCAGCCAATACTGAGTAGGGCCAGTTAACAGTAGGGGAGCCAACTCCTTTCTCTCTTATTCCACTCACCTTTTGTCCTTCCTGATGCTGAGAAAGGAAGATTTCACTCTTCCAAGGATCTTAACTATTTGCTGTGGGACTCAGGAGATCAAACCAAAATTTGCCCAAGTTAGATCACTAAAACCCCTCATTCACATGCTGCCACCTTTTCCGTGGTAGAAACTCATCACCGGATACACCAACCTGGTGCCTATCTCTGTCTTCTCTCTTCCAAGAGAGGGTAAATGTTACTTTTGATGTTTTCATCAGAATGCCATTTGGATCTGCCCTTACTGGAACTGTCCCTGGGAGCAGCCTCCAACGTGGATATGTCAGAGGGAGAGGTGAAACAGCAAGGACCCTTCGACCACCTCTGTTGAAAGAGCTTCACTAGTAACCAGTGAATTTAGACACAATTCAAACTGTTGGGTATGAACTATAAAGCCCGATATGGCTCAGGTTCAGGTTATTTGGAGGATCTAGCTCCATATATGAATGTGCCAGTCTCTCCAATGTGGAATTCCCTTCCACAAGAGGCTCAGCTGGCCCTCTCTCTAACCTCTTCTTGCTGGGAGGTGAAGATTTTCTATTCAAACAGAAATTTAGTGTTCGATATTAAGACTGATTCTGCAAGTGTGCAACTTCAATTTTCCCAATCACTTGAACAAAACTCCCTTCACTAACTCACTCACTTAAAAGTGGCTATCAGAAAGCCTGTAGGTGTTCGGAAGAGGAGAGATCAAGAAATTACTCAACTTGCTGCCCATTTCACTGGGCAATGGAATACAGCTCGTCTCTTTGGGGACTCAGATTCCTTTTACAATCCATAGTCTATTTATAAAATATTTACAGTCTTCCCTATATCATAGGTTCTCAGGGCAGCATATAAATAACATCAATTTAAAAAATGGAAATCATCTTAAAATTTAAGACAGTAAACAAATCATTTCATTAAACTAGAAGTCCATTCCATCAAATTCACTGGAGCTCAATGTAAGTGGACACAGAATTTCACCATTATGGTAAATAGGAAGAGGGCATATCTAGGCTCAGATTTTAGACTCAGCTTCCGGTATGTCCTCCTTTTTATAAAGTGTCCTGCTAAAAGGCCAATTGTAGCTACTGATTTAAGTTATTCAGAATACCAGATAAGACGGAAGGGAGGCGAGGAGAGAAAAAAATACATTACCCTGAGCAAGAATGCCATTCAACAAAACGGGATACACACAACAACCAAAACTACAATCCCAGGATTCTGTATGGGAGTTAAAATGGTAATGGAGTCTGCAGTCGACACGTGACCATAAAACTTCCCCCCAGTGCATGCAAAAAGCATCAATCTGCAATGGGTTAAAAACAGAGGCATGGTTTTGGGCAGCTTTCGTCCAAAAAGAGGACTATTAGAGGACCACAACGTAACAGTAAGGGTCCTCCGCACATGTATGCCATGGTAATAGGGAAAAATGTGCTGACATGCAAGAAGGGAGATCCAAAGAAGACACATAACTTCCGTCTATGAGTTTTAGCGAGCGTGAGAAACTGGGGGTCCATAATAGGAGTCAAACCTCTCCCCAAACAGAAGAACAAACGTAAGGTTGGGTCGGGCCCTGTAGAAGGTTGCGAGGCTAAAGAGTCACCTTCAGGAGTATGAAGCAGCAAAAACAGTAAAGAACACAACACTTTATCAGTCCAAACCATTAGTTTTTTGCAAAATGCAAATGCAAAAAAAATCAAGAGATCGGTAACTGGACTTCCAGAGGATCAATGATGAGAATAGTACTAGATGCCATATGTGCACACACAACTCAGATGCACAATGGCGCATTAGCATCTGTTGGCATTGTTAGTACAGGGATTGCGCCCAGCCTCCCGATGTTCCCAACTCACCCTTGAAAGACTTTGATGTCCTCGACAAGGAAGCTCGAGTTCTTCCAGAATCCGCTCCGCTATGAGGGTCGTCCACACGAACCAAGGGGCCGCATGCGGACATGGTAAAACCATTCGAGTTGCCCGCCACAGCTCCAGTAAGAAAAGAAAGACCCTGTTACAGGAGAAGGGTAAACACTTGGCTTCACTTGTTTCGATGCAAGGAAAGGAAGGATCCCCACTCCATCAAAATAAAATATTGTTAGGGCGTAACTTTTCTTCTCAAAATACCAGAATATGGTCAAATATGTCCAAGTTTGATATCTCCCCACTTGTCATGCCAGTGCGGGCCAATGTGAGCAAACCCAAGTCTTGATGGGGAATGGGGCCACAAACTGTTTCTTCATTACCGTGTCCATGCTGAATCTGTTCCAAATAGCGGTCAATACAGCGGCCATGTCCCACAAATTCCCCAGTGACATGACAGGGCATTCACAAGGCATCCGACGCGGCGTCGTAACCGGCAGAAGCACCGCACTTCTGGAATCCAAACGGAGGGGGAAAGGTGAACACCCGGCCCGCGATTTTTTGGCAAGCTGCACAAGAAGGCAGGGTTTTTACACGTCTCAGCAAAGTCACTGAACCACCCATTCTTCCCTCCAACCATACAAATAGTCGAAGACAATGACACAATTTCCAAGAAATCAATAAAAGTACGTTAATAAAAACACAGCCTCCCAGAGGTGATAAAACGCAACCTGGAAACAACAAAAAACAGGAGGAAGGAAACCACCCAGTGTCATTGCTGTCAGGATATATTAGTATAGTAGGGAGTTGTATTAAACTCGAAGCAAAGCCATAACTTAGCCGGATAACCGCAGGGCTGACTATTTCAGAACCAGTGATGCCAACACTTGGTCTTCCAGAGTTGGGGCCTCAGCCTCCACGAATTCCTGACAGTTGGCAAGCTGGGCGAGCTGAAATCCAAAGCACCTGGCAAGACCAAGTTTGGGAAAAAACCACTGTTCCAGACGCATCAGCATTCTCTTGGGGCCACAAACCCACCGATCCTGGGACAGTACCTGTCAGCAACTGCAGTGAGGCAAACAGAGGTACTGTTCTCTTGTCGATCACGGGGCAACCCAACTGATGGTTTCAAGGCCCCATCGTGAGCGATCTCATGGCCAGCTGGGACCAGTCAGAAAAACAGGATCCGATTGGCATACTGGAGATGGCTCACCAGGAGGTGGCCTTAGGGAAAGTACGTCGTGTTGTGCCTTGAGTCAATAGGAGAACAGATACCCAATCGCTGATGCCCACAGAAAATCAGGATGGGGGCGATGGGCCCCTACCACATAAGGCATAGCCCTACATTTCAATCTCTTCGGTCCCAGGAGGGACCTTCCAAAAAATGTCCTCTTGAGCCACAATAAACTGTAGTCCCAAAAGTTCAATAGCATTGAGCCAGGGCAGTGAAAACTGGTGTCAAACATGCATTCAGTCTTCAGTGGGCAGAATGCAGCCAAAGAGAGTGCCTGCAGGATGCCAGCAGCGGATGCTGAGCTGCGCCAAATAGGCAAACTGGAGAAGAAGCTTAGCATGGCAACACAACCTATAAGCAGATTGGCAAGACTAGGCCCCGATCGGTGACTTTCGATCCTCAGCTTCTCCTGCTAGTTATTATGGCCAGGGCATGGAGGAAACACGTACACAGCCCCATACAGAGAGTGTAAGATTGTGGTGTGCAAAACGGAAGGATGTCATCATCTCAATGTACAGCTGTAATGACACCAGTGCAACGAAACAATGCGTGATGTGCTGTAGTTGCAACTCTGCCTTCTGAGGCCGGTCTGCAGGAGTTGACTGTGGCCACTGTGGCAAATAATGTGCAACATATGTGCCAGCCAACGTATCCGGCGTGCGTTACATCACCAAGAATGCCAGTCAGAATGTTTGCAGTTGGAAGAAAACAGAAAACCCCCAGCCGTATGCGGTTTCTCGGACCAGGTGTTGCGGAGAACATGCATCTCAAGACAAATTCTGCAGGAACTTTGCAACTAAAATTCGACGGCCGAGAAGCGAAAACTCTTCCACTCTTCTCCTGGCATTGGCTGTCTACCTTATCTGGTCATATACACAACACAAACCACTCGTAGCGAGTAGTTAATGACTGGAACGAACAATAGCAGACGAATTGGCTTGTGCAGCTTCTTGAAAGAGCCAAAGCTATGTCCTGCCTTCACTTCCCCCGCTCCTCCTGAGCCTATTACAACACAAGAAATAATCAGATTTGGACCCGACCCTGCTGTTAAATATTGTTTGGAGAACGGACTTTATGTACCAACAATGGGTGTTGTGGGGAATTTGGGCAGGGTTCTTCTTTTATTAGCGAGCCCTACAGCCACCGAATGAGGTGGGGTACAGGAACAATGAGTAACTGGATAACCAAGAGGACGCTAGCTTAATCATGCCTACCGTTCCAGAAAGCCTTTGTCGTGCGACTAAGGAACAGAGAGGACGGTGTGGACGCTGAGAGCGAAGAGTATCGTAGGTACGGAAAGGCGTTATTCAGCAATATCCACGCGCTAGCACATATAGAAAAAACCACGCAGGTTTCCAGATGTCAGTGTGGACTTCCTTTCTTCTCAATCTAGAGAGTTCTTCCTCTCTCCTTATATCTAACCTACACTGCATATGCTTTCGTCGCTACAAACCTAAGAATTCCCGGCTCTGTCCTTTAGCTACCACTAGGGACCATACCTAGAAATACATGGAACTATCAATCAGCATTGAGTAAATGTTGCATTACTAAATTCAATACGCTCTAATGAATGATGCCATTTCCTGTCAGAATGTCACAAATAGGAATATGCAGAATGTGCGAAGAAGTACGCCACACTAAAACAACAAAGGTTTTATCCAATAGACCTATGTCAAGGGGGGGTGGCTGGACAATCCGTACGTAAAAAAAAGATGAAAATGAGGTCCCAAGGGTAAAAGGTTTGAGTACCCAATGCTCCGGAGATTCAAAATACTTATGCAGACTTTTGCAGGAGCTACCTGACCTGGCTGTTTCATTTCACATGTGTGGCAACTGTTCGTTTACAATGAAAATGTTTGCGGGAAACACATTGAACTGCTACTCCTTTTCTTTGAAGGCACCAAATCCTCGAATCTTTCCATGTTATTCCCTGCCTCTGTGAAAGAAGTAAGATCCAGGAGGCCAATCTATCTCATAACTGCCCACGCCATGCCTCAGAGAGAAGAAAGAAGAAGGGAAGAGGGAAAGAGAGGGAGGAGCGTGTAAGTATACAAATTTGATAAGGATCAGATCAGTATCATCATCATCATCAGCATCATCAGCAGCATCATCCTCTGGGAAAACGAAAATAGCTGTGGTTCTAGGGAATGCCTCTAGGGACCCAATTCCCAAACTAACCCAAACATCAGAGTGAAAATTACTTATCGAGATCAATCATAGTCGTTGGGCAAGCTGCACAAAAGTCACTTGGACTGACACCACATTATCAGATGTTACCTTGCTGGACTCCGAGATTCTTGGGAAAACTCGGAAGCACTGAGATGGTCCAAACTTCCAGCAGGTTAGCAGCTGCTAGCACGCGAAAGCACGGAAACACTATCATACTGACTTTCAGTATAATTTGTGGGAAGCTCCGGCTTTGTCTCCTAACCTTCAGGATGGATTGGGTCGTAGCCGTTTAATATCCAGCACAATGCAGGTTGCCGATGATGGGGAGAGGGGTGGTCCCCGGTGGCAAGGTAGACGCCGCTTTCTGGACGAGCTGCGTGTGGCAGAAACAAGGAGCCAAAATGATCAAGTGTGCACAGCGAGGCAAATGGGCACCGAGGTAGAAAGAAAGAAAAATTGAGCCATGCCAGTGGTTAAAGGAGCAACAAAAAAAATCCAGGAAAGAATAAGATGGTGGATAGCGCAGGAGGAACAGGAAAAAAAATGCTGGCACTGAGCCACACCAGGGCCTCCTTCACCTTACGATTCCGGCGCTCTCAGTTGCCCCACAAAACTGTGGCAAAGCAGTCGCAAGCAAGAGCCGTGTAACACCCACCCGCTCTTACAACACTCTCTGGAGAAATGTGGGTCACAGCAGTTCCATGATTGGAAAGAGTGAAGGGAGGTTTACAGGTTGCAGGACTAGCTGCGGCGGCTGGAGGATGCAGGGAATCCACCACAACCAGAAAAGAGTGGCACTCTCGTACAAAGTATAATTAGCCGATAGGCAGAACGGAAGCCCACGGTTCCTCCATTTTGCTCAGAGTGGACATTGACATGCCCATGAAACGTTGAGGCCGCACATCAGCGGAGCATGAACCTGGCCTCGGGGTTTACCGTCAGGTGTAAGAGAGTTGGCCAAGGGGCGACAGTTATTTGGGGGCTAGCGGGGTCCCATGGCCCAGAGTTTGACTCCGTTACAGTGGGAATAAACACTGCCTCAGAGGCAGTATATCAGGATAGCGGACAAAACAGCACTTGTCACCGTCAACTTTCCCCAGTTTTAGTCAAGCGTGATTGCTGAGAAGGTTGTCAATAAGATGGTAACACACTTAAGCCGACATTATACCTGTCAAACAGAAAGCGGGATGAGGCAACGCCACACACAGACCCATCAAGTCATCCCGTCATTGAAGACTGAAATTGAGCAGTGTGCATTAAAGAGGAGTTCATCGTCAATGCACATGACCGACTTCATGACGGGACATAGTGCTGCCAATCTGAAAGCCTTTGTGGTATTGCCACTAAAGATGGGACTAAGGCATGCGGGGACGTGATCCCATCACTTATCCCATCCCCATGAGACCTAAACAGTAAACCTTCCGAGCCTAATCCCATGTGATTCCTCAGCTGTACCTTTGCGATGGTGAACACGTGGACAAATATGAAATAGCGCAGCAATGGCGTTTATGGAACACCAGTTCCAGGTGACTGCAGAGGCAGCGCAAACATGTTTAATTGCTGAATGGTCAATGTTGCAAACCATGCTCCTATTTAACCATTTTACCATTTGATTTCTGCCATGCAAATGTCATGTCGAGACCTGGCGGCTGCTTTTTCTGGCTGCAATTGGCACTTCAGCCCAGAATCATGATTTAATCCGTTGGCAATGCTTGGCTTGGAAGGTGATTACATCAGGAGTTTCCCAACCGAAAGCAGGACAAGCTTTCCATCGTCCATATTTGCAGCTGTGCTCCGAAAGAATGCAGACAAGAAACGGGAATTCCGGGCTTTGCAGATCCTTGGCGAGTCTGGAAGCCAGAGCTGCGTGCCGAAGGCATGAAAAATGGTCACCCGCGCCTCTCCCAAGGTGCTAAGATAAGCGACAGGAGTATAATGAAAAGGTTTGCATAAGTTCACGTAGTTAAGAACTTTGTGGCGTGTGAATAATCGTGTCTTTCTGTCTTCTATCTTTACTGTCTTCTTTCGTTATCTTTCGTAAGATGCCTGTCCTGCGATGCACCTTGAAGCATTACTGAAGGCGAGTAACATCCCAAATACACCACAAAAGGTCAAAAATGGAAAGAACTCTACAGTTGTGAAGAGGAGCAGAGACGGCAGGAGTCAAAGAGGTAGCCAAAGTATAAAGGTTGGATATCCGGCTATCCGAAAGTCAACCAAAACATTATCTACATGAGTGGGCGACGAGAAGGACACTTACAAGTGGGTTTCTGAGAGTTCAGAGTACCACACAATTTCTTTCATGCGTGAACATATATTTAAAAACGTGTATAAAATGCCTTCCAAGCTGCAGGCTCAGGTTACATCCATTGAGGAGGAGAATTCGAGAACTAGGTTAGATGGCACGCAAGAGAGGAGGAGGCCATCTATAGCCCCAAGAGGACATGAATCGTATCTGGAAAACAGGACAGTGATGGCTGAAGCCTGACAGCTCCAAATTGCCACCTCCCCAGTAGTGTCCAAACATGCGGCGGCTTCGTAGGGAGCAGTCAGGCAGTGTCTCCTAACCCAACTAGAAAAGCAGACCACTGGCACCATTAGCTACGCTTTACAAAGAATCATAGAATCCTACCAGTTGGAAGAGACCCCAACCGGCCATCCCGATCACCAACCTCATCTGCCATGCAGAGACGCACAACAACGCCAACACCCAAGACATGGCCATCCAGCCTCTGCTTTAAAGGCCTCCAAACGAAGGCAGACTCCACCCACCCTCCAAACGCAGACATGATTCAACTGTCAAAAAAACGATTCACGGTCAGGAAATTCCTCCTCCAATGTTGAGGTGGAACTACTTTTCCTATAGCGTGCATCCCATTGTCTCATGTCCTGATTCCTGAGCAGCAGAAAACAAGCTTGCTCCATCCTCAATATGACAGCCCCTTCAAATATTAATAGGGCTGTCATATCCACTGTTTAACTGTCTACTTTTCCAGGCTGAACATCCCCAGCTCCACAAAAGTAATTTCGCCGCAATAGGGTAGAGGTTTCCAGACCCTTCACCATTTTAGTCCCATCCCTTGGGCACGGTCCAGTTTCTCAAACATCCTTTTTTAAAGTTGTGCGTGCCCAACAACGGCCACGATATTCCAGCGTAAGGCGAGCTGACCACAAGAGCCATAAAGAGTAGCCACTAATCATGCCTTAGATCTAGGACACTCATACGTCTAAGGGGAAAGTGATCTTTTCAAACGTTATCACTACAACCACTGCCTTCACACATCCTTAAGGGTAGTAAGCCAGCATCTTAAGCGAGATGTGTGATGGCCCAAGGTAGCCCTGGAACACACAGCACGGTGCCATCAAAACACCTTGGCATCTGGGCTAGCCATTAAGCAGCCAACTTCACACACTCAGTTGTAGGACTGGCCCAAGGGTGTGTGTGTGTGTGTGTGTTTTTAAACCATCAGTCAGGAGCAAGCCTGTCATGGGATTTAACAGGCAATAGAGACTCACCTTCACCTCAGACAGTATGCGTACCATATTCCTGCCCCACCATTTGGCCCTCTGCCCACGACCGACAAGGGAGAATGTTTCCTTCACGAGCTGCAAAGGGCCTTGAACAACAGGTTGTGGAGAGAGGAAGAAAGAGACGTTCAGTGACAGGGGTTACGCAGGGCTGCTGTAAGACAAGAAATCCTGATCCGAGAAAATGCTCTGTTTGTGTTGGCGCACTCCCACGGGCTGGCCCCTAACGGCCTCCCTGGCGTGAGCGCACACAGACCAGATCCTTGAGAGCCGAAGCCTTTTCATCCCCACCCCCGTTGTTTCTATTAAGTGGGGTGGGGTGGGTTCCTTCTCTTAACACATGAGCAATGGCTGGAGAGGTAGCCACCTCCGTGAACCCCCTTAATCCCATCTCCTGATCCGTGCCAATACAGAGACACGGTCGCTTAATCAGTTTTGAGTCAAAAACTCATTCATTTGAAAGCCCTTCTCAAAGTCCTTCCTCCCTGCGGCGTGTGTGTGAAGAATGCAGAGCTTTCTTAGTGGGGGGGTGACCCCCACAAGTTAGGAGACAATTCGGCCCAGGGGAATTTGTCTGGTGCATCATCATTAATCATCATCCACCACACCACACCCACCAAATGATCACTACATTGCCAACTTAGCTGCAAATGTGGAACTGAGTAGTGCTTGACATGGCTGACAGTCCCCAGCCCACCCTAACAGCCCAGCAGCTGCCGTGAGCAAAGGAAGTCTGTTCGTAGGTTCTGTGGGTTTGTTCAGGCCGATGTGGCCATGTGCTGGACGAGTGTATTCCTGTGGCGGGCATCTTCAGACGAGATGCTGGCAGGGAAGAGAGTGAGGCAGTATAATGCCTATGGTGCGAGGAGGAGTGAGTTGGCATGTAATCTGTGTGTTGGTCTGTTGTAGAATGGACCAAGCCTCAGGGTGTTTATTACTTCGGAGCTCGAACGGAAAGGTGGCTCATGTCGCCCAGTTTTGCCCCGGAAGAGGGCCATAGCCACCACTGCATGGTCGTAGGTGGGAGCCCCCTTGGCGCTGGAAATACATTGGACGCAGCAACTAGAGAGTGACATCATACCATGGTGTGGCCCCATGTAAAGGCTACGCACCAGATGATGGCGGGCCCTCAGCAGAGTGGTGGTAGGGCTTCGAGTGGTGAAATGCTCAACCCTAGCTAGTTGGGTACAGTGCCGGCATAAAAGTGAGATATTAGAATCCCATTGTCCTGTTGGGGAAAGCCTGTGACTCACAGAGGTCTGTTCAGTTGCCAGTTCGGGGCAACAAAGAAGGGTGGCGTTTCCGCACCCACTTCCACCAGTGAGCAAAACTACTGCAGCAATCAGACAGCACTCAAATAGTGGCAATAGTGCTACGATTGTGGACTATGCAGCCTTACGCAAACAAGACAACAAAAGCGGAACCAGAACAGGAAAGTAGCAGCTCTTCCTAGGCTGTACCGCATGGTATCATAGCGGTCAGTTCTCTTCCCGTGGAAGACAGCCGTAGAAGTGGATCTTTTGTCTAGCGGAGAAAATCAGTTGAAAACACAGGCAACTTTTACAACCGCTGAACGAAAGCACTAACAAAGTACCATGCGGTAAGGCACAATAAAAGCCGCTAATCTCCAGCCTCCATTCCTGTTTGTGTTTTTCCTCGTGTGATGCGATAAGGCTCCACGATCAATTCGCAGATTTACTACTGGGTCCCATACTGCTTTTTGTCTGTGGAAGAGATGAACCACTTAAATGAGAATAGAACAGACTTTGGCCAAAAGCTCTGAGTTCTTTCGGATGCCAGAAAAAACCCAGTTCACAATGAGAGCAGCCAGGAGTTCAAAGAGTAAGTTTGGGGAAAGCATCCCACCAGACTAAAGTGGTTTTAACCAAAATGATTATTACTATGAGGAAAGGGCAAAAAGAAAAAACTAGCAGTCTCGCCCTGATACAGCTTCGCAACGTCTGCACCTCAGTCTTCCACACCCAGTTCGTGAATGACTCCATCAGTTGTGATGAACCCAGTATGACATTGCTTTGAGCAAGCCAGCTGAAGACTGCGGGCGGAACCTACCTCTCAGGCGCCAGAGGCATAAGAATGTCGCTACGCTGCACCAGCAAAAATGGAAAGGGCATCTGGAGGAACATGAGGTCCCTACTTACGTTTTTTCGCACTGGTTCCCTCCACGCAGGACAAGTTTGTGTTTGTCATATGTGGGATAGATCCCGGTGTGTGTCAGATACTTGGATCCTGACCCGAAGGCAAGATTAATTTGCATTATCCTAATGCGTTAAGGTGCGAGTAAAATATGAAGCCTGTGTACAGCCAAAAAGCAACTTTGACAATCGACGCAGTTCCATTCGGTGACTTCTGCTGTTAGGTTTAAGCCGACTACACCTGAAAAAAATTTGGAGGTGGATTATGTGTGTACTGTAAACGGCTCTTCTTAACACTGAGAAGCAGCTTCAATGAAGTTTAAACAAGAACATGTAAAACATTGCTCATCCCATCAACGACCAGGCTGGACAAGGTGGAATAAACTACTTTAGCGAAGCTGCAGGATGGTGGGCTTCCATCAGGTTAATGGCTTGGCTTTCGTGGGAATTTTTTCTTTACAATGGCCGACGGCATTATTCTTTGTGATCCAATTCGCTTGCAGGCTTTCCTGGTCACCGAAAAAGGTTAGCATTTGCCATGGAGCGCACAATAGGAAATAGAAGCATTGCTCCTTGGGAAGGTTTACCTCTTTCAGCGGTACATTCCGTCTTTCAAAAGGAAATTGTCTGGAACGTTGACCCGCTTCACAACCTGGACTCCTAACTTTGACCAGGGTCCAGAGGTTTTTTAATCTGTAACGTTTTCAGAGGCTCGCATCAGTATTTGTGCATTAAACGGTCGGAATAAAGAAACAATACGGCTTTGGCGGATTTTGGAATGTAATCAAAGGAAGTACAAGTGCCACCACCCACTTTAGAACTGGCCCCCCCCCCCCCCCTGGGTCTATCCGATGAAATCCTGGGAGTTGCAGTTGAGGGAGGGGATACTTAGCAATTTTCCAACCAGACTGCTTTTGTGTCTCACCTAACTAACAAGTCACCTGGACCCCATGGGCATGCTTCCCTTGTGAGTAAAATGGACATAATAGTGCATAATTCTATCAGTGTGAATGACCCCAGGAGTGGGCCATTCAATCTTGAAATGGGGTTAGCAGAACGACCCCCCCCGCCCTGCCACCTTATCAGTGTCAAATGGTCCAAATCAGAGGGCGGGCGTCCAATTATGGGTTGAACATTTTGGTAGTACCAGGAACACCAAAGTTGATCCCTGACCCGTAGCAGTTACGCGCCCATCCTGGTCAGGGTGTAAAATAGTGGGCGAAGAACCACAACTGGGGAAGCAAGCCAGCAAACAGGGATGGAGTCAAACCCAATCTGAGATCAACCAAGGGTGTCACAAAAGGGCACAGCGCGTTTAAAAGAGTAAGTAGGAGGGTGTTGTTTTATTCCCCCCCAGAAGGAACGGAGTTCACACTGACAGTAGAGCAGTCCGTCACAGGTTTCAGGAAACACCCCAAGAGCTAGACCCCGAAGAAACCCCTAAAGAGCATGCCAATGTCAAGAAGCCAAGGGCAGTTCACCAACACTCAGGAACCAGATCAAGGAGGACAAGAAAAACAAAACAGTAGGAGCACTAACAAACCTCGTGTCTCCAGCGTGCCGGGAGGTGGCTCAGAGCCACCTCTGAGGCGACTGATTGGCGTGGTTCTGTCTTGTTGCGGCTCTCCTGACGAGCTAGCACATCCGTCACACAAACCAGCGCTTTCCATTAGTGCGTTGGGGCCGGCGCGAGCCAGCTCAACCTCTGGGAGCCCCTGATGGATCTTGGGATGGGAGATGGATCCCGTGGCGAGGGTTCCTTGAAGAACCAAGGACTCCGGCTTTCTGACAATCCGCGTCAGGAAAGAAAAAATTGCGAGTCATGACAGGTTTACCCCCCATCAATGACACGAAGGAGTCAGCTTAACGCCATTTAGGAGACCATAACAGCAGAGGAGCGGCAGGTGGCGGCGCATGATAAGTATCACCACAAAAGCCACTTTTTCCTGGCTGTAATCACCAATAAAAAGCTGTAGTAGAAGTCATCCCTAAAGGAAGCAGGCATGCAAAGTCCTTGACAGTTCCCGAAGAGTCCCTAGAAAGACTTGGTACGAAGAAAAACAGCATCCGATGGATCTCACAAATAAAATTGGTTGGCGTTAGAACACAAAAACCTTCGACATTGAGAGCTCATCTGTAGGGGCTGACCTGCAGGCCAGAAGACTTGTCATGATAACAGGAAAAAAACGACTCTCTATCACATGCAATATGTGCAAAAATTGGTGGATGGGAAACACTCCTCCGGTGGGAGGTTGCAGTTCCAAACTGCCTTTCAATATGATGGGTGCTCTATAGCATTTATCATTTTAAAGTCAAATGCTTTTAAAAAACGAAATTGGGATGCTATTTTATTCTCAGGGCTTCCTGCGTCGGGCCTACTATCATCAATATACAATAGTATTGTTTGAGAATGTTTTTATTTGGCCATTAGTTTTATTGTGGTCCCCCTCCCATATTGCAGGCAGCATATCATAATAAAGTGAGCTGCACCACCCATAAACCGGCGGAAGGAAATTCATACGGTGAGGAGTAACTAATGAAGTGGGTTTTTGCACAGGGAGGGATGGAACAGCCTAGAGACAACACATGGGACGGTGCGTAATCATAGATTTATTACTGGAGCAAAGACCGTCCATGCAGAACACTAAAAGACCTACTTACAGACGGATAAACGGCCCAAACGCAATCACAGGAGCCAAAACACGGACACATATGTGCTGATGTGGCACGTCAAGTCGTTTTCCAACTTGTAGGCAACGCCTAAGGTGAGAATCTATACTTGGCAATTTCCTGGCCAATGATTGTTCAGAGGGGGGTTTGCCATTGCCATACCTCTTGAGGGCGAGAGAGTGTGGCTTGTGCAAGAGTGTATGGGTTCAACTGGGCCCAAGCGATGGTATCAAACATCAAACAACAACCTGAGAATTAATATGGTTCCATTGAGGAGTCGAAAGCATTTCACTGCCCAGTACTGTAGTTTTTGTGGCATGTGGCCGCATGTTCTAGAAGAGTTTTTTCCTGAAAGCTTGTGCCATATATACCCCAACTCTTTTCCAGGCCAGCCATTCTGCTGACAGATGGCAGCCACAGATGCTGGTGAAACATCAGGGAAGAACCGTCTTCTAGAACGAGGCCACCATAGCCTGAAAAACCCACCAAAAAACTATGTTCATCGAGACCAGGTGGATGTAGACCTAAGATCTTAAATTTATAAACCTTTTGCAGGGCTGGGATGAGGTAAATCGTTTTGTTGACTCCTGCTTTGGGCGAAGCAAGGCAACAGGAGCATACTGCCACACGTGTAAAGACCATGAACAACAGTGATGTGGGATGGGACTGGTTGTGAGAACGACTCCTGCATGAACCCGAAGATCCCGCAATGGATGAATGATGAGATGGAGCATGATCACTGCATGATGATGATATGTACCACCAAGGCAAGGACCAGCAGCATTAAAAACAACTAACCCACAGATTAAAAAATACAAGAATATAAAAGACATTAAAAAATGCACTCAGCACCATACAATTACGAAGACACCTAATAAAGCAGCAGACCAGGACAATTAAAAACGTACCATTATAACATGACTGACTGAGTACTCCCGGCCAGAAACCGGCAAGAAGATACTGTCTTTGTAATGCTGGTTTTAAGAGGCTCTCCCCAAAAACCCAACGACAGGGGGGCCCTAAGTGAACCTATACAGGGTTCTTCGGGCAGGATTGGTTCATACCGGGTTTGACTGCCCAGGGGCCTGAGAGAAGGGTGACATTGCCCAAGGCCTCCACGGAGGTTTCCCAGGTCTGAGCAGGATTAGACACTAGGACTCCAGAGTCACATGCTACAAGCCATTACACCACATGCGTCACACCTGGAGCATAGAGCTGCTCCAACATTTCCCAGATGGGAAACACATGGTGGCCAAAGACGCAGCAGAGTGTGGTCAAGATAGCAATATGATATCTTAGCCTCAATTGCACCTCGTGAAACAGGCTGGACAATGATAAGCCACACAATACGAATGCAGCTTGGCTTGCTTGCCTGAGTCAACACTTTTACTTCCGCTTCTCTCGGGGATAAAGGGGACTCTTGCCCAAAGGCATTACTCAAAACCGCTCCCAAAAAATGTTTACACACCCATGCTGTGTTTTTCACTGGATCAACAACACAGCCAGGACATAGCAATGAAATAACTGTACACTTTTTTTTTAAGGACTCTTGTTCGTGTTGCTGTGTTTTCATGGGGAATTGATATGGAAATGCAAGCCAACATTGAGAAGAATTCCAAGTCCAGATTATACAGTGAACAGAGTAACCTTGAAAATTAATAGGGATTAGGCCTTGGTCTGTCAGGACTTGCTTGGTGTTATCTCTTCCCTAATGCCCCTTTGTTCTTTCCCTGTTTCAGTCACATTCCTTCCCAAGACACATTTCGTTATCAGAAGCCAAGAGCAAAATGGCACCCTTGCTCCCCAGAGCTATGATAGATACCAAGGGCCAAGGCTTTGGGCCTTGATTTAACCTCAAATGCTAAATAGTTTCAATCTTTAAATCTGTTTATTAATTTGTTGTTCATATTACTACGTTTGCAGCTGATTTAAGTTACTGGATCCTTTCATGTCTGAACTTGTTTTGCACACTGATTTATTTGAATGCCACCCCGAGATCTTCTGATAGAGATGTGATAGAGACATATTTAATTACAAATGAATAAAACCATGCCGAAGCGCCTTCTAATAAAAAAGAAGAACACGAGATGACTTGATTCAAGTGGTAATTGCACACACTTTCGCAGGTATTTGGCCTGAGCGAAAGAGCATGGCGGCGGAAATTGGTTGTAGAAACGTTGGCTCCTTATGCAATGCACAAGTGGACCAGATTTTGTTTCTCTCCAAAAAATGTTTTGTTCGACACTGATTGTAAGACAGATCTAATCCAAAGCCGGTTTTTGGCAAGAGTCTGCCAAGAGATTTCTTATGCAAGGAAGGAACATTACCAAAACCAACAGTCACACACCAAAGATGGCATCCTTCTCATTCAAGAAGCTGATTCTGCCAGGAAATTCACCCTCTTTATGCAACCATTTACCAAATTTCTTCCACTACTTTCGCCTGGAAGCTCAAGTATGTCAAGGGGGGTTTCCCCTCTTTTTGGCCTCATAACAAACCAAAAGGTACATTAGGCAAGGATGGTTACCACCACCTTAGGACCGATTTGATGCTGAAAATAATCCAGGATGAACCAGGCTGAATCTCGCTATGGTTCATGCACATCCAGAATGCACCCAACGTAAGTCTTGGGGAGCCCCAAAAACCCACTTTGTTATTGTTTAGCTGCCCTTGGTCGACTTTGACTCATGGCGACCCCAAGGATGAGACCTCCAAGAATCCCTATCCTGCTGCTGCGTTCCTCAGACCAAATGCATCGAGGAGTGAATAGAGAAGTCTAGGAAACCTCATGAAGCCCGCTTCTTTCTTTCAGTGAGTCTCAAAGGTGGTTGCAGGATCTCTCTACTCACATGCTATCAAGAGACATAACACGCGATATCTGTTAGTTAGTTAGTAGTTCAATTATACCCGGCCTTTCCCTGGGATGGAGCCCAGGAAGGCTATCAAAACACTCTCTCTCTCCACCACACACTATATAATATATATATATATATAGAGATCATATACAGAAACCTGCCAAGAACACACACACACATATATACACACAGTGTTGTTGTGTGGGTTGTATGTATATAATACACACACACAATAATATGTGTGTGTGTTATAGTGCAAGAATATATATATACATAATACATATATAATTATAATAATTAGTGTGTCTGTGTCTATCTACACACATTATATATATATATATATATACAATACGACACCACATATATGCACAATATTATACTGTACAATTATAGTACAGAGAGAGAGAAGAAAAGAAACTGCCAGAAAACCCCAGGATAGGTTTTTCTGTATTTTATTTATTTCTTTGACTTTAGGGTGGACACAGCCAAAAATCACAACAACAAACATGGAAGAGCAATTATATAAAGGCTCTAAAGGGGAGGGGACTTACCGCTTGGCGCCGCCCGCCGTTAGTTTCGATCAGCGCGGCTCTCGCTC
>NC_056529.1:30205596-30207672 GCF_019175285.1 Sceloporus undulatus
TCGCTCTCTCTGGCCTGGCTCGGCGCTCCGCTATTTAGCCTGAATCGACACCGGAACCCGGAAGCGAGGAGACTTCCGGTCATAATAATAAGCGACTTCGGTGGCGGGTTTCATCATGTCGACGGCGATGAACTTCGGGAGCAAAAGCTTCAAGCCGAAGCCGCCGGACAAAGGCGCTTTCCCTTTGGACCACTTCGGTAGGAGGGCTCAAGGGCGCCCCGGAAACGCGTTCGCCTTAAGCTTGTCCCTCTCGGGATTCCGTCCGGCTGTAACTGCGCACGCGCTGTCCGTCACCCCAGCCCCTAGAGTTAAGGGAGAAGAGTAAGGCAGACACTTCCGGTATAAAAGCGAACTTGAAGTCCAATATTAATAGTCAGGAGGACCAAAGTTTGAAAAGCACTGTCACCACTTTAACTGCCATGGTTCCATCCTACAGAATCTTGGGATTTGTAGTTTTTATGTGTGTATATGTGCCAAAGACCTTGTGAAACTACAAATCCCAGGAGTCTCTAAGATGGCGCTGAAGTGGTCCCAAACTGCATCAGAGGGGTGGTCTACACTGTAGAAATAGTGCAGTTTGACACCTCTTTGTGTGTTGTACAGCTCCATTGGGTGGAATCTTGGGATTTGTAGTTTTTAGCCTTCTCTGCCAAAGAGTGCTGGTGCTTAACAAGACTACAAATCCCAGGAGTGTCTAGGATGGAGCCGTGGCAGTTAAAGTGGCGTCAAACTGCATTTGGGGGGGGGGGTCTACACTGTAGAAATAATGCAGTTTGGCACCACTTTATGTGCTGGAGCCTTTCTTCTCCAGCCCTATATTTCAACTGAGTGTTTTGATTGGGAGTTCCTGCATGGCAGAATGGGTTTGGACTGGATGGCGGTCTCTTCCAACTCTGACTCTATGAAGCAAACACAAGTCCACTGCTATTTTAAGCCTTGCGTTTCCCTGGCAAGACGCTAAGTAACATTGCCCTCCATGATGCCCAGGTCTGGTGGCAAATGCTACTCCTTGAAACAGCTATCCATGGTCCTGAAGCTGTTGCAAGGAATGGGTTTCAACACTTGGATGGAGCTGTCCTGGATAAAACTTGGCAACGTCAGGAACAAAAATCTGTGGATGCCGGCCATGAAAGCCTTAGATTCCCTCATTATCAGTGACATAAGACTTCTGGTTTGCCTCTAAGGAGGGACCACTGATGCAAAAGAAAACACAGATGGCCATGATCCATATTACTTTATAAACTTGACTATAAGTCAACCTCATGCATAAGTCGAGGGCCCCAAATGATGCATTTTAATATGAACCGTGGATAAACTGAAGGTAAAAGTTAGGGGCAGGTAAGAAAGGATCTCTAATGGATGAAGCAAAGGAAAACAATGCCAAATCCCAGCAGAGATAGCTGTTTGTGTTCATACTAAAGGCTGGTTGAATGATAGAGTAGAGGGAGGGAGTGCTTCCAGGACAGATTATACTCTGCCTTTCACCAAGAGATGGGTCCTCTTTCTATAAGGAGTTAACGTACTGTACTTATATTGATCCATGGATAAGTCGACTCAGGTATTTTAGGTCAATTGTTTTGACTAAAATTTCTAGACTTATACATGCGCATATACAGCATTAAATGGTCACAACATGAATGTGTATATACAGAAGTGTGCTAGACATTAGGAAGAACGTCCTGATGGTAAGAGCAGTTCAACAGTAGGATAAGCCGCCTTGGAGAGCAGTGGAGTCTCCTTCTTTGGCGGTTTTTAAACAGAGGCTCGATGGTCATCTGTTGGCATTGCTTTGATTATGTATCCCTGTTGGACTGGATGGCCCTTGTGCGTTCTTCCAACTTTATGATTCTACATGGTGTAATGTTGATAGTACATCTTTTAAATGTTAGAAAGCTGGAGTGTCCTTCTCCATTAGGTAGAGTGTCTGTCGAGGATCAGGGAGATCCAGATTCAAATCTTTCTTCTGTCATTAACCTTGGCCAACTGTTGTTTCTCATCCTATCCTACCTCACAGGGTTCTTGTCAGGAGAAAATTAGGATCTGAGTGAATGATGTACATCTTCCCTCGCATGGTTG
>NC_056529.1:30207772-30225146 GCF_019175285.1 Sceloporus undulatus
GAGGAGGAGGAGGAGGAGGAGGAGGAGGAAGAGGAGGCGTTTCCTCCTCCTCCTCTATCTCTTAATCCCCCTCCCCAAAAGGCCTGCAACACCTACACCACCAGCAGCAGAAGGAGGAAAAGGCATCTCCTCCTCTTCCTATCTCTTAATCACACACCCCCCCCAAAATATAGCTCTCCAACACCTACAGTACTACCAACAGACGGAGGAGGAAGAGGCATCTCCTCCTTCTCCATCTCTTAACAACCTCCCCTCGCAATATAGACATCCAAGACCTACAGCAGCAGGAAAAGGAGGAAGCAGCATCTCCTCCACCTGTCTCTTAATCCCTTCCCCCCAAATATAGATCTCCAATGCCTACAGCATCAGGAGGAAAAGGAGGAAGAGTCATCCCTTCTTCCTCCTCCTCCATCTCTTAATCTTGCTCCCCAAAAAGACTTTCAATATCTACAGCACCAGGAGCAGCAGGAGAAGGAGGAAGAGGCATCTTCTCCTCCTCCTATTTCTTTTGTTGTTAACTATCCTCCAGTAGATGTTGGCACATGGCAAACCTTTGGATGAGACATGTCCACCACTGCTCTTAGTTCCTCATACCTGTGACCTCCTTAGTAGAGTCCATCCATCTTGCATGTGCCCTTCCTCTCTGCTTCCCTCCACCTTTCCTATTGGTTTTTTCCTATGTGTCTTGATTCACGCGATGGGGCCAAAGTATGACAGCCTTGTCACCTTGGCTTCCAGGGAAAGTTGTGGCTTGATCTGTTCTACGAGCCACTTGTCTTTTTGTCTCCTCAGATAGATAAATAGATAGACAGACAGACAGACAGACCTCTAACACCTATAATACCAGGAGCAGCAGGGAAAGGAGGAAGAGGCATCTTCTCCTCCTCTCCCCCATTTCTTAATCTCCCCAAAATATAGATCTCCAACACCAGCAGCAGCAGCAAAAGAAGAAGGAAGAGGTGTCTCCTCCTCCTCCTCCATCATCATCATCATCATCATCATCTTTTGATGAGGGAGGAAAAAGAGGACAGCATTGGCCTGTCTGGGGCTGCGTACACAGTGCAGAAATAACCCAGTTTGATCCCAGTTTGACCGGCCTGGCCCCTTGCTGTGGAATTCTGGGCCCTGTATTGGTTGTGGCAAAATATTTCCTCCATGTTTTTCCCTCTCCTAGTTTCCCATTAAACAGTCTCTCCTTGAGAGTCTGCCTTGCACACAATGCCAGGCATGGACCTTCCTGAAAGCCAGGCCTGTATGTAAGAAGCAAAACAGTGGGCCCTTGATGTCCGATGAATGCTCAAATCCCATTAAATACAACGGCGTCCCTTATACCAAAGGGCAAAATCAAGGTCTGCTTTTTTGGAATTTGTATATATAGTATTTAAATATCTTCAAGCCATGGATGATTGAATCTGTGGCTACAGAAGATTGACTGTACATTCAATTACAACGAAAAGGGTGCCAAAGGCTCTTGTCTAAAGCATCCACAATTCCACCATCATGGCAGCTAAAGTGGGGTCAAACCAGATTGTTTCAGAAGCCTGGATACAGTCTGGGGAGCCACTGGTCCAAAACACACTGTAGAAATCATCCAGTCTGAGATGGCTTTAACTGCCCCGGCTCAAGGCTAGGGAATCCTGGGAAACGTAGTTTTGTGAGACGCTGAGCCTTCTCTGTCTGTTGCCACAATGAACTACAATGCCTAGGATTCCCTAGCAATGAGCCAGGGAAATTAAAGTGGTCTCAAACTGGATTGTTTCTGCAGTGGGTTTTGGCACCGTTCAAAAAAAATTGAATGTACAGTCAGCCCTCCGTATCCATGGATTCAATCATCCATGGCTTGAAAATATTTACACACACACACACACAATGTATATGTATGTATGATATATACACACACACACACACATAGTGACACATACATGCACACACTATATATATGTATTATGCTACTATTTCTTAGATTGTACAGGTTTACTTGTATCTGTTTTATTTGTATGCACAGCGCTGTGCAAATCTACAGCACTATATAAAGCATTATATATATATATATACACACACACACATACACATGCAGTGTATGTATGTGTATGTATATACACGCATATATGTATGTATGTATGTATGTATACACACACAAAATGTATGTGTATATAAATATATACAGAGACGCGCACACACATATATAGATGCATATACATATATATACACACACACTATGTATATGTATGTATATATACACATGCACACATATGTATATACAGTGTATGTATATGTACACACATGTATAGATGCACATACATAAATGTATACACACAATGTATATGTATATATACACATGCGCGCGCACACACATATATACACAGTGTATGTATGTGTACATATACACACATGCACACATAGATGCATATATATATATATATATATGTACAGTATATGTATATGTACATACACATACTATGTGTATGTGTGTGTATATACTGTATATACATAGAGAGAGAGACACACACACACACATATATATATAGACACATTTTCCAAGAAGCAGCCCTTTTGATGTCTGCACTTTGAGGACACCAAAGAGGGGGATTCCTTGCTGAGCCTCTCTCTTCCCTTTCCTGGGGCAGGAGGAGGAGGAGGAGGAGGAGGGTCTGTCTCTCCATCCATCTATCTGTCTCTGTGTGTCCTGGGTGTCGTTGTTGTTGTTGTTGATGGTGTTGTTGTTGTTGCTTTACCTTCCTCTTCCTGGTCTCTGCGGATCCGCTCCAGACGAAGCACTGGTAGATGACCCTGAGGTTCTGCTTCCAGTTCTCCACCTTGAAGCCGGTCACATGGCAGCACCCGGCGCCCGGAGGACTCATCTCAGAGGCGCCCACATCAATCCGCCGCCCCGCGCCCCCGCGACGCCGATCCTGCCGAGCGAGCCTCACGCCGAGCCTCCGTCCCCGGGCTCCTCCGGCTCCGGAGAACCAAGGAGAGGAGGAGGAGGAGGGACCACGGAGGGAGGGAAGGAAGGAAAGAAGGAAGGAAGGAGGGAGACACAGGAGGAGGAGGAGGGAAATTCCCCAGACGGGGCCGATGGGAGGAGGAGGGGGGTGCCTGGGAAAGGCAAGGGGGAGGCTGGGACCAGGCGGGGATAATGGGAGGTGTTATCCCTCCCTTTGGAGAATTAGGGATAATGGGAGGTGTTGTGCAGGGGAAGGGGAGGAGGGGATAATGGGTGTTATTCCTCCCTTTTTGGAGGGGAAGGAAGGGGAGGAGGGGATAATGGGAGGCGTTATCCCTCCCTTTTGAGGGGATGCAGCAAAGGAGGAGAGGCGGGGATACTGGGAAGTGTCGTTATTCTTCCCTTTTGAAGAGGAGGAGGAGGAGGAGGAGATGGGGATGATGGGGGGTGTCGTTACTCGTCCCCCCTTTTTGAGGACGAGGAGGAGAAAGGGGAGGAGGAGGGGGGGATAATGGGAGGTATCGTCGTTCCTTCCAACGAGGAGAGAGAAGGGAGAGGAAGGATACTGGGAGGTGTGGTTATCCCCCTATTTTAAAAGGGAGGCGGAGGGGATAATGGGAAGCGTCGTTATCCCTCCCTTTCAAGGAGGAGCAGCGGGGATGATGGGAGGTGTAGTGATCCCCGTTTTGAGGGAGGGGAGGGAGGAGGAGGAGAAGCGGGTCGAGGAGGGAATGGAGGAAGGAAGGGTCCAGTCCGTCAGTCTTGCTGGCTGAGGGGGGCGACTTCCAGGGGGCCGCCGTTCGCTGCTGCCGCCGCCGCGGGTGTCGCCCCCCTCAGGGCTGCGCTCTCCTCGGCTTTCGCTTACCAGCCCCGCCCCGCCCCCGGCGGCGGCTCTTGCTGCTGCTGCTCCGAACAAAGCGGCGGCGAGGCGAAGGAGGCAGCGCTGAGGAGGCTCTTGGCGGCGGCGGCGGCGTCCCTCATGGAGGCCTCGGGAAGCAGGAGGGGTGTGTTCGCCTTCTTCGCCGCCGCCTCCGGTTTCCTCTCTCCCCTCCAACCTTTTCAAACGCTTCCTCTCAGGCGCCTGTCTCTTTAAATCCTGCTTCAACGTCGTCCTCTTCACCCCCCCGTTTTGTGTCTAATGGAACAGTCCGCGGCGGACTCCCCGCTAAAAGCCTTTGGCCCCGGGGCGGGACAAACCAATCCGAGAGAAAAATAGGGGGAGTCGCTCTAAAAGAGGGAGGGGGGAAAAAGAGAAATCTTCGCCTACTAGCCTCGAGGGGGCTGCTATTGGTGGGTTTTTGTTCATCCCGCCCCCTCGCCGCATTGCTATTGGTCGGCGCTGCTTTCCTTCAAGGAAAAAAAAAGGCAGGTTCGTCTGCGTCTCCTGATTGACAAAGGGAAGTTATGGAGACCCGAAAGAAGAGGGGGCGGGGATAAAAGGAGCACGTGATGTTCAAGGAGGGACGGGATTGGTGGGACTGCCCGCCGCTCTCGCGTCGCGAGGTTCTGATTGGCTGAGTTGAAAGATGTCGAGTTAAGGACCGCCTCCGATCTGTCTGTGAAGGAAGCGGCATTTGCTGTCATATCCGCTTAGCTTTCTCTGTTTCCCCGGTGATTCTTTGCGAAGGAACCGGCTCCGTCCGTCTCATAACGTCTACACTGCAGAAATAAACCGCTTTAAACCCGCTTTAACTGACACGGCTCAGTGCTGTGGAATCCTGGGATTTGTAGTTTTCCTGTAGCACCAGACAGAGCTCTCTGACAGAGAATGCGTCACAAAACTCATAGGACTTGGCCAAATAAACGCTAAAAACGCCCAAAAATATAAACTCACGCTTCTTAGTTGTCCTCAAAATGGAGGACATTCAAGAAACATGTAGGACTTGGCCAAATAAAAAGCTAAAAACACCCAGAAATATGAATTCATGCTTCTTAGCCATGCTCAAAATGGAGGACTGAACCTATCATGGGGTTTCCTTGGCAAGTTTCTTCATAGGGGGATTGCCATTGGCATCCTCTGAGGCTGAGAGAGTGTGACTTGCCCAAAGTCACCCAAAGGGTTTACACGGCCGAGCCAGGATTCGAACCCTGGTCTCCAGAGTCCCAGCCCAACTCTCAGACCCCTCCGCCACACACTCTGACCTTGCTGAAATCACTGCTTCTCCAAAGCGGCCTTCCATTGACTGCAGTTCCTTCTCCCTTGGGCAATTAGCTCTGGGAACGCAAGGGAAATGGCAATGGGAGCTCCCTTGCAGCAGCCACTGTTGGCCTTTCCTGAATCTGATTAATTGCCTGATGCTCAACCCAGTGGGAAAAGTATGTAGAGAGATCTTGTTGCACCTTTGAGACCAACTGAAAGAAAGAAGTTGGCAGCATGGGCTTTCAAAGACTTCAGTCTACTTCCTCAGATGCATTTGGTTTGAGGAGATGCATCAAATGCACCTGAGGAAGTCGACTTAAATCTAAGAAAGCTCACCTTGCCAATTTCTTTCTTTTAGTTAGTCTCAACGGTGCAACAAGATCAATCATTCTGCAGACTAACATGGCCATATCCTTGCATTCCACCGGTGGGGAAAAGCAAGTGTCCTACCTTTCACAAGGATTGCCTCTCCGTCCCTCCCATCCAAATAGGCCCATCTGATAGGCCTTTGGCCCTTATCATATGAGTGTGGAAACTGGGGGTTTTGGCACTGGGTGGTTCGAATTCGCTTATTTCGCACAATACCATCATACCAGCATTCGAATGGCCCAATCCGCACTCACGTGAATGCGCGAGCTGCCAACTGAATGCGTACTGGCTCCTCTTTTTGGAGCGTGTTGCCAGTGCGCTGAAAGGGGATTCGATATCCTGGATTGGGGCTCTGTTCGATCTCAGTGCGAATGGGTCTGGTGTGACTACCCAGTCCTGAATTCCATCGCAAGACCCCCAGTTCCAATTTTTATTCCGGTGGGTCTTTCCTCTTGCCGGTTCCAAGGCGGGGGGGGGGCGGTTCCACGGCCTCCTCCTCCTCCTCCTCCCCCTGCTTGAGAGGCTCCCTGGCTGCATCCCAGCAGGGAAGAGGCGCGGGGGCAACGGGAATCGCGGTTCCAGCAGCTTCCTCCTCCTCCTCCTCCCCTCCCCTTTCTTCCCGGCTTGGGAGCCAGCCTAGGCTGCCTCTCAAGCCGGGAGGAGGAGGAGGAGGCCGTTGGAACGGCGGCAATCGCCGCGATTCTAGCGGCCCGCGCCTGTTCCCTGCCGGGATGCACCCAGGCGGATCCCAAGCGGGAGGAGGAGAGGAACTCTTAATCAAGCATCCCCATTTACTTAGATGGCCATCCAGCCTCTTTGACAGCCGCTGGAACTGCTCCCCCCCCCCCCAGAATACATACTCACACACTCACACACACACGTAGAACCGGGCATTGCTAATTTGTTGCAAGGGAAGGTCATGGTAACATTAAAACCAAGCAGGAATGTAGAGAGGAAACAGTAATGGGCACGTTGTATCGCGATTGTTAATGTGCATGGAGCTGGCTCTCCAGCTGTTTACTGGGTGTCATGACGGGACCTCCCCTTTCACCCGGAAGCGTTTAAGGTCGCAACCCATGCAGGGCACCACTGAGCATGTGCGAGGGGGCCGATACGAATCGGCCAACCTCATGTTGAGAACCGGTGTGACAAAACATTCTGCACTGAATGCACTTCGCGTGAATGCAGATTGGCCAATTTGAATCCTGCCAATGCGGAAGGACTCCCAGGTATGATGGTATTGTGCGAAATAACGTGCATTCGAATCGCCCAGTGCAGAAGACCCCCAGTTCACACTCATCTGATAAGGGCTTTTGTATGTGTATGCAAAGGGATCTTGTAGCACCTTTGAAACTAACTGAACAAAAGAAGCTGGCAGCATGAGCTTTCCTAGACTTGAGTCTATCCTCAGATGCTGAAGTGACATAGTTAGAGCATAGAGTCCATGTTATCTGGTCTAGGTATTCAGCCTTGCCAGACCCCTTTGGCAATTGGAACCAATCTGTTCTTCGTGTTCAATTCTGACAGCAGCCTCTTGCCTGAATACAGGTTACACATCGAGACAATTAGATGTACAGACGACCTTCCATATCCATGGATTTTTCATCCACGGATTCTATCATCCACGGCTTTAAATATATAAATGCATCTGAGAAAGTAGACTTTAGTCAATGAAAACTCATGCTGCCCACTTTCTTCTTCAGTAGTCTCAAGGTGCTACAAGATCTCTACATACTGATCTACAGACTAACATGACTATATCTTTGAATATATAATATATTCCAAAGCAAACCTCGATTTGCATTTTATATAGGGACACCATTTTACTTGCCACTGTATTAATGGGACTTGAGCATCCATGGATTTGATATCCAAGGGGCTCCTGGAACCAACTCAGTGGATACCAAAGGCCCACTGTAGTCGCATCTAATGCAGTGGCTGCATACTATCACCCTGTTTATTCAACCTGAATGTAGAAAATATAGGCAAAGCAGGCATATACTCAGAGGGAGGAAGTGTGAAGACAGGAGGAATTTAGAACACCAACACCTAAGATACCCAGACACACACATACTACTAGCAGAAACCACAACCTGGACACAGAGATCAAGGAAGCAGTCACTAGGCCCTGAGAGATCAGTTCTTCTAAGCCAGGCAGGTAAGCGAACATGCAGAGCATGTGGTTTAAACAGTGAGCGGAGGCCCAGGGGGTCAGCCTCTGGCTATCATGTTGCACACCTGGGCAAAACAATCCCCCCTCCCCATCCGCAGGGAGGAAGCCAACCCACCCACCCACACATCTTCAGTAATCTGATGAGCCTTAATTCCCAGCATTTAAATCATTAGCTTTCAGGGTTCCGATTAATGAGGGGAGCCGAGTTTTCACAGCGCGAACCCATTAAGGGCTTGCTAATGCGCGGTTTGATTTCGCTGCCTGCAATTGAGCACATGGTTCCCCAGCCTTTAGGGACCTCAACAATCAGGCAGGGCTCCAGGGGGATCTCCAGGCATCTCTGCCTTCGGAAAGCTACCCTCCCAGCTGTCACGATTATCTGCTGCCGATCTTTGATATGATATCCTGGATTATGCCTTTGAAGTGTGCCTTCAGTTATCTTTGCCTCTTTTCTATCATCCCAGAACTGCCCTGTCCAATAATAAACAGTGCTGAATTAGTTTGAAATGCTAAACTTGTGTATTCAAAAGAAAGCACATTGAATCAAATGGGACTTACCCTCGGCAAATGACTGCCAACGTGGCTACATATCTTTTGAACATGTTGATGTTTCTACGTAGAAGCTTATTTAACTTTTAACAATCATACAATTTTAAATTCATTATCTTGCTTTAATTCCTGTTGTGAGTTGCCTTGAGAAATGTGGGGTGCAAATCAAAAAAATAAATGAGTGAGCATAGGACTGAAGCTTACATGTCCTCTTACGTTTTGTTTTGTCCACATGAAAACTGGGGCATATGTGGCCAAGCGACATCAGCGTGTGGTCAAGAGGGCGAAAGTTATTAAAGAAGAACAAAGTTAGGAATGCTGGAGCAGTTTGCTTTTGCCTGAGCCGACTGGGAAGCCACAGCTCTAAATCTGCCGGATCTAAGGGGCTGTGGGTGACAACAAGGAGCCTTGGCGGACTCACCTCATAGGGTCACCATAAGTCAATACCTATGGACAACAATTACAACCAAGGGTCATGTGCAATGCCAGCACATGCATGTCATATCTCTCCATAGGCAGTGCAAAACCCTTGACCATACAATTTGGTCTACAAGTCGTACAGTCCCTTACAGTGGCCTCTGTGTGTGGCGCGCGCATGCCTTATTACGCCTCTGGGTGATCTTTTAATTTAATTTTTAAAAAATCAATTTTCTTTCCTAGCCATGCCTGGTCAGAGAAGAAAATGTCTTTTTGATGAGGTTTTGTTGGCAGAACAATGCCTTCCAATGAGCGAATGGCAATGGAAGGCCCTTTCCAGTACCTTACCTGGGAGAAAGGTTCACCATTAAAGAAGTAAAATCAGTGCTCAATCTCACAAAGAGGCAAGAGAGCGGCTGCGAAAGAGAAGGTACTATGACCTTGAGGAGGCACTCGTCGCCTGAATTCAAAAGCAGATGCGAAACAGGAGCTGTATTTTAAAAAGCCGTGCCTGTGTATGTTCTGTCTGCGTGCGTTTAAAATCTTTAATCAAAAGAGAAGGAAAGGATTGCTTAACTGTCTATTCGGTTCCCTTAAAGGCCTGCCAGCATCAGGCAACGATAGTGGAGGAGGGTGTTAATCTTTGAAGCCTGTTTCCTTGTGGAAAGGGAAAACATGGGAAGAATTCAATTCTACCGCAGCAAAACAGCACCAATGCATGCTTTGGAAACCAAGGCTTTAAAAAGCAGGCGCTGGCGGGTGGCTGTGGGCGAGTGTGGGTGGGTGCTAGCTCACCCCTGGCACCCAATTATACCTGTCTTCACCAGCCATACAACATAGCCTCCTTCTCCATGCCAGGGATGGGGGGAAAGGGAGGCAGACAAGAGGCTGGGGACACAGTTTGGTGTGTGCAATTGCATGCATAGGTGTTTTAGAGGCACGTGGGAAGAGAAATCTCTGCAGTTCGGCAAGCCATGGATCGAAAGCACCATCTAATGGAGAAAGCGTGTAGTGTTCCCTTCTGTTCCTAAGATTGCTTGCGTTCATCAAGGATGGTGAAAAATGCTAAGGTTATCTTTCACTAGCCTCTGAAAGACTGGAAAATATCCTAAAATGTAAAGAGGTACAACTGAGCATGAACATTAGAATCATACAAGCCATTGTATTTCCCATTACCATGTTGGATGTAAGAGTAAGAAGTGGATAAGAAGAGAATTAATTCATTGGAGATGTGGTGCTGGGAGAGAGTGCTGAGGGTACCATGGACAGCCAAGAGTCAAACAAATGGGTCCTGAGCAGATCAAACTAGAAATTCTCTACAAGCCAAGATGACAAGACTGAGGCTGTCGTACTTGGCCACAACATGAGGAGGCACGGCTTACTGGAGAAAACAATAATGCTATGAAAAATAGAGGGAACGGAAAGAGAAGAAGGCCATATGCTAGATGGATGGACTCTATTAAGGAGGTCATGGGTATGAATTTGCAAGCAGTGAGCAGAGGGAGTCTTGGAGATGTCTCATCTACAGGGTCGACATGGATCCAGATCGACGCGAGGGTGGATGACAACAACAACAAATCTTCGGAGGGTGGAGGAATCGAATGATTTGTTATGGAGCTGTGGCAAGAGAAGAGAAATCTGTCAAGTTTGATCAAGGGAACAGGTTCACTTCATTTGCTTGTAGGAAGCAGAAGAAAAGAGGATGCAAAATTAAAGCAGAACACAGAAGAAAAGCAGAACAGGGGACCTGGAGGAGGCTTCTGTTACGTGTGCCCAAGTCATTTCCAACACATGGCAACCCGCACGGCAAACCTATCATGGGGTTTTCTTGGCAAGATTTGTTCAGAGGAGGTTTGCCGTTGCCTTCCCCTGAGGCTGAGAGTATGTGACTTGCCAAGGTCACCCAATGGTTTTCATGCTTGCGGTAGGAATGAAATGCAACTACTGAAGCCACTGTCAACTGCCATAAGTCTGTGCAAGCCATGTAAAGATGAAAGGTGGTGTTCAGTATTAAATGCATGACACTTCACAGAACAATTCCATAGTATGTAGGATCTAAATATCCATGTACAGAAGGGAAAAGAGGCGAGTAACATATTAAAAATATGTATTTGCTTCTTCTTTTTCAGGGGTTTCCCACCCTTTTTTGGAAAGCACAAGTTGCTTGAAGGCTTTAAGTTTAACCCAACCTTTGGACAACTGTAGTGCAGGCAGTCCTATAGGCAGCGAGATAAAAGCACTGTACATCCATTAATCAGTGGGGTTATGTTGAATAGAAATATCCCAAATTGTCTGTCACCTTGCTTTCCTTGGTGGGTTTTCTCTCTTCTGATTGCAAACATGATTAAATTAAGCCTTGCTCCTGCGCTGGTGCTAGGCAAGCAGCCATATGTGCATCCAGCTGGGGAAAAATGCTCTGGGGGCACTACTGAGTTTTACTTTGCAGAGAGGCGGTTGGCGATGCAGTGCTGACAGCGTCTTTGCCATTAAGTGAAGCAGAGCAGATGTGATGCTGGTTCCAGGAGAGGTGGCCAACTATCAGGCTTAGGTGGCTGCTCAACAGTCCAAGAGTACGACTGCTGGGCAGGGAACATGATCAGGGGCTTGTGAGATGTAATGGTTAGAGTGCTAGGTTAGCACTTGTGAGATCCAGGCTCAAGTCTCCTATTAAAGTATGAAACTCTATGTTACATTTACAATCTGTCACAAACAAACTGCTTTGATCTCATCTTTTTATCAAAAGCCAGGCTGACTCTTCTAGGAGTAGAAGAAAAGCAGCAGGATTCTGGATTCCCTCACCCATCATGCAAGTGAATGATCGTATCTTTTAATGCTCTTCCATGTAAAAGCACAATAAAACTATAAACATATTAGTGTCAGAATTATACACAACCCCTCTCTTTGTCTATCACCAGGCAATTTTATCCTCCTTCTTTTGCCTCTAGGCAACACAGAGAAACCAGATCCTACTCCCTGCAGGATAGATTTGTGCCAGGTCTGGGAGCTGCTGATTCACAGCTTAAAGCAGATTTAGTTGGGCTGCAGCTCCCAGCAGCCCCAGCTATCAGATCCAAGGTGAGTAATGACAGTGCAATATCTCTGAAGGGCATAATTCCAGCTCCTGGTTAAAAGCATGTCACCTCCAGCCACAATATCAACTCCAGTCAGTCACAGGTTGTGTTTCCTTGTTCTGGCAACACATATGCCATTCCAGAACTAGCCCAAGACCTTTTGCTGCCATTCATTTATAGAAACTGGGAGATGAATACTGATAGCGAAATTGCCAATAGAAGAAAGAACAGAGAATCTGGAGAAGAATGATGAATGGAAGAATCTTTTGAAGAATAACTCATTTTTTCATGACTCGACTGAATATGTTTTTAACCAGCACATTAACACACACGCTGTCCTTCTTTCTGGGTTCTCTGCGGCCAACCATAATTGAATATTGCAAACAAAATTGCTCTTATAAATCGCAGAATATATATTGAACAACAATACAACAAATTATATATAATTTGACCCACTGAAACTTTGGGTGCATATCTATGTCCCTCTATGTGTTTTACACATATATAAACACACATATATATGCCAGGGACCTACCAGCTATCAAATATCTGTCGGATACCACATATATTTCAGCAGAACGGGAATTCATCCACAACATAGTTCTTCTGTCAGTTCATCTCCACACACAAAGACCGGTTCCCAGGCTTTGTGCACTAACGACCATAGCTAAAACTGGACCTGCTGCAACTTCATCCATAATCAAAGGATTTGTAATTGAATTTGACATCCTGACATCCAATGGCAATATATATGCCTGGCGCCTGGCTTTCCACTCCAGCAAATGCATCTGAGGAAGTAGACTGAAGTCTACCAAAGCTCATGCTACCAAGGTCTTCATTCAGTCAGTCGAAAGGTGCTACAAGATCTCTCTACATGATTCTACGGACCAACATGGCTAATCTTTCAATTCTATCTTCTCTGTTATACAACCTCATTTATCTAAGGATATATATATATATTAGTAATATATCCACACAACCACAACACACGCACATAATTTATCTAAGCATAATATAGATAGTAAGTATTTAGTATAAATATTAACACATTTACCTAAGCAAGAGTAGATAGCATATATTTATGTATAATAACACACACACATATATACATAAACAGAATTTATCTAAGCATATACAAACACACACACACACACATATATATATATATATAAACATTTATCCAAGCATATGTATGTATACATATATGTGTGTGTGTTGTATAAACACACATTTTATTAAGCATAGGTGGTGTGTATAAATATATATATATATTGTATATAAAATATATTTAATATAAACGCATACATTATCTAAGCATATATATATAACCATACACAACACAACAAAATATATGTGTATGTTGGGTGTGTAACTATAATAATTTATATATAACACATTTATCTAGCATATATATATATAAATACACACACACAGACATTTTATATATATATATATATATATACACACACAACACACACACACAAACCACACACACACACAACACCCTCTCTCTCTCTCTCTCTCTCTCGCAATGACATACAGTATCTATCTATCTGAGGCGGAGCTATAATTGCTTCCCGTGTTTCCGGACGGACCCTAAATACCGACGGACCGTTGCTTTGTCCGTCGCTTTTGTCTTCCCCATCCCCTTTTAGGCGCTGTTTTCCTATGGCCGGCTTCCTAGGAGCCACGCCCCTCCAGGGCCAGGAAGGGGTGCTCCGATTGGTCCAGCGGAGAGGAGGCGGGAGGAAAGCGATGAAGCCGCTTCCGGGTGTGTGGTCATGGTGACCGCGGGTTGCCAGGTAGACAGCGGAATCCGGGGAACGGCGGGGGGCACCTGAGTGTGTCGGTTCTCAACCTTTGGTCCTCCATTTGCTTTGGACTTCAAATCCCAGAAGCCTCAGCCAAGTTGGCCAATAGTCAGGAATTGTGGGAAGTAGTCCAAAAGGGCCAAAGATTGAGAACACTGGCAGCAGGGAAAGGGTCCGAATGGGGGCTTGCAGCATTTGAAGGGTGTTGAGCTAGGAAGAGGCTAAAAGGGCATCCAAATCCCTGTGTAAATTCTCGGCGCTATGTAAATAAAGTATAATATAATAAT
The DNA here is from genome assembly GCF_019175285.1 of Sceloporus undulatus. NCBI lineage: Eukaryota > Metazoa > Chordata > Lepidosauria > Squamata > Phrynosomatidae > Sceloporus > Sceloporus undulatus. The sequence continues at coordinate 30,221,537 of NC_056529.1, forward strand.
AATAATAATAATAAAATAATATATAATAAATCATGAAGTTTACTAATTGAAAGGGACCCAAGAGTCTAGTGGACCACAATTTGAACCTGAGCCAACAGTGGTGATGCTGAAGCTAAAAGGCCAATGCGATTCTAGGCTGCATCGATAGAAGTATATTGTCAGACAAGGGAAGTGCTGTATAGTCCTCTCTAGATAGATAGATAGATAGATAGATAGATAGATAGATAGATATAGAAGGGGGGACACCTGGCTTAAGGAGACTGTATGTGTGAAAGGGATCTGGAGTCCAAGTAGACCACAAGTTGAAAATGAGTCAACAGTGCGATATGGCAGCTAAAAAGGCCAATGCGATTCTAGGCTGCATCAATAGAAGTATAGATCAAGGGAAGCAATAGTGCCACTCTATTCTGCTTTGGTCAGACCTCACCTGGAATAACACTGTGTCCAGTTTGGGCACCACAGTTTAAAAAGGCTGTGGAGAAACTGGAGCCATGTGTCCAGAGAGGGCGACCAAAATAGTGAAGGGTCTGGAAACCATGAATCCCTATGAGGAAAGACTTAGGAGATGGGTATGTTTGGCCTGGAGAAGAGAAGGGTAAGAGGTTAAGGCCCCTTGCAGTATTCATGGGGTAGAACTAATGCACCTGGACACCACTTTAACTGCCAGAGCTCCATCCACAGCCCCCTGGGTGTTGGGTTTTGCCAGGCACAGACCTCTATGGAAAAGAGAAGGCTGAAGACCTTGTAAAACTACAGATCCCAGATCCCAAAGCTGAGCTTTTTAGGTCCAAAACACACCAAAACACGCACAGCCTTCTGCACAAATGATCGATTCTGCAATAGATGATTCAGAACTGTGAGCTGTCTTTCTTTAGTAAACTAGATTGTTGTAGTAGGAATGTTGTTTTTAATTGGTGTGTTACTCCTCGGGTTGGAAATTAGACCTCTGCGAAGTTGGGGGGAAAGCGAGTTTAAAACAAGTTGAGTTAGAAACTTTCTCAAGTCCTAACTGCATCCCTTTTTGCTATTGAGTGAGTAGATGCTTGCTGTGTAGTGATGACACGCTGAATCAACATTGGGCACTTAACTCATGTTACGTAACTTGTTTAATGAATAGATATAAAGCTCTGCAGGTGGTTGAGAAAAGGGAAAATGCTGCTTACAAAAGCGAAATGCTGTTCGATTGACTCCATAAGATCAGTTAGCAGGGACACAGTCATCCTTCTCCCCTGTATTTATTAATAATTAACACCAGCAGCATGGGAGATGTAGAGGCCACATAGGCATCAGAATTGCGGAGGTTCAAGGAACAAGTGAGAAATCGGTCTGAAACACACTGCAGAAATAATCCATTTGAGACCGCTTTAACTGCCCTGGCTCAGTGATAGGGAATCCTGGGAATTGTAGTTTCATGTGGCCCCAGAGCTCTCTGACTTAGAAGGCTCAATGTCTCACATTTCTCAATATGCCAAGCATTGAGCCATGGCAGTTAAAGCAGTCTCAATTGGATTATTTCTGCAGTGTGTTTTAGATCAAGTTAATAAAATTTAGGCCTAAATACTCTGAAGGCACAAGGTCCATCACAAATTTGCAAGCTACGCAGGGTCAGCCCTGCCTCTTGCTTGGATGGGAGACTCCCAATGAATACCTTGAGGCAAGGATCTGAAGGAGCACAACCACACTTGACCGTCTGCCCAGCAAGCCAAGCAAGAGCGAAAGATAATCTGCCGAGCGAGAATTGAATGTTCTTCTAGGAGATTATTGGTGAGGCCATTCTGAAGCATTAAGTACATGTTAGTACAGTCCAGCTCCACTCACATTAATGGGAGTTCTGCCATGGAGTGCAATGCAGTTGTACTCTGCCCTAAGTAGAGGTATAAAAAGCACTAGAGAGAAGACAGCCAGAATCGTCCAGGCCATTGTATTCCCAATTACCATGTATGGATGGATGTGAGAGATGATAGTGAAGGAAGCAGACAGAAGAAAATCAACTCATTCGCAATGTGGTGCTGGAGAAGTACTTGGGATCCCATGGACAGGAAGCTAAGATGATCAAGTTGAGATTATCGTACTTTGGCCACATCATGAGAAAGGCACGGATCACTAGAAAAAAACCAATAATGCTAGGAAAGTAGATGGTGGAAAGAAGGTAACCACAGACCAGATGGCTAGCCTATCAGGGTTTTTATGGCAAGGGCTTGCAGGATCTGGGCAAGGCATGGAGTGTTGGGATTCTTGGAGATGATTCATCCACAAGGTTGCCATGAGTCTGAGTCGACTCGAAGACAGCTAACGACAACAAATGTATATGTTGCATTGCAGGCTTGTAAATAGCTGTGCTTGCTTGGTTTGCCACTGGCCTGTAAGAATTACCTCTGTGGCAACTGAACAGGAAAATTTTATGAAAGGAGGGGTGTGCATGTGGTTTTCCCCTTTCAAGTCCCATGACTAAATCCGTATGTGTGGGCAGGCAAGCTGGTAAAAGACATTTGTGATTAGTAATGTGTTAGGAGCTTACAACAAAGTTGACTTTGAGGCAGTCTACCATGGAAGTCATAGCCGGATGTAGCAGAGGCTTGGTGCATAAGGCACCAAATTCAGTCCTCATGCTCTGGATGAATTGGATTTCAAAGAGCAGATGCTAGGAAAGACTGTGAACTTGGTGCGCGCAGAAGAGTTGATACAGGGCCAAGATGGACCAGTGATCTGACTTAGTACAAGGCAGTTTATATGTTCGTAGCTGTAAGCCTGGGTGCAAAAATATTCATGGGGACTACAATTTCCAGAACGCCCAACAGCATGCTGTCCGAAGGATTCTGGGCATGTATCCAAGAAAGTCCAGTTCTGGATGGCAGGAGGGTGGAAAATGAGTAGCTATTATCACACGGCGTAGCCTTCTTCCTTTTTGGTTATCAAGGCATTCAATTACAGTGGTCCCTCCACATTCGCTGGGGTTAGGGGTGAAAACACAAATAAAAAAACACTATTCTTTTTACCTGAGAGAACAGGTAGGGATCTTCAGGTTCTCCAAAGCAACTCTGTGGTCAACATCTGCCACAGGCTTATCATAGAATCATGCTGGAGGACCGACAAATGCCTAGAGAAGTGTTTTCTCTAGGAACTCCTAGGATCTCCAGCACAAATCTATGGTAAAACTTCGGGCAGCGTTGTGCTGGAGGACCTCGAGATTCTAGAGAGAACATATTAATACCAATTCGCAAATAATCCAATGGTCGAAAAGGGAAAACAGCAAATGTGGAGGGCCCAACTGTGCTCCATCCAAGAATGGTTCTATAACAGACTGATATAAGAGGATAGAAGGACATGCAGGAAGAAAATGGTGCCTCTGAATTGCACTGTCCGTTCTTCTTTCTAAATTGAAGCGACTTTCCCAAGCCGCCCATCTGTAATGTTACAGAGTCTTCTAAGGCTGAGCCCTTTAGCCAGTATTGGATTGAGAGTGCGACTTGGCAGGCAGCCCTAGCCTTATTTAAATCTGCATTCCTCTGTCAAAACCTTTGAGACAGGATACCATGTAGGACACGCTGCAGCGAAGGCAGGCTTTCAGAAAGGTAGGAACGTTGTATGTGTGTTTTGTGCATGTGCTTTG
>NC_056529.1:30225171-30232604 GCF_019175285.1 Sceloporus undulatus
GCAGCCTCAGGGCCTGGCGCCGGGGCCTTGTGGGCGCAGCTGCAGCCGGGGGAGGCCGGGCTCTTCTCCGAGCCCAGTCCCAGGCCTCCTCCTCCGTCCCTCTCCACCGCCGCCCCCCCCGCCGCCCCCGCCGCCCTCCGCTCCAGCTTGGGCAGCAGGTCGATCATGATGTGGAGGGAGCAGGCCAAGAGCAGCACCAGCACCAACAGCACCCGGAACCGCCGCACCAGCAGCACCTTCATCCCCGACCCAGAGGCAGAGGACTCGCCCAACGCCTGCTTCTCCTCCTCGCCCTCCTCGGCTCTTCCTCCCCTCTGGCCTTGGGGGCTCTTCTCCCTCTCAGGCCGAGGGAGGAAAGAAAGAAAGAAGGGGATTCCTTCTTCCCTTCCCTTCCCCTTCCTTCCTTCCTTCCTTCCTTCCTTCCTTCCTTCCTTCCTTCCTTCCCCTTCTTTCCTTCCCCTTCTTTCCTTGGAGGTCTTTTAGGGCACTTGAAGAAAGAGAGTCCTCCCTCCCTCCCTTCCTTCCTTCCCCTTCTTTCCCTGGAGGTCTTTTCTCCCCCTTAGGGCACTTGAAGAAAGAGAGTCCTTCCTTCCTTCCTTTCTCACTCCCCCCTCCCTCCCTCTCTTCCTTCTTTCCTTCCTTCCCTCTTTCCTTGGGGGTCTTTTCTCCCTTTTAGGTCGCTTGAAGAAAGAGGGTCCTTCTTTCCTCTCTTCTCCCTTCTTTCTTTCTTTCCTCCCTCTACCTTTCCTTTCCTTTCCCTTCCTTCCTTCCTTCCTTTCTTCCTTCCTTCCTTTAGAGTGATGGAGCCAGCTTTCCCTCTTCTTAAGAGATCCGGAGAGGATTCGGGAGTGAACCACCGAGTTCAGGATGTTCTCTTTGCTCGAGGAAGAGATGGTTCTTCTTGAAAGGGAAAAAGGAGGCCAGCGAGGGACCTGGAGCCCCGGAGGCGGCTCAAGGGAGCATCCTCCCAGCAAGGCTCAGCGAGGCTGAAGGAAAGGGTCTTCAAAAGGGGGGTCCCAGAGGTGGCTTAAGAGCTCATGACAGCTCAGTATTTTTCTTGGAGGCTGAAAGGGGATTCAAAAGGGGGATCCCAGAGGAGGAGCCGGAGGTGGGTCAAGAAAGGATCCTCTTCCTTAAAAGGGTTTTTTTAAAGGGGAGGGAGTCTCAGGGGCTCCAAGAAAGACTCGCAGAGCTCAGTCTTTGAAAGGGGACTTAGAAAGGGATCGGCGAAGGCGAAGCTCCAGGGGTCCAAGACATCATAGCAGAGATCAATATATATCTTCTAACAGAGATGATGATGGTGGTGCTTTTCAAGCCTCCCAAGGCTGTTGAGTCTTGCTTCTTTTCTTTCAGGCGATGTTTAAAGGCATTGCTAAGGATGCTTCTTCCCAGTCTTCCCAGTCCAACCAGGCATTGCAAGGGCAGGGAAAGAAAATACCCAATAAAGAGGTCTATCTGAAAGCTAGAAATGGACAGAAGGAGCTTCCCTAGGCTTCAGCCTCCTTCCTCAGATGCATTTGGGTCTCAGTTGTCGGTTGGGAAAGGAGCCCTCGTTGCATCTTTCCCAAAAGGCAATACTGTACAATAAAATAGGGGGATATGGAGAAGAAAGGAGAAAAGGCAACCAAATCTGGGAAGTCAAGGCTTTCAAACCCGGTTGCAGAGGGCTTTGCAAAGCATCGCAGCTGAAAGGGAAAAGCCTTCAGCTCCGGATCGGGTTTAAAAGACGGAAAGAAAAGGCAAGGGAAGAGGCTGCCAAAGCCCTCCTTCCCAAAAACAGACCTTTATTGGATGTCTTTCCCTTTCACAAAAAAGCAAAACCCATTCGCTTTCCTTTTTGGGGAGGAGAAAGGTAGCGATGCCTTTCAAAAAATGGCATTCAAAGCCAAGGAAATGGTGGAGAAACCGAAGCAGGAACAGATAAAGGAAAGGAGGGATGGAAAAAATGCCTCCTAAAAGAGAAAAGAGGGGATTGAAGAGATCTCACCCTCAAAATCCACAGGAAAATAGGTCTTTTGGGGAAGGTTTTTGAAGAGGCGAGAAGACCTTGGCTTTTGGGGTTCTTCCTCCTTTTTTCCTCCTTCTTCTTCTTTCGTCTCTTTCCGGAGTTTTCTTCCAAGGTTTGCAAGCGAAGCCTTCATCCAAAGTCCGAAACTGGCACTGGATCTTGGCAATAATAATTAAGTTCAATTAAAAATCACTGCGGTTCCAAAATAATAAGAAAGCAAGCCCCACAAAAAAAAAACCCTTGGAAGCAATGTCAGCCAAACGTCTCTGCAAAAGAAATCAAGCTTCCAATGTAAAATCTCCTTTGAAGACAAGGAAAGGAGAGATTTTGCTTTAATTTTCCGCAGCAAGGTCTCTGGGAAAAGAGGGAGGAAAAGGGACCCGATGAAGCCTCTCTGGCAGGTGCAGCATGAAATAGGGCCACCCCTCTCCTCCTTTTTCCCCCTTTCCCCTTCCCTCCTTCCTTCCTTTCTGGAGGAAATGCGGGAGGTTGGCTGCTTGGAGGGGGAAAAAAGGGGTGTGTTAAATATCCGGAGCCCCGACGTCACAGGGAAGAGATTGGCTGAAGCCAGGCTCACACAAACACACACACACAAGAGACACACACACAAGACACACACAGCCCTGCATTGGCTTTGCGCTGCAGATCCGGCTGCAGCGCAAAGAGGGCGCCTGGGTTCGCGGAGCTCGCCTTTTGGGCAGCCTTCCTCCTGGGCTTTGCTTCTTGGACAGCTTCCTTCACAATCGTAGCACCCCTAAAGTTGGAAGAGATCCCCCCAAAAGGGACATCCAGTTCCATGCAGGAACTCACAGTCTAAGCACACAACAGATTTGTTCAGAGGGGATTTTCCATTGCCTGCCTCTGAGGCTGAGAGAGTGTGACTTGCCCAAGGTCAACAAGGAGGTGTCTATACTGAGTGGGGAAGGGTTTTTTTTTTTTAGGGGGGAGATGTGTTCAGAGGAGGCTTGCCTTTGGCTTCCTTTGATGCTGAGAGAGTGCGACTTAACCAAAGGTCACCCATGGGTTTCTGAGCAGGGATTCGAACCCAGGTCTCCAGAGTCCGAAGCTCAAATCTCTACAATTGATAGCATTGCAAAGTCTGGCAACTGCCTGGAGTATATAGTTGTGCTCTAGTGTGACAGGTCAACATCTGGATATGCTTTGCGTATCAGAGAGAGAAGACAGAAGAAGAGGGAAGCAGGGAGAATTGCAAAATCTAGGCCATACTCTCTCTGGCTTTGCTTCGCGATCGCGAAGCAAAGCCAGAGAGAGTGTGGCCTAGATTTTGCAATGCTCCATGCTTCCTCTTCTTCTTCTCTGTCTCTCTCTCTCTGATACGCAAAGCATATCCAGATGGTTGACCTGTCGGCCATGTGCAAAGAAGAAGAAGATCCCAATCGGCAAAACGTGGATGCTTATACTGGCCAACCAAACGGCAACAAATCCAGGTTGCAACTTGGGGGCTCCACTGTCTTCTTCATCCGTCAAAGGCGTTAAAAATCATACCGGAGAAAGAAAAATGGTCACGGCCTACATTTTGCCAAGATGCGGCTGTTCTCAGTTTTGGTGTTGGAAGGACATTCCTACAGGCCTTGCCTCCTCTAAACACACGAAATAACACATACACGCAAACACGCACTTTCTCATTCTCGAATGCGCACATCACACATGCGCTCTTTCTCTTCACACACACAGAAACTTGTTCTCCTCTCTACCCAAATTCTTCTCTTTCACACTTTCTCCGCACACACAAACCCTCGCATTCTCTACACACACTACACAAACTCTTTTTCCCACGCACAAATGTGACAGTGCCTCATTTTCTACCCATATGCAGACTCTCTTTCTTCACATACACACACTCCTTGCGCACACACATCCTCACGCTTCCTGCATACACACATTTGCACACTCTTTGCACATACACATACATTTTCTCCATACACCCCCTCTAATTTTCTGCACACACACACTCCCTTGTGGATACCATTACAGTAAAGCACCGTACCAATATATTTGGAGGCCCTTCCCTAACCCTGATCCAGCGCAGTTAAAGTGATGTCAAACTGGATTATTTCTGCAGTGTGTTTTGGACCTCTGGTTGAAATCTTGGATCTCAATCCACTTGTTCATCCTGGCTAGAGAAGATTCACTAGATCAATGCAATCTTGATAGAACTGAGTTAATGGATCTTCTTCGATTGGGACAAACAATGAGATCAGAAGATATGGGCTCACAGTGGAAATAAAGCATTGTGACACTACTTTAATGGCCACAACTCTATCCAGTGGAATCCTGGGATTTGTAGTTTGAAGAGGCACCAGAGCTCTCAGATACCAGGCTGAACACCTCACCAAACTACAAATCCCAGGATCCCACAGGAAGGAGTCATGGGAGTTCAAGTGGTATCAAAATGCTGTACTTCTGCAATGTTGCTACATACTAAGGCTGTCCTTAGTTTAAAGCTCAAACCTCTAGACAGCAACTTATAAGTACTTCCCATTGGGTTAAAGTGTTTGTCTCTATGTGAGCAGGATCGCAGCCTTCATTTTGGACTCACTGGGTGATAACCCTAGTCTACACAATTATAGTACTTTGATACTACTTCAGCTGCCATGGCTCCATCCTATGGAATCCTGGGATTCGTAGTTTTGCGTGTGTGTGTGGGTCTTTAGTATTCTTCGCCAGGGAGGTCTAGTGCCTCACAAAACCACATCTCTTCGGATGGAGCCATAATTGTGTGCTGTGAAAGAAACCCTTGTCAACCCTATGAGCTTAAGATGTTCAGTCTACTTTGGTTTATTATGAGAATTACTGAGATACTATAGCAAACGTTTCTATTGCCGCCTCTCATTACAATGTTGGTTTGATGCATTGTGAGGATGAGAGGATGGGGATTGCAAATGTCTTCTTGTTAGGGTTGGAGCTCCAAGTCTTCTGGGGCGGCTTTGCCAAATGGTTTCATGCTCTCCATTTCTGCTGCGTCAGATGAATATTACCCTGGATAATGCTTCCCCTATTACAAACGCAAGGAAATAATGAACTCTTAATGGAATTGCCCACCATTAATACATTTCTTGGCTAGTTGATAAATTTAATAAAATGAACTCTTTGCTATATTAGAGTACCTTTTAAAATGATTTCTCTTTCTCCGTCTACTTACCGCAGTCTCTTTCTCCCTCCAATGTTACTACTATTGTTAATGCAAACACTAGAATCTGTAGGTCTGATGCCTTGCGTTCTGATGGAACAACCAATGTAATTCGCTATCTAGAAACAAACCATGGTTTGTCAATTTAGACTACAATTCTGCAGCTAGAATAGATGAAGGGCAGACTCCTAGCTGTTTAAATGGACCCAAGGAGGAGCAAAGAAGACCAAATGTTGTCCTCTCCCAATGAAATTTTGCACTGCAGAATTAATGGAGTTTGACACCGCTTTAACTGCCGTGACTCCATGCTACGGAGTTCTGGGGTTTGTCGTTTTGCAAGACGTTTCGCCTTCTCTATCAGAGAGCTCTGGTGCCAGAATAAACTATAAATCCCTATCATGGAGCCATGCCAGTCAAAAGGGTGTCAAACTGCATTATATCTGCAGTTCGGATGAGACCAAAGGGACCAAGGGAATGCAAACAGAGGAAATAGAAGGTATGACCAATTTTTAGTGCCCCATGCTCTGCAATCCTAGAAATTTAGGGACTATAAGTCATTACCAGAATTTTTAATTCCCTGTTAATTAGAGAGCTAATTGGTCTTGCAGCAAGTTGCACGGAGTTGCACTCCCTAGGGCTCAAGCATTTGATCGAATTCCAGTCAATCAATCACAAATGCATAGCGCATCACTCTATTCTGTATATTCTCAGAAGAGCTTAGGAGCAGTGATTAGGAAAGATATTGTTCTGGGGAGTAGTTTCCAGATTCCACCGGCAGCATTATCACTGGCCATGCTAGCCAGGGGCTTTGGGGAACTGCAATCCAACCTGTAACTTTTCTGTGTATGGGGTTCTTGTAGCACCTTTGAGACGGGCCCAAACAGACAGGCCAAAATAAAGCTGTTTCAAGTCACTTTGGAGGTATGCTGTTTAAATGACACATGCATCCTAAGAGTCCAGAAGCTGCATCAAAGCTATGCTGCAATCCTTAGGACTGGAACATGGCTTTGACATGGCTTCTGGCCTCTTAGGATGCATGCATCATTTAAACAGCATACCTCCAAAGTGACCCGAAGCAGCTTTATTTTGGCCTTGCAGCATATGCCTTTCTAGGCTTGGTCTATTTCCAAGGATGCATCTGAGGATGCATCTGTGCTAATTTTGTTTTTAAAAATGGGGAGCTTGGCAGGCTTTGGAGGACTGGATAGAGGGGCTTCAAGGCTGGGAATGTATGGTCCAAGTGTCACACACAGCCCCCATTTTTTCTGCACCATGCATTATAGCTACCGCTTTTGCTTTGTTGTACTCATCCCCTAACTGCTTCCCCTCTCCCTCTTGTATCTTAACTTTTATATGGGTACATCATTATCTTTGGCTCACCAAGCAGCTGATGCTTTATATAAACAGTAACATGGTTGCATTATGTGCCCTGCGTTGTGTTTTTACAGGTAGCTGTCCCAAGGTGCTCATCTTGCCAACAGACATCCACAAGATGTCTCCCTGGAAAAACAGCAAAGGTTTGCCAGATGCCTCTGATTTATCTCCTTGACTTGCCAATGCATTGGCAATGGCTAAAAAAAGGCATGATTTGTTTCAATTAAATGAGCCTGGGTTTGTCCTGAGTACACATATTAAATAACTGAAATTTCTTTTTGGCTGGCTTCTGTGCAAGATGCCTGTCTGAATAAACACAATAGGTCCAAGATGAGGATTTTGCATACTTACGGTCGCCTTGAATCTCATTTTGGGACAAAGGCTTTGTTCATGCACACACTTGGTCAGCTACTCCATGATGGCCAGAGGAACCATTGCATTTTAGAAAGGAAAACACAAGCGAAATCAATCAATCAATCAATCATCAATCAATCAAATCTTTGCCCCCAAGAAGGTTCCAATGGACTTATTTGAGTCTGAATTCTATTCAGTCCGGCTTCCAGTGACATAGTGGTGAATTTTGAAGGGCAAGCTCTCATTATAACCCTCTTTATAGACTTGCTTCCTAAGAGAAAGCCTCGATATAGGTGGTTGTCTTGATCCAAGTCTCGGTGTGCATGTGTCCTACACATATCCACACACTAGTCCTATTCCAGAAGAAGGTTAAATCAGGGATTGGAGTCCTACGGGTCTCTAGATATTGTTGGACTGCAGTCCCTAGTGTTCAGCACCATTGGCTATGCTGGCTAGTCTGTAGTCAGGTACAGGGTTGCATGATTCCCATGCCTGGGTTAAAATCAACAATTGATGAAAGGAGCATGTTGGTTTCTCTGTTGTTTG
>NC_056529.1:30232704-30245763 GCF_019175285.1 Sceloporus undulatus
CTGGCATGACTTCTTTCTCTGAAACCCATGTTGACTTTTTGTGATTATGGCATTGCCTTCTAGATGTTCACAGACTCTCTGTTTAATGATCTGCTCCAGAATCTTTCCTAGTACTGATGTCAGACTAACTGGACGATAATTGTTGGGATCCTCTTTTTTCCCCTTTTTGAAGATGGGGACAACGTTTGCCCTCCGCCAGTCTGCTGGGATCTCTCCTTTTTCCAGGAGTTTTCAAAGATTATTGCCAATGGCTTCAATATGGTCTTTTAATACCCTTGGATGTTATTGTTCTTAACCTCTCTAGCAAGCCTGAGTTAATTCTGCGCTTTAGCTTTTCTGATTTTATGCCTACATGTGCTTGCTATTTGTTTGAATTCCTCTTTGGTGATTTCCCCATTTTTCCATTTCTTATACATGTCCCTTTTTAATCTTAGCTCAGTTGAAAGTTCCTTAGTCATCCATCCTGGTTTCTTGAGACATCTCCCCTTTTTCTTTCTCACTGGAACAGTTTGAAATTGTGCCTTCAGTATCTCTCCTTTGAGAAACTCCCATCCATCCTGAACTCCCTTCTCTTTTAGTGTTCCTGACCATGGGATCACCTCCAGTATTTCTCTAGGTTTACCAAAATCTGCTCTCCTAAAGTCTAGGATGCGTGTCTGACTCTGCCTGGCTTCTCCTTTCCACTGTATAACAAACTCCAAGAGAACATGGTCACTTCCACCTAAGGATCCCACCACTTGCACTCCATTAATTAGGTCATCCTTGTTGGTTAGGATCAGATCTAAAATAGCTGGTCCCCTTGTTGCCTCTTCCCCCTTTTGGCTCTATACACACTGATTTTTGTGCTTCGCCTCAAGTGTTTGTTACTCCAGACTCTTTTGTGAAGCCTCCCAAATGCACTATATGCCTTTGCCAGTCTGTGATCGATCTCTTTATCAATCTTGGCGTCTGAGGAGATGATACTTCCCAGGTAGGTGAACTGCTGAACAGACTTAAGCACAGATGTGCCTACAGTGATGTGGGGATGGTAGTGTTCTTCCTGAGGTGCCGGCTGGTAGAGAACTTCCAGCCCAAAGAGCTCTGCAGCTGTTGCAAAACAAAATGTTAGGCGCTGCAAAGCTGCTTCCGTATGGGCAACAAGGGCAGCATCATCAGCAAAAAGCAGCTCGTGGACTAGATAGTTTAGAGCAGTGATGGCGAACCTTTTGTAGTCCGCGTGCTGGGGACAGGGCTTCTACTCCCAGGATGGGGGCTGGGTGCCAGGGGCAGAGCTCCCGCCATCGGGGTGGAACCTCTGTCCCCCTTTCCCTCCCCTTTGCATTTGCCGGCCTCTAAGGGTCCCTTTGGGACTCTCAGAGACCAGCAAATTGGCCTTGGAGGACAGCGCGCTGGCCTCTGAGGACTGTTTGTTGGACTTTGAGAGTCCCTTTGGGTCCGTCAGAGGCCGGCAAACAGTCCTCGGAGAACAGCTCCAAGGGACCCGTTCACTCTGAGGAAAGGGAGGCTGAAGGGAAGGGAAACGGGAACCCCTCCCAGGCCCTTCCCTTCAGCCTCTCCCTTCGGCTGAAGGGGAGGGAGGCCGAAGGGAAGGGCTTGGGCACCCGTCGGTTGTTGTGTCATATGTTGAATAGCTGAGTCTTAGACTACTTGGTTGGCACTAAAGAGGCTTTGGAAATGTTCAGCCCATTGGTTCAGAATGGAAGCTTTATCTGTGATGAGTGTTTGATCATCTGTACTGTACAGGGAGCTTTGGATCTGATATGCAGGTCCAAACACTGCTTTAAGAGCGTCGTAAAATCCTCTAGAACAGTGATGGTGAACCTTTTAGAGGCCGAGTGCCCAAACTGCAACCCAAAACCCACTTATTTATTGCAAAGTGCCATGTCCCTCTGGCTTTCTAGTAACAAACTCTGTGCTGGCGTGCCATAGGTTCGCCATTACTGCTCTAGAATCACCCAGATCTGCACAACGTTGTGTCTTTTCTGCTAAATTGATCCACCACTTGTTCTGAATGTCTCGGAGTTTTTGTTGGAGTCGACTACATGCAAGGCGAAAGGCTGCTTTTTTTACATGGCAAGATGGCTGGGTGAGGTGTGAAAACATATATACATCCATATGAAAAGCCACTAACTGTGTAAGTGTGGGTTTTCTTGGAAATACTGCAAGGCACCTTCAGGAGAGACCTGATAGAAGGAAGTTTCTAGAATTCCCTGGTTAAAAGTAATGCTGCCATAGGATAGGCGTCAAAGGAAGTCAAGCTGCAAAGTATAAAAATATTTAATGCACACATATGTCCATATATACAAACACACACCTACGTTTTAAAAATATTATCCCATATAAAAACATGGGGCCACTCAAGTTGTGAGAATGTATGTCCAAGCAATGCCTTGTATATCCAGAATATCTGATGAAAGAAATAGGACATTACCACAGCAATGCGCCTATGGAAGCTATATAGGCCTGAAAGCACCCGACCAGAGAGAAAAAGCGGAAGACGTATCAAGTGACTGTAGGAGAACCACAGAGAAAACACTATTGGCTCACAATCCTTTCCTGTTCTCATACCTCTACATTGTCCGCTATCACTTCTTGTCTTTCCTTTTCACATATGCAAAAGGGAGAAAGCAACTGTGAATGGGGAAAACCTTTGAGCGAAGGAATACAGTTTATATCCACAGATCTGCAAAATCCTATTTTCTCCAAGACAGTCCTGGCTCCAGGGAAGAAAACCTCCAATCTCTGCGGATGTCACTTTGAGATCTGAGGACGCAGCCTGAAATACGGCAAGGAAGACGGACATCAGGCAAAACTCATTCGCCAACATCTTTGTGCCTCAGTATTGCCACTGTCTCCCCATTTGATAACGCAGTGTTTCTTTGGCAACACAAAACGGTCACTGAGTCAGAATTCAGAGTTTCACGATCAAAGAGGATCCCAAAGGATGACAGTTGCATTCACAATGAAATCCAAAGAGAAAGAGCTTGTTATTCTTGTGAAATCAGGTCCAAGTTGGCTATATGCCTTATTGTAGGTCTTCCATGGGGACAGTTCCAAGGATGCTCAATCTCTCCCATGTGAGCTATGACTTTCTTCATCTCATTCGCATTCAGTGCTGTTCCAACCATCACCTGAGGAAGGAAAAACAAGGAGTACCAATCTCTTGACATTTCCATCAGTTATGTGATGCTGTAATTACACTTCTTTACTCTTAAAAGGAACACCCCAAAAGCATCTGAGGAAGTAGATGGAAGTCTATGAAAGCTCATGCTGCTAAGTTCTTTCTTTCAGTTAGTCTCAAAGGTGCTACATCCCTTTATTCAGTATCTAGAGACCACAGCATCTTTCTTTTAGGAGACTAATACACTTGAGAGCTTCTTCCTACCAAAACTGAGGGTCCATACAGACAGGCCAAAATAAAGCTGCTTTGGGTCACTTTGGAGGTGTGCTGTTTAAATGATGCATGCGTCGTAAGAGTCCAGAAGTCACATCAAAACCACGCTCCAGTCCTTAGGACTGGAGAATAGCTTTGGCACAGCTTCCAGATTCTTAGAATGCATGCATTATTTAAACAGCATACCTCCAAAGTGACCCGAAGCAGCTTTATTTTGGCCTGTCTATATGGGGCCAAAGTCTTAGACACAAACATGAGAATGTCTGGGAAATGCTTCCAAACTACCCTTCTATCTCCAAGGACTTACTCATTGTAGGCAGGAACATCTAAACGTGGAGAAACTTACAAACGGTAGGAAGTGATACAGCCTTAGTTAAAATGTGGCCAACAAAGCCTTAACAGGAAGGGTATATTTCAACCCATTACAAGATGCCTGAATAGAGATCAGGGCTTCTTGGCACCCTAATAATTGCAAGACACGTCCTCCTCACAACTCTAGATATCACAAAATGATTCTCTCCCAACAAAGTTTGTGACCTCAAGGGAACTGAATCTTTGTAAACAGATTCTGTTTTTATTCCTCAGAAAGCTTGGCAGACCTTTGAAGATCTCCGAAGGCATATGGCCAGCACCACAAATCGACAACTTCGATGGTCTTTGGTCCCAAAGGGACATCTCTCCCAATAATGATAGAAGTGGAGCTTCTCCTGCTTTGACCTTAGACTATGCCACCATTACTTTGCATCTGAAAATGTAGTTTGATTTATAGATTGGATATTAGAGTACAGTGGGCCCTTGCTTTATCATTGTATGTTTCTTTATCCTCTGCATCATTTATCCTTCCACAATTTTTTTTCACATTGCTAATATACATTTCAAAAACAAACATGCCTTATAGAAAGTATATAGTCTATTCCTGAGGCCCATGTAAAGCGAACATGATACTCACAGACTTCCGACAGGCCCGAGAAGCAAACATCTGCCTTACTCTGGAAGGCCTGCACATCACTCCTGGGCAATCGCTTAACATGAAGATTAATTCTTCTATATCTTGTGGACCAAAAGTCCAGTTTTTGCTCACTGGCAAAGAAACTAGCTTCACTCTTTGGGTTACAGGAGCTGAAAGATTTTACAACCATGGTTTAAAAACACTTTATCACTGTTAAAGGTTGGAGAGAAATTTTAGTTTTTACAACCAGACATATAAGTTTTGATATTTATATTAAAAATGTCCCCACTTCCAATCTAAATTCCAAATGGGAATATTTAAATTTAACGTTTCATGCTCTAATGTAGCAAAGGGTATCCAAACATAAATGGTGAGTACAGAGGTGTTTGTGATTAAGAGGGCTGTTTTAAAACCTAATGTTGAGGTGGAATCTCTTTTCTTGTAGCTTGCATCCATTGTTCCCGGTCTTGTTCTCTGGAGCAGCAGAAAACAAGCTTGCTCCCTCTTCAACATGACATCCCTTCAAATATTTAAACAGGGCTATCTTATCACCTCTTAACCTTCTCTTCTCCAGGCTAAACATCCCCAGCTCCCTGAGTCGTTCCTCATAAGGCTTCATGGTTTCCAGACCTTTCACCATTTTAGTTGCCCTCCTTTGGACACACTCCAGTTTCTCAATGTCCTTTCTGAATTGTGGCGCCCAATACTGGACACAATATTCCAGGTGGGCCTGACCAGAGCAGAATACAGTGGCATTATTACTTCCCTTGATCTAGATACACTATACTTCTATTGATGCAGCCTAAAATTGCATTGACCTTGTTAGCTGCCACATCACACTGTTCACTCATGTTCAACTTGTGGTCTACTTGGACTCCCAGATCCCTTTCACACATAGTTTCATTCAGCCAAGTGCCCCCCATCCTATATCTGTGCTTTTCATTTTTCCACCCTAAGTGCAGTACCTTACATTTCTCCCTCTTGAATTCATTTTGTTAGCTTTGGCCCAGCCTTCTAGTCTATTCAAGTCATTTTCAATGTTGATCCTGTCCTTTGGAGTATTAGCTATTCCTCCTAATTTGGTGTCATCTGCAAATTTGATATGTATGCCCCCAATTCTGTCCTCCAAGTCATTGATAAAGATGTTGAATAGCCCTGGGCCCAGGACAGAGCCCTGTGGGACCCCACTGGTCACTTCCCTCCAGGATGAAAAGGAGCCATTGTTGAGCACCCTTTGGCTTCAGCCGGTCAACCAATTACAAATCCATGTAACAGTTGCCTTGTCTAGCCCACATTTTATAAGCTTGTTTGCAAGAATATCATGGGGAACTTTGTCAAAGGCCTTACTGAAATCAAGATATATAATATCCATTATATCATCTACCAAGCTAGTAATTTTATCAAAGAAAGAGATTAGTCTGGCATGACTTCTTTCTCTGAAACCCATGTTGACTTTTTGTGATTATGGCATTGCCTTCTAGATGTTCACAGACTCTCTGTTTAATGATCTGCTCCAGAATCTTTCCTTGGATTGATGTCAGACTAACTGGACGATAATTGTTGGGATCCTCTTTTTTCCCCTTTTTGAAGATGGGGACAACGTTTGCCCTCCTCCAATCTGCTGGGATTTCTCCTGTTCTCCAGGAGTTCTCAAAGATTATTGCCAATGGCTCTGATAATACATTTGCCAGTTCTTTTAATACCCTTGGATATAGTTCATCTGGTCCTGGAGACTTATGTACGTTTAGGTTAAACAGGTATACTATCTCTTTACTTATTCTGTGCTGAAATTCCCTTACTCTGTCCTCTGCTCCATTATCCTCAGATTGAGTTTCCTTTGCCTTTTCTGAGAAGACTGAGGCAAAGAAGGTGTTGAGTAATTCTGCCTTTTCTCTGTCTCCTGTTAGCATTTTGCCATCTTCTCCACGCAGTGATCCTACCGTTTCCTTCTTCTTCCTTTTGCTGCGGACATATCCAATAAAAGCCCTTTTTATTGTCTTTAACCTCTCTAGCAAGCCTGAGTTCATTCTGTGCTTTGGCTTTTCTGACTTTACCCCGGCACAGGCTTGCTATTTGTTTGAATTCCTCTTTGGTGATTTCCCCATTTTTCCATTTCTTATACATGTCCCGTTAAAAACTAAACTCAGTTGAAAGTTCTTTAGTCATCCATCTTGGTTTCTTGAGACATCTCCCATGAAGGACCTCCAATGCCTACTTTAGGCCCCTCATCTGAATACCAATTGCTTCCCCAATTCTAGCTTTTCTAGGCATAACATATTGATTGGCCTCCAATCCTATTCAAATGTAAACTGAAGGACAAACTAGCCATTCAATATTAGGTGCGTTGGATAGTATGTCTGAGAGGAAGTAGGCAAATGGACAGAAGGAATGTTGTATCTTTGATGTGACTAATATCCCAGTCTCACTCAAGTAAGTAAATGAATAGTAAGTATATTAGATAGGAACTTACCATCTTCATCAATGACAAAATCAAAACCATTTTTTCTGAAGATTTCCAGGTTTTCTATTAAGATACTTTCATTTACAGCAGTTAAATTTAGATCCTGAGGCCTGAAAAAGTCCAAGAGACCAAAGAATACAGTCATTTCTGAAGTCAGGATCATTCTGGGAGAACCACTTCTCCTCCAAAGAACTTCATTACACTTTACCATGAAATACATTTAAATAGTATTCCAGTTAAAAAATTAATTAAAAAGCAGATTAAAATAATATAAAAATTCAGATCATAATAAATAGATAAACACAAACCCACCACAAACTGTTTCCTTTTACATAGAGGAAATCCCACAAGAGAAGGCTCTCTCCCAGGTCCTCACCAAATGTCCTTCTGATGCTGCTAAGACTAAGAGAAAGCCTCAGTTTTAAAACTGAAACCAAAGATCTTAAAACCTGGGCAGGTTTACACAGGCAGATAGGGTCTTTCAGCTAAAGCTTATTGGCACTGTTCAATATTTATATCTGGTTGTCTGCTGGGTTACATCCAGAGCAGCTACAAGGAAGATACACCAGACTGTAAGAAGCAACAAGGCTGATACCTATGGATGGACTTCACTTTGCGTGTGACCAACTATCCCTCTTCTCAGACACTTTAGTCCCTTAGAAAACACTTACGAAATCAGCTTCTGTCCCTGAAGAACCGAGTGCTCTTGCAATTGCTCAAAATGGTATTTCTCATCAGACGCATGTTGATCGATTATGAAGAGGTCCGAGTTCAGCTTGGCTATTATGAATCCTAAATTAAACTGGCCAACGATATCCATTTTAGCAAACATCTCTTTACTGTACATGGGAGGAAAACAAAAAAGGAGGTTATAAGACTCATAACACAAGTACTGAGGTCCTAAGCTAAAGCTCCAACCAACCACCATCCCACTTTTTAATAAGCCTTTCATACATGAACCCTCTCAGTATATCCTTCACCCTGAAAAACACAGGGAACCCCTCTTAATGGAGATCAGAAGGACTTTGAAACCCAGAGGAAGGAAGCGATGGCTCACAGCAGACGGAAAGGAAACGCTTTCACTGAATGGAGGTGGTTTATTACAATCAGCATTCTGTATCCACACATTTTTCATCCACATATTCAACCATCCACGGTTTGAAAATAATGGCCTGTTACAGACTGCCAAAATAAAGCTGCTTCGGGTCTCTTTGGAAGTATGCTATTTAAATGATGCATAGGTCGTACGAGTCCAGAGGTCACGCCAAAGCCACACTCCGTTCCTAAGCACTGGAGTGCAGCTTTGGTGCAGCTTCCGGATTCTTAGGAGGCATGTATCATTTAAACAGCATACAGTGGTACCCCGGGTTACGAATTTAATTCGTTCCGCCGCCGCGTTCGTAACCCGAAATCCTTCGTAAGCCGAAAAAGCCATAGGCGCTAATAGTGAAAGCCGCGATTTCATGCGAAAAAGCGCCGAAAAGCACAAAAAAAATTTTCGTAACCCAAAATAACCTTCGTAACCCGGAACAGTTTTTTTCTATGGATTTTTTTCGTAACCCGGAAATTTCGTAAGGCGGCGCATTCGTATCCCGGGGTACCACTGTACCTCCAAAGAGACCCAAAGCAGCTTTATTTTGGCAGTCTGTAACAGGCCAATGTGAACAAAATACATTCTATAAAGCAAACCTTGATTTTGCTTTTTTATATCAGGACACCATTTTACTACCTCTTTGTATTTAATGGGATTTGGGCATCCATGGATTGGACCCAAACCCTAGTAGATACCAAGGGCCCACTGTATCCTCAAAGCTTCTTCAATACTCATCTGCAAATACATCCAAAGCCAGGGATGCAATCTTATTCTGCAAACAGAGAAATTAATAGGCAAGCACCAATACCTTATTTCTTTCCTTAATTCATCCTCTGCCCTTTTGTTTTCTCCTGGACTAATTTTTGCCCTGAATCTCCTGTCCTTCAGCCTTTCAGCCTTCCTCTCTTGCTTCCCGATCAGCGTCTTCACTCTTTCTCTCAGGATCCTCAGAGAGAAGCTCAGAGGCACAGTCCTCTTTGCTATTTCCACTGGGATGTCATATTGAGAAAGAGCCACAGAGTCCTGGGCCTCCTTTTCTTCCCACGAACTGGATCCCTGCGAGAGAGAGGAGCTGATCTTCAAGCCTTTCACTTTGGGG
This sequence comes from Sceloporus undulatus, assembly GCF_019175285.1. NCBI lineage: Eukaryota > Metazoa > Chordata > Lepidosauria > Squamata > Phrynosomatidae > Sceloporus > Sceloporus undulatus. The sequence continues at coordinate 30,241,701 of NC_056529.1, forward strand.
GACGAAGGGTGCAATTGCTGGGACAAAGCACTCCTTTGGCTTTGGTCTGAGTCCCATTCTGTTCCCAAAGAAGATTCACTCTGGATTCCTTCTTCAGGAACTTGGGATTCTTCTTCAGGGGAACTAGCTGCGCTTTCACAACTGAGACAGATAGCCATCTCTGGGGCTCTTGAACCCAGATCTGAGTCTGCGGAGGCACTACTTCTGCAACCGGAATAGGTCTCTTCTGCGGATTTTGTGGCATTTCTGTGAAGGACTCGCCTGCTTAAATCCTTGGCCATTTGGTTGGAGGCAGTCTTTTGATCCGGGGAATCCAAAACGCTAAAGAACATGGGAAGCTTTTGCTGTTTGGAGGAAGGGCATTGCTGTTTGGGATTTTCAGCATTCGGACCAGTGGCTTTTTTAATACGGTGGAGAGCAAATGACTCCCGAAGTCTGGCCACGGTCATTGCTATTTTGGCATTTCCACCCAGATCCTGAGAGAAGGAATCACGCGTTTCCAAGACAGGTGCTTCTGCCTCATTTTGAACCCCAGATTTAAAGTTTCCTAAGAAAGAATAAGAAGAAAGGGTTTAAGATGTGATTAAAAACCCAAGTTGCAGGAAGACTGTGACTCTGTCAAGCGCCAATTCAGATGCAAAGAGAGACAATGCTTGCCAATGACTGCTCAGTATTGAATGGCACAGCAAACCAAGTGTCGACATTCAATGCAATCTTGCGCATGTCTATTCAGATTTGTCTGTTACATTCAGTTTGGCTTATTCCCAGGTAACCATGCAAAGGTCTGCAACCATAAAAACTGGGTAAGCTTCGTCAGTGTGTTCTCAACACTAAGTAGTAACCAAGCTGTATGCCCAACTGAATGGGCCTTATTTTGATGGGCCTTAATCCAAAGTCCAGAACTCTTCTGGTCCTAAGCATTTTGGATAAGAGAGACTCAGCCTGTAATACAATTAAGCTAATGGGCTTCGGCCTCCAAATCAATCAGCTCCACAACCTTAAAAGCTTCAATCCTGATACAAAGATGGTTTTGATAAATGGCGGCTCTCATTCTTACCTTCAACATCCATCAGCTTCTGACTGAGGACAAGTTTGTTAACTTCACTTCCAAACATTCCCATCATTGAAGTTTTTAGAATTGCTAGTAAAAGCTTTTCTTCTTGCAGAAATATTTGCCTTTTGTCGGGTGTTACATTGATGTCAACAGACTCTAAATAAAACAAATACGTTTTTAACCATTAATAATATCGGTGGGAGAGAAGACCCTTCACTTTTATTTATTTCAGAGACAGGTATTTTGGTCATCGTCGTATCTGCAGTTTTTAAGTGTACAAAATAAAGCAGAAGTAGCGGATGGGGAAAATAGGCTTCAATTTAATTCTAGCTAGAAGATTTTCCTTACTGATGTCTGCATATCTATAAATCTCTCTAAAAGGAATCAATCCGCTTAGCAAAATTATCAATTTCAAGTCTGTAACACTCTTTTATGGGGAGAGAGAGAACATCTACATTAACTTGGATCACAGTATTTACAAACTACATTCACTTGAAGCAGAGGTTTCTGCTTACTCTCTCACTATCCTTTACTATTTAAGCTCCATGTTAGGAAGGTCTCCACCTCCTGATTTCTACATATCAAACCTCTGTTGAAGGAAAAGAAGCCCACTAGGTAGTATATTTATCATCTGGATTAGCCTTTGGACATCTCTTCTTAGTAGAAAGAAAAATGGATCCAAATTTATTCTCATGGCCTAAATCTGGGTGTTATGTTCAAATGCTAACACACACAATGCTTTTACAGGTAATTTACCCCCCAGAAAAATGCAGGTGACTCACCTGAGTCCACACATATGTTCAGAACAACACATGGATGCTGGTGTTTGTTGTACATGTGATACACTTCGTTCACAAGTTTAGAAACCTGTCCAAGTACAAGAAAGGACCACAACCAGATTTGCATTTGCATTCATAATAATTCTGTCTGTATTCAAAACCATCATCTTAATCTACCCTTTTCTAAAGCCAGGCAGATGCCAAAGGACAAACTATAGGCTCACTGCTGGAGAAAACAAACCTAAGGCCCAGGAAGCCACATGTTCTTAAAGAGGACTGTACCTTTGCTGGGTCACACGGCCGCTGGTTAATAAAGAAGAACTGTCTGTCGGTGGTACTCCTCCCAACGCCAGAATCGCAACGGGAAACAAACCCTGTGATACTGGTTAAAGATCAAAATGTAAAGGATAATGTTCAATAGAAGAAGAGGAGGAAAAGCTATGGCATTTGATACACATGTCTTTCATAAGGACAGAAGTGGAAGTGAATTGATCCAGAAAAAAACCAACAACTTCACTATTCCTCAAATGCAATAAGTGGACAGATTCTGCTTATGACATTCATTCTTTTGATCCCAGTTCCCTTAAAAGCAGGGAACGGATGTTTCAAACTGAATCCTTCATTCACCTTCTCAGACAAGTATATTAACAATCCAGACATAGCCAGCATGCCACATCCAGGTCTTCAACCCTATGCACTTTTTACTCTGGCCAAATTATTATGCCTTTGTCTTCTAGGCTAAAGTGAAAAAAGGACTTAGGATCCACTTACGTATAAAGCTTTGTGGGCATATCAGCCAGGTTCAAGCCGTATTCCTCACAGATGGCATCACTAGGAGGCAGCTGCACAAAAGGAATCAGGCTTTGCACCTAGATAAGAAATAAGAGCCAGCAGGGTTTTACATGATTTATGGATTTATTTTCATTTACTCAATTTATATCCTCTCTAGGTCTGACTTGCCAACACACAGACATGGACCATTCACAGATCTACTGCCTATCAGAAAGCACAATCAGTCAGGCTGCCATCCTCCTGCCATTAAAGCCTTTAATGCTAAGACAGTTGCAGGATTTTTGAGTTAGGGGAGTAACATCAGACAATCTTCAAGCTAAGAGCTTTCCTTCAATTCCAGATGCATTCCCAATATAATATCATTGGCCTCATACAGACAGGCCAAAATAAAGCTGCTTCATGTCACTTTGGAGGTACGCTGTTTAAATGATGCATGCATCCTATGAGTCTGGAAGTTGCGCCAAAGCTATGATCCAGTCCTAAGGACTAGAGCGCAGCTTTGGCGCAGCTTCCAGACTCTTAGTACACATGCATCATTTAAACAGCATACCTCCAAAGTGACCTGAAGCAGCTTTAAATTTTGGGCTCAAGTTTAATATTTTTAATGGGGCATAGGTTTTTCTATCTATCTCAGGATGAGACTGACCAACATAAATTGCTGGTCAAAGATTGTTGCCCCAAAAGCTGCTTCAATTGGTCTGTCATCATCCCTGCTCTTACATCTGGGTTATGACATTCCAGATTTTCAATTAACTGCAGCAACTAGTTGTACTGATGATAATAGTAACAGTAGTGATAATACCTGTTTTTGACCGAATATTGCTCCGATGTTTTCTTTTATGCCAGGGTTCCCATTGGTGCATAACACAGTTTGCTTCTTCCCTTGACCAACCTGATTGGTGCAGGTAATCCGGACCCCTGTGGAAACGATGCAGTATGCTTGCAACACCTGAGCCATTTTTGCATACTCCTGGGAGCAACAAGAACCAAACCATTAGTTTCTAAGGAATGCCTAATAACAGGGATGTGTTTTTAGAGCCCTATATCATTCCTCCCTCACATCACTCAGAAGCAGCTCACAGATTCCCATCCAGCATCATTACACCTATTATGTTTACATTCATAGTGTTACAACAGCTAGTGAAATGCATTTGCAAAATACTGAGATCCAAACCATTAACTACGCAATCGTGTGCATGGCCATGTCGGTGTGGCTGTGTACATATGGCACCACATTGGGCCGGGTCTTCCAATACAGAGGGCCGACTGTACTTATAACTTTGTACCTCTCTTTTGCAATTGGTTTTATATACAGAGGTTTCAATAAGCAAAGGAATCATATACCTTGGTTGTGAGGTATCTCTGCTACTTTAAAATTGTGTGTTTATACTCTGCTCTATCACAGCATTGTTACAGAAGTGATTTTCATATTTATATC
>NC_056529.1:30245773-30273968 GCF_019175285.1 Sceloporus undulatus
CTATCTATCTATCTATCTATCTATCTATCTATCTATCTATCTATCTATCTATCTATCTATATCTTATCACAGCAGATGTACAATTAATGATTACCAATATATTGATAGCAAGCTTTCAGAGAACGCAGCACTGAGGCACAATCTGTCACAATTTGACACCAGATACATGGACTCTCTTACCTCAGGATTTTAAAAACCTGATTAAAGGTTTGTTTCAGTTGTCCTTCGATCTAAAGAAAGCTTCATCTTGTCCCAACAAAGGCCTTCAGAAGGCTTCCTTTGCAGTTTTAAAAACATTAGTCTTGGCACTCTTGAAATCCAAGATCCGTCATTCAACTATTCCTACCTTTTTAATGTTGCGCTGAAATTCTTTGTGCCGCACTGGCAACGTATGGAACAACTGCTGCACAATGACTGTTGTCCCTTGTTGCCGGGGATAAGGGACTCTCAGGGCAATTGTCCCATTGTGATCAAACACCAGCCGCGTCCCAACCTTTGCTGACTTGTGACAGGTGAAAATGGAAACGTCGCTGCAAGAAGAACAGGCACTTTTGTTCTTACTAAATAAATGCTAACAGGTTAAGAAAAGAAATATATAGATACATAAAACAGCTGTATCTGTTTTAAAACAGTGATATCTGCTTTTCTTGTCTTTTTAAGTTGGCCTCTCATTCTGCTCCAGAAGTTCTAATAAATCTCATAGTTATAAAGCATCTGAGGAAGATCCAAAATCGTCTGAGGAAATAGACTGAAGTCTATGAAAGCTCATGCTGCCAACTTCTTTCTTTCAACTAGTCTCAAAGGTGCTACAAGATCTCTCTACATGAGGCTAAAAATGCTTTAGCTGTTGCTTTGCCTTTATGGAGAAGAAGCATCTTACCTTAAAGCACACAAGGAACTCAGAGCTTCCCCTCGAAAGCCAAACGTTTCAACATGCGTAAGATCAGAGAAATCCTGTATCTTAGATGTATGATGTTTAAGAGCTGGAGGGGGTTTCAAATGAACAAATTAAAACATATATATTTATGATATCACACAGAAGAAACTAATCATTAGCAAACAATCAGCATCTCAAAGGTGCTGCATTATATAATTTTAAACAAGGAATAGAAGAGTGTGTTTTCAGACTGTTGTTAAACTACAGCTGCCATCAATGTATATTATTGGCTTTGCTGCCTCCAACTGATAGGAGTTGCATACTAGCAATATCTAGTCTCTCACTCCTATATTTGGCCTTAGGGTCAATGGTTTTACTGCATCCCTTTCTTCGGATCGCAACATCATGCATTACTTATTCCAAAGTTGGCTGATATAGTCCTGCTGCGTCTGGCAACCCTCCCTTTCATTTTGCCAAAATGATCTGATTTGCAGATTGAAATCTTTGAATGGAGCTTACTTAAGCCGGCAAAGTTTTCTTCTTCTACACCACATCCATTATCAGAAACTTCAATGAGGTCTGCTCCATAATCTTTAAGCTTAACTTCTACAAAACAGAAACAATATTTGTTAGTCAAAGCGTTTCATGAACCAAAAGTTACAAAGCACTTTTACATGTTCGGCTGACATTCCCACTGTGGATAAAGGCTTTGCAGCTTTAGCACAGCTTCCGGACTCTTAGAACGCATGCATTATTTAAACAGCATATCTCCAAAGTGACCAGAAGCAGCTTTATTTTGGTCTGTCTGTATAGGGCCTGAGTTCCAACAATACTTGCCAAGCCACTTATTTGGCTTTAAAACAGGCTTTAGATGTTTTCAGACTTCGACTCCCAGAAGCCGTGGACACTATAGACAACAGTGAAGAATACTGGGAGACGCAGTCCGAAAACTGCTGGAGAGTGTCTAACCCTTTACAATGTGTGGCATAAAACAATCTTAGGAGTTTATTGGTCAAATCCCATGCAGAAACGGGATTTTAAAATCCGGGTGTTGTTTGTTAGATGTGTTGAAGTGAAAGAGAAATAACGCGAAAATAATCCGAATGGAGAGCTCCTTTGTATTTTTGGAATTTAGCAAAAGTAAAAAGGAGCTGGTTTTGATGACTTTGCATTTCGCTTATTTTCGCATTATTTCTCTTTTGCGCAAACGTCGTCTGAAAAACATGCTGCAAATGCTGTTTTTTCCCCGCTTTCTGTTCTGGTTAACCCCAAATGACATCTGAAAAATAACATTTTCAGTTTAAACTTAGTTTATGAATGGGATTCGTCCCGTGTGATAAACTCCTTAGGTCAAGATTGCTCTCCAGACTATATATTACTTCTGGTAAGTTTCCAATTTGTGATCATTACAATTCTAAAATGGCAGGGATTCTCTCTCACCCCAAAAACTCTGACATTGAGCCTCAGGATTTAAAAGAAAATGCAATATTGGCTCTTAAAAGATGCCCACAATCCAGATCCCCCAAACCAGTGCCATGCTTACCGATAGTAGTAGCGCCGGCATCTATGCTGTTTTCGACCAGCTCTTTCACTGCGGTGCATAGACTCAGCACTACTTGCCCCGAACAGATCTGGTGGACCGACTTATGGTCTATTGGCTTGATGGCTTTAGCAGACTGGGCCCTTTTGGTCAAAGGAAAAACAGTTGGGTTTCCAGCCTTAGCATGGGACCCAAATGGCACTGAGACGCAAACAGGAGTTGCAACTCAGGCTTAAAAGGATGTAAGTAAGTACTGTATTGATTTGCATTTAACTCTTGCTGGAAGGCACCGAATTTACATTCATCTTATTCACAAAAGAATAAAAGTACCTGAGAACAAGTATCAGAAACTTCAAGGCACCCAACAACAACAACCTAGTAATAATAATAATAGCAATAATCACCATCACTCTAGTAGGACATTCAAAGAAAAATGTAGGACATTACTAAGATAGCTATATTAATTATATATTAATTAGATATAGCTGTAGGAGGGTGGAATTGCAACATAAGGGAAGGCAGGATCGATGCTTAATACCTATCCTGCCTTCCATCCATCCTGCTAACCTAAAAGAACCGAGGGTCAATCCAACCGTACCACAGGCCCTGTCTCTGCTCCTATGCAACGCCAGGTCTATCAGGAACAAAGCCCACATTATTCAAGACCTTCTGGATGAGAAAAAAACCTGACCTGGTTTGCATTACTGAGACCTGGCTGGGGGCTGAGAGCAATGCAGTGTGGGCACAGGCTCTCCCAGCTGGGTACACCGTTAAGGAGCAGACCAGGGCATGCGGGTGGGGTGAGGGGTTGCCATAGTCCACAAAAACACCCTTACCTTGACTAGGAACCCCATTCGGAAAACTGACTTAATCGAGTGTATCTACCTGACCCTAAAGGCTAGGGACAGTCTGGGGATGCTGTTGGTCTAACAGACTCCCTAACTGAGCTGACACAGCTGTCTCGGAGCTGGTGCTGGAGTCTCCCAGACTTCTTGCACTGGGGGACCTCAACATCCCTTTCGAGGCCGGCTCACAAGATCTGACTGGTGCGGCTCGGGAGTTCATGACTTCCATGATGGCCATGGGCATGTCCCAATTAGTCTCGGGTCCGACGCATTGCGCAGGCAACACGCTTGATGTCGTCTTTAGTACGGATTGGGATAATCCGTGGGCAGAGGTTTGCATACCCTGGTATACAGAAGCTCTTCGGGAAACGAAGCAGGCCGCGCAACGACTAGAGTGCAGCTGGTGGAGACACCAGCACTTATCCGACAAGACACTCCATCAGGCTCTTTTGAAATCTTATGGAGTGGCAATAAGTGCAGCAAAGAACTTGTTCTATGCTGCACGTATTGTGTCTGCAGAGTCATGTCCAGCAGAGCTGTTCAGGGTTGTGAGGGAGATGACTCAGCTTCCTCCCAATCTGAACCCTATTTTAGAACCAACTAAGGCCTGCTGTGACGGTTTTAACAACTTCTTCGCAGATAAAATCTCTCGGATAAGGGCAGATCTCGACGCTGGCGCTTCATCAGAAACAATAGAAGAGGTGTCCAGAGCTTCCGTGGACTCTATTAAACTGGATCCCTTTGAGTTTGTACATACTGATGAAGTGGACAAGCTCCTTGGAAGTGTTAGGAAGACAACGTGCTCTCTGGATCCCTGTCCTTCTTGGCTGACCGCCCAGGGTGACAATGCAGTAACATCATTATTACAACTCATAATTAATGCATCCTTCAGGGAGGGTAAATTTCCATCTAATTTGAAATTAGCAATAGTTAAACCTTTGCTCAAGAAACCCTCCCTGGACCCCCTGGTGAGAAATAATTATAGACCGGTCTCCTTGTTGCCATTCTTAGGTAAGGTGATTGAGAGAGCGGTTGCCTTCCAACTCCAAGCAGTTTTGGATGAAACCGATTATCTGGACCCATTTCAAATTGGCTTTAGAGCGGGTTATGGAGTTGAGACTGCCATGGTCGCCTTAGTCGATGATCTCCATCTGGGCATTGACAGGGGAAGTGTGACCCTGTTGGTGCTTTTGGACATCTCAGCGGCTTTTGATACCATTGACCATGGTATCCTTCTGGAACGCCTGAGAGAGTTGGGCATCAGGGGCACTGCGCTCCAGTGGCTCCGTTCCTACCTCTCTGGCAGATTCCAGATGGTGCAGTTGGGGGACACTTGCTTCCTCTAAGAGGGGACTGACATCTGGGGTCCCTCAGGTAGCTATTTTGTCCCCCACTTTGTTTAACATTCACATGAAGCCGCTGGGAGAGATCATCCGGAGACACGGGGCACGGTGTTATCAGTATGCTGATGACACCCAAATATGCTTCTCTATCTGATGCAGTGACTAAGGATGGCATCTCTCCTCTGAATGCCTGCCTCGAGTTGGTAATGGGCTGGATGAGGGAAAACAAACTCAGACTGAATCCAGAGAAAACGGAAGTACTGATGATAGGTTCCCCAGGCCCAGGGAAGGAAATTTATCCACCTGTCCTGGATGGGGTCACACTTCCCCTGAAGGACGAAGTTCACAGTTTAGGAGTACTTCTGGACTCATCCCTGCAATTGACATCTCAAATAGATGCAACAGCCAGAAGTGCTTGCTATCAACTTTGGTTGATATGCCAACTGTGACCCTACCTGGGCCAAAGGGACCTTGAAACGGTGGTACATGCTCTGGTAACCTCTCGCTTGGATTTTATGTAATGCGCTCTACATGGGGCTACCCTTGTACCAAACCCGGAAGCTTCAGATAGTACAAAATATGGCAGCCAGAGTGGTCACCGGTGCGTCCAGGTTTGACCACAGAACACCTATCTTAAAAGATCTTCACTGGCTGCCCATTCGCTTCCGAGCGCAATACAAGGTGTTGGTTATCACCTATAAAGCCCTACATGGCTTGGGCCAGAGTTACTTGAGGGACCGCATCTCCCCATATGATCCACCCCACACTCTTGGAACAACCAGGAAGAACTTATTGGAAACACCATCCTCCAGACCTATATCCCTGCTGACAACAATATTCTGCCTTGCCCCTGGATGCTGGACGGCTGATGGGGTTTGTACTGTTATCTGAAGGATATTGATGTAATATCATTGATATAATATTGTTATGTTTTTATAAGAGTGTCATATGTATTGATTCTATTAGTCCGTAGCCCCGCTTCGATCCATTGGGAGAGGCAGGGAAACACAAATAAGTTTTTATTATTATTATTATTATTATTATTAAATAAAAACACTCATGGAAATGTTATTTCATGCTTCTGAGCCATCATGCTCAAAATGGAGGACATTTTGGACCCAAGGCTGGGATGGAGGACGTGTCCTGGAAAAGGAGGACACTAGTCACCCTGCCCACATTTTCCCCTTGGATGTCCTACATTTTGCCATGCCTTGTCCTCCTTTGGGGTGAGGACACCTGGTCTCTCCTGTGACTCTGTAGCCCAGCATCCTGTAGCAAAGCAGGGGCCCAAGAACATACCAAGTTACTAGCTGGAAGTTACTCGTTACTAAGAAGTTACTTTTTTCCAAGTCAGGTCAACAGAGGCAGCCTTCAGAGACCTAGAGACCAAGGAGAGGAGTTACCTGGGAGGGGTCTCCATCTTGGCTGCAGCAGGAGACTGGCTTCTGGCTCTTTCTCCCTTTGTTCTTTTCATTTAAGCATTCAAATTAAATATGCAAATGACATGCAAATGAGGCAAGCAGCCAGAGCTAAGGTCCTTCCTGGCCATCTCTGCAGAACCAACGGAGCCTCTATTCTGCAGCCTCTCAGCAGCAGCAGCCCCGAAGCCCCGCCCACTGTCTATTTGCATAAAACACTTTCCCTCCAATCACCGCTGGCGCTTTTGAAACGCGGTGTTCCTATTGGCTCCTCTGGCCCACCAATGAAAGGAGCGCGTGGGTTGGAGCCCCGTTCGAGTCTCCGCGTATAGACTCTGCGAGCCGCAGCGTCGCCTTAGAGCTTTGTGGATCACTCTAAGTTTTTCATAACTCTATATGTTCCGACGCTTGCGTCAGCTTCCCCCTACGTCACGACGACGACGAGGGCAGAGAAAGCCCCGCCTTTTCCGTCAAGAGGCAACCAATCGGAAGAAGGAACGCGCCGAGTCGGGCCAATGAGAGAAGAGGGCAGGAAAACAGACAGGCGGGTCGTCCTATAGGGGAGGGCCAGCGAGAGGGAGAAGGGGGCGGCGGGGCCTCCTCCTCGTGCTGGGCTCAGTGGCTCCAGTCCTCCTGAGGCGGAGGAGAAGGAGGATGTCTCCCATGTACAAGGTGAGGCCCTTCCACGGCGGTCCTGGCGCGGAAGCGGCGGCGGCGGAGGTCCAGGCCCAGCACAGGCCCAGCTGCATGTACCGTATGCGCAACATCCACGACGCCTCCGAGGAAGCCTCCTCTCCGACGAGGAACGGCCAGGTAGGAGCCCCTGATGGAGAGCCCCAGGGACCCTCTCCTCCGGAGCAGAGGCCACGTCCGCCTTCCGCTCAGGCGCCTCCCTCCGAGGCCTGGCCTTTCCCTGCCTTTCTGGAGCGCTTTGCGGTGTCAAATAGGCGGCTGTGTCTCACACACGTGTGTATATATATATATATATACAGTATATATACACACACACACATATGTATCGCTATATATATATCACTATTTATACACACACACACATGTATAGTTAGTATACAGTTATCCATATATATATGTGTGTGTGTCTATATGTGTGTATGTATATAAAAGAGATATATACATGTGTGTAGATATATAGATATATAAATAAGTATATATATGTATATGTATATAATTTATATGCATATATAAGTATATAGATATGTATGTGTGTGTATAAAAAGGTGTAAGTGTGTGTGTGTATATATATATATATATATGTGTGTATGTACATATATATATATATATATATATATATGTATATATGTATATAAATATGTATATATGTATATAAATATGTATATGTGTATATGCATATACAAGTATATAGAGACATATATGTGTGTGTGTGTGTGGCCAGAATATGGAGGAGCTTCCTGACAGTAAGAGCTCTTTGAGAGTGGCACACATTTCCTTGGAGAGCATTGGAGTCTCCTTCTTTGGAGGTCTTTAAAGAAAGGCTGGATGGCCCTCTGTCAATGGGATGCATGGCAGAAGAATGGACTTGGGCTGGATGGTCCTTGGGGTCTCTTCCAACTCTATGGTTCTATGTATATAAAATATGGCTGCATCCACAGTGCAGTTTGAGATGGCTTTGACTGCTCTGGCTCAATGCTATGGGGTTCTGGGAATTGTAGTTTGTTGTAGCACCAGAGCTCTCTGACAAAGAAGGTTAAGTGTCTCACAAAACTACAGCTCTCAGAACTCCATAGTCTGGCGTCAGACTGAAGGATGGACAGAGAACAACATGAACAGGAGAGAAAGCATCTCTTTGAGTAAAAGGTGAAACCTAGAGCTGAGGTTTTCCTTCTGGTTGTGAAGATTTAGTGCCTTAATTACAACCTGATTGGCCTGTCTTTAACTGGCACGTATTGGCAGCAATCCCAGGTGCGTTTATGGCGTACGGCGGCTGACGTTTGCATTGAGAGCTGATTTTGTTTGTAGAGAATGCTAAAATGGCTGCATGAATGACAATATAATCTTCATTTAGGATGAAATTGATCCATCGCTTCAGGCCCTTGAATCTCGCCAGGAGGAGATCCTGAAGCGTTTATATGAATTGAAGGCTGCTGTGGATGGTCTCTCAAAGATGATCCAGACGCCGGATGCAGACTTCGACGCTACAAACATCATCCAGGCAGATGAACACCTTCCTTTGGCTGCCAATGCTGCAGACCTAGATAACTTACTTGGAAAGGCAAGTCCAGATTAACCTTGTTTTGAGAGAGCATTTCCTGTCTGGAGAGTGGATTAGCCAGCAAAGATAGAGGCTTCTCTCTGAAACAAAGTGGCTTTGGCTTTCTGGCCAAACTTCAAATGATTCAATTTTTCCACAACTAAGCAACACATTTTTAACAGCAGGTGTTCTGCTGCCCCTTTGTAGGATATTGCCACTTGGTATATTACTGTTTTAAGTTTGAAAAATCCAATAATAAATGTCATGAATTGAATTGAATCAAGATGTAGGGATAATGAATGAATGAATTACATCAATGGCACATACACTAGATTAAATGGAGAATGTAGAGAGATTGTGCAGCACCTTTGAGACTCTGGAAGAAAGAAGTTGCAGCATGAGCTTTCATGCTTCCTCAGATGCATTTAGTGGAGTGGTAAGCCAAGGACAGACCTATGTATGCCCTGGGCGTTTGAGAAGGTTAATTTGAATTCAGAATCCCTTGTGCATGGAAATGAAGTGGAAAATCCAGCATGGCAATGGAACTGGCCTGTGATGAAACAAATAAATGAGTGTAGGACGCCCAGATAGTGCTGAAATGTGTGTTGTGTGCTAGGAAGCCATTACCTTTGTTCAATCCATTGCTGGGGGACTGTAATTTGTGGATTAACTCCAATTCTGCTATTTCTCTTTCCCAATCTACCTTTGTAGTTCTTTTGTTTTTTGGGAGTAGACTGAAGTCTAGGGAAGTTCATGCTGCCGGCTTTTCTCTCAGAGAGTCTCAAAGGTGCTACAAGATCTCTCTATATATACTGATTCTACAGACTAACCCAGCTATATCTTTGAATTCTACCATTGTAGATTAAATTGAGTTCCATCAATGTCAGTGTGTTGACTTAAGTATAATTAAATTGGATCCAAGGCAGAATTTGTGTTGCAGGGCAGTCATTCTCCTTTACCCATGCATGGCCAAATGGTGTGGCAATGCACACTAAGTCTTTTAAGGGTCCCAAATCTTTTGGGGTTCTGGTTCTCAACCAATACACTCATAGTAGGGATGCAAAAGTCACCCATATACAATGTATTCCTGTGGCTGTACATGTCTCTATTCTGCATTTCATTTGAGAGGTTGGAGAAGAAAGCATATGAACAGTCTATGATGAACTCATGTGTTTTGCCCCTAGCAAAGATCTTTCTACATCTGTAATTACTGTACACTGTTTTTCTGAGAGGCGAAATATATGGTGTTAAGTATGGATACACTGATGTCTTGGAAAAGTCCTAAAGTTATGAGGGTTACTTGAACAACTTAATAATGCTCACTTATTTTGCTGCAGGACTATGGTGCTTTGAAGGATGTTGTGATCAATGCCAACCCATCGCATCCTCCACTGTCCTTGTTAGTACTTCACAGCTTGCTGTGTGAGAGTTACAAGATACTGTCAGCTGTTCATACACACTCATCTGTGAAGAGTGTCCCAGAAAACCTCCTGAAATGCTTTGGTGAACAGACGAAGAAGCAGTCGCGGCATGAATACCAATTGGGCTTTACACTAATTTGGAAAGATGGTAAGTGACACGTTGGGGGAAAGGAGACATCTAGTAACAAGCAGAAGGATCTGCTGTTGCTACTACTACAATAAGTAATTGCTTAAACCTCTGCATTCAACTTCTCAGTATTTATCTGACTTGTAAACTTGAATGGTAGGCCTAAAATGACAGATGTGTGCTCAAAGATAGATAGATCAGGCCCTGGCTAGGAATTGTTGTATACCTTCAAGTCAATTTATGGTGGCCCTAAGGTGAGGCTATCATGGCATTTTGGGGGGCTGAGAGTGTGTGACTTGCCCAATGTCACCCAGCGAGTTTCCATAGCCAAGTAGGGACTCAAACCCCATTCTTCAGAGTCCTAATCCTACACTCAGACCAGTGCCCCATACCGACTCCTCAGCTAGGAATACAATTAATGAAAACAATGTTTTGGTCTGCCTGATGCATCTTTTATATCATGCCCGAAATGGGTGGTACTGAATGTGGATCTCAGCAAGGACTTTGCAACCATCTGTCTACAACATGAGAGTATTTGTTGTCCCTGTAGATTCACTGCTTTCAAAAGGCAGATGTAGAAATGCAGTAATTTGGAAACATTCATATTGTGTAAATTACTTTAATTGCTAAATGGTTTAATATACTCTTATTGTTTTAAAGTGATTTGTACCCACCTCAATCCAAAACAGGAAGAGGTGGGATACAAATAAATATTATTATTATTGTATCTGTACATCTTGTGACAAAGAATAAGATGTAAGTATTTTAATAGATATAATGCCTCACTAGGATTATGGCAGAAGTGAGCCTCTGCGTACAACTTCCCATTCACCTCCTTTTGGGGATACTTTCCAACTGCTGAAAGGACTAGACTTACTGTTTAGCTTTTACATCAGGAATGGAAATCATGTAGCCCTTGAAATGTTGGATGCCAACTCCTATCAGTCCTAGGCAGTGTAGCTCATGGGAACTGCAGCCCTGAAACATCTGTAGGGCTGCATAATTCTCAATTGCACAAACAATACCATAAGTAGAATTTTGATTTGTAACTAAAACTAATAAAACCTACCTAGTATTTTGGAAACATGCCTAGAATGTATACTTAAATACAACCCATCTGCTCCTTTAAAGTGTTTCCTCTTATCTAATGCTGTGATTATCATTTCAGTGTCAAAACCCCAAATGAAGTTCAGCATTCAAACCATGTGTCCCATTGAAGGAGAAGGAAACATTGCTAGGTTCTTGTTCTCCTTACTTGGTCAGAAGCATAACGCGGTTACAGCAACTCTGATAGACAGCTGGGTCGACACAGCCATCTTCCAACTGCAAGAAGGGAGCAATAAAGAAAAGGCAGCCGTTTTACGATCCATGAACGCAGCCCTTGGCAAGACATCCTGGCTGGTGGGAAACGAACTAACAGTAGCTGATATTGTGGCCTGGTGTGCACTTCAGACAACTGGGAGCACAAATGCTGTTCCGCCCAATGTGCAAAAATGGCTGAAATCTTGTGAAAATTTGGCACCTTTTAATGCTGCTCTCAAGTTGCTAAAGTAAAGTTATTCAGTAGAAAGGGAGGCAGTTTGAATATTTTCTACATTTTATTGTGGCTGGAACATAATGCCTTCTGTGTGACTGAAGTTTCAAGACATTAAGTGTCAAATGTCTTATGCTAATAAATTAATCAGAATTGCCTTTTGTGGATGTCCTTTCAGAATTAGTATTTGCAATCCATAGACCTTGGGACTTACTCATTTCATATGAAATGACACCTCTGTCTTCCTCTTTTCTCACTCAGACAAATCACATATGCAGAAAATAATGAGTTTTTATATTAAAAAATGAGAACATCATACATAAACACAACACAAATATTTCTGTCTGGCTTAAACAGGAGAGCCAAGTTCCTCAATTCTGTGTCCTTCCTCTTTCTCTTGTAGAAGTAGCTTAACTCTTTCTTTAAGCAACTTGATTTCTTCTTCTTGCTGGATTACCTTCTGCTGAAGACAGCAAATAACCTAAAAATGAAGTATACAATGATTACATTTAAATCATAAATGCCATCATAACTTAATAGCAGAACATCAGAAATGGTAAAAATTACCCACTTTCTCCACAGAAGTTAAACCTCCTAGAATTATGGTAGAAGTTTTCAGTTAAATTGCATTTAATGCCTCCAAAGGCACTTTTATAGAATGGTAGTAGTATATTCAAAATAATGGCTAGTTACCAAAGTCCAGACACATAAAGATTATGCCTCTAATTCTCTTTTACTATCCTGACTTTCCCTTTCTGTAGCTGCCTGGTTTGTCTCAATATTCATCTGAATACCTGATATTAAAGAATTGGTGCGTGCAGAAAGAAACTAAAAATTTACCACTTCTACACAATCTCATATTACTCAGGATGGACAAATAAAGAGGAGGAGGAAGAAAGGAAACTTTCCTTTGGTAAAATCATGTCAGGATGCACTTTTGCCTCACTATTTCTTGCCTTGCTAATAGGCATGCATTTTTCTAATTTTATATTTGCAACTGACTGCCAGATTTATATAGGCTTTCCCGCAGCTCTTTATTTCAAGCCTCCAAGACACTTGCAGATCCCTCCTTAACTGTATATAAAATGTGAGATGGTATAATACAAGGAATTTCAGTTCACTATTCAAAAGAAAGACATGAAGGAGAGAGTTAGAAGCTATTTTAGACAATGGCAGACAGCAAAGCTATGGCTCACAGCACCTTTCTACAAGACTGTGTAAACTGAACATGAGTATATAGACCACCTGGCTTGAACAGCAGTACCTCTAGTTATAGATACTATAAAGACGTACATTTGCTGTGTTATGGAAGAGTTCACTTTCAAGAAGTTGGGCAGCAGTTGGTCTGCTTGAAGATTTGAGACTGGTTAGCAGCTTAACATACTTTGTCTGTATTGGCCATTTTCTACTGAAAGAGTGGGGAAGAGTGCTATTCCTTAAGCCAGTCAAAACTTTGGTTCTTTCCATTTCTGTTCCAAACGGCTGGAAGAGTTCAAACAGGATTACACCCAAGCTGTACATATCTGACTAGAGGTAGGAAAGGAAAAAAGTTCAGTATTAATATAAAACAGTATTAGATTATTAATATCAAACAGTATAAAAGCCAAGAGAAGATGTGGTCAACCATAGCAGCTTTGCAAGATCTGGCAGGATACCTTAAGCATTTCAAGACAATCTCTTTACAGGAAATTCTACAACTCTTTCATGGGCAAAACCCAAAGTAAGATACCAGATATACTTAAAGCCATTTCAAAACAGTGTGGCTTGCTTTTCAAACAGCATACCCCAACTTATTTACAGTATTTACATTTATATACTCTGCCTGCCAGGTGCTAGTAGTCATTTGCAATACAAATATTAACTACTCATAAGGGGAAATCTCAATAAAATCTATGTGACAAAACACTACACAACACTAAAAGCCAAATGGAAGCCCAAATCTTCACTGTCATTGTACAGGCAAATAAGTCAAAGATAAATAAAAACAGAATGATCACAATAGAGATCACTTTAAGGGGAAAATCAACCTAGATTTGGGGTGTTGTACCTTAAAATCATAGTGGGAACCTTGTAGTTGTTCAGGTGAAGCATACAAGCAAGTACCAACTCCAGAGGTATGTATTAGTTCTATGGATGCAAACAAAGAACAAAAAGACAATATGAACATTACATTAAGAAAAGTAGTAACCTGAAGACAGTATAATCTGAAACAGCACAGTGACAATCAAAACCAAACTCTTCTGTGTCATTACCTGTTATCTTCTTTGCACTTAGCAAGTGGATTGTATCTTCTTGTATAATATCTCTACAGGCCAGGCCAAAGTCCCCTATTTTCACATGGTAGTCAGATCCATGCAGAAAGATATTTCTGGGCTGGAACAACAAGAGAAGGAGCTCTGGTTATTTGTTTCCAGATAAACAGGATTTTTTAAAACAAGGAACTTAGAATTTCCCAGCTAAAATACTGTTTTATTAAGGCCTTTCCACCTGTCTTCAGATTCACGTTGGCTGCAAAAAATCAAACCTGAGCCACAAATGGGAGAAAATGATATAGAGATTACTCAGTCTCTACTCAGGTTGTCACAAGTCTCAGGGAAATCAGAAACCTTTACTCAGAAAACCAAAGTTGTTTGCAGGAAAGTGATATTGTCAGGACTGATTAAAATGCTTACATGGTGTAATAAAAGCACAAAGCAATCCAAACATATTTGGGTGCAGGCACTGTATTCATCTATCAACCAAAACATTCTTCCCAGAACTGCTCCTCCTTCCATGTCCATAAAAAAGCATTCCCTGCGGGACTTTGGACCTTCTACAGTTCAATACACATATTTCTCCACTTCACAGCTGTTCATTTGCTTGCTTCAAGAAAGAGAAACATTCTCTCCATCCAGCATCACCGCTTGTGTAGTATAACCCATCATTCAGCATTACAAAGCACATACATAATAGATAACCAACAAACATGGCAGGAGAACCTATGATCCTGGCATAGTTGTACCCTAAAATAATACGTCATCTCTGCCAAGTCTGGAGAGCCATTTAATCATCTAGTTTGGGGGAGAAAATGTGTGACCCTCCAGAGGCTGGACGGCAATTCCCATCAGCCATGGAAAACATAGCTGATGGTATGAGATGATGAGAATCCCAGCCCAGCATTTGGAGTCCCACAATCCTTATCACTATTTGCGTTTGTTCTAGAACCAGAGTCTGCATCATCACAAAGAACTGGTGGTTCAAGCACAGAATTCTAGATCTTTGCTTTTTCCTCACACAAGAATTCAGTTACACAGCTTCTCTCCTCAAATGGGTAATCTGCTCAGAGGCTCCTTCAGGAGGGACAACAAGGTAACAGACAAATATATATATATATGAAGCCATAATGACCAATTATACTGTATGTCCAAGCTTCAAAACTTAGTGCACCCACATTTAGTCTACCAACTTATTATTTCTTTATTATTTCTTTATCAGTAAATCATTCTAAATGCTTTGAAAACATATCTCTGTATACTTAGAAGCAGCTGCATTTTGACACAAACGTCTAATACATGTGGGCAAATTTTCATCTCCATCACGCACTGTCTTCAAAAAATACACATGTTGACCAATTTTTTCAGCATGGGAAAGGCATCTGCAGACACATTTTGCCCATATCTGGCCAAATACAAAAATAAAGATATTTGTTCATTTAATCCTACAGATAGCTACTTTCAAGTAAACTCTATTGTATAAATTTGATTTACACTCCCAAGACTGTAATCCTAGAGAAGCTTCCATTGAATTAAGGACATATTGTACTACTGGGAACTTCTTCTCTTATATAGCACTGGCCTATATGGTATTTAATATAAAATATGGTTTAGGAATATTTTTACACACTTCTTATAAAGCTGGCCAAAATGTTTATGAAATACTGTAATAACGCATCTCAAAAACAAAGCACTGCAAGTGTTAAAATATTTTAGCAGGATAGACCTGAGTCCACAAAAGCATAAAAGCTTTGAAATAACTCAACTACATATAGAACAAAATTAATTGTACCATAGCTACAGTTTAGCTTAAGGACTTGAGCTAGGAAAGTGGCCTAATAAAAATAGCACAGTACTACAAATATGTATGAAAAACTGTTGAGCAAGGATCTTCAGACCTACATTTGTTATCTAATACGATTTTCAATCCTTTTTTTCCTCCCTGGAATGAACGGGGAAAACAAAGTTGTCAAAGGAACCAAATAGAAGATGGACAAAAAACACAGCACTGAACAAAGATTTTGAACAGAGGTAAGACTGTACCATTTATCACCACTAAATGTGGCCTGGAAATTCAGGTGGGGTGGGAGAATCAAAGACGTCTCAAGGCCTCTAAGTGAGGACAGTGGCCAATGGAGTCCTTTCTCCACAAGGGGGTTCAGCCCCAGTCTTCTTGCCCTATGCATCAGGCCATAGAAACACATGGCAGCAGCTATTGCTTTCTTTCATCACTATGTACTAATTTGTTGAGAGGAAGAAAGGAGGCAGAGGTAGCAATAACAAGGAGAGAAGCAAAAGAGCCAAGGAGCTCTCTGCTCAAGAATGGGCCTGAGCAGGAACCCAGCACTATCAATGATGATGGCCCGACCTACAGCTTAGAGGTAAGGGGCTTCCCAGCATCTTCTTATGGTTCTCGGCTCTGAGGATGGAGTGAGGGCTGCATAAAAGCCATCTAATATATGCATTGGAGTGTTACCACTCAAGATTTTGGACTTGCCTTGTGGTCTCAAAAGTCCATCAGGGCCTTTGGTACAAGTATGAACAGCCCCCTGTAACCAAGGGAAATTAGCCCTCAATAGCCATTCCCTCAGGTTTTGTGCTGTGACCGGGGCAAGGCATGGCATATCCTTACGCACACAACATACAGCCTAAAAGAGAGATAATATCAGCTTATTGTGTAGTGGACAATGTTATAGTAAGAGTTGTAATTCTTCTTTGATAGCAAAAGATAATACTGAACAATTTCATGAAAGAAAACCACCTGTGCTTAATAAAGGAGATAAACCTTGGAGATGCCATATCTTGACCTTCAGGACGTTCCTCCTAATGTTGAGGTGGAATCTCTTTTCCTGTAGTTTGAACCCATTGCTTCTGGTCCTATTCTCTGGAGTTGCAGAGAACAAATTTGCTTCATCCTCAGTATGGCATCCCTTCAAATATTTAATCAAGGCTATTATATCACTTCTTAACCTTCTCTTCACCAGGCTAAACATACCCAGTCAAGAAATAGAAGGATGTTCTTCAAGTGGATATCGAAGAACTAAAGATAATGAAACGGATATGATGCACCGTAAACCAATTGATGACTTTAACCTTTTTAAAGCTGTAAAACCTTGCATCCCTCCTCTTCACTGCGCTATACTGACTGGATGTCATCACATCATACCAGACTTGCTGAAGTGTGGGGCAGAAATAAATGGCAGAGGCCACTTTGGCGAAACTGCTCTCCATCTGGCTTGTGAATTGCTCAACCAAGAGGCCATTGAAATTTTACTCCACTGTGGAGCCAACATAAATCTCACAACATTGGAAACAAAAAAAACGCCACTCCATATAGCAGTCTGGTCTTTCCCTTGGAAGGCTGGGATCATCTTAGGAGCAATTAGCAGATGTGTTGAGCTACTGCTATTCAATGGAGCAAATGTACACATGAAAGACTCGAAAGGACAAGAAGCTATTCACTATGCTTGCCAAAATGGCAGAGATAATATAATTATGCTTCTTTACAATTATGGGGCAGACATGAACTCTTTAACTGAGCAGGAGGAGTCTCCGCTTTTTTTTTTCTTTGAAAAAGTAAGCAATTTAAGGAAGGTAAATGTACTGAAGAAACTGCTAAGCCTATCATATCCTTTGAAACTGATTAATCGCGAGGGCCGTCTCCCCAAAGCACTTAGCCATCCCAGATGTAAACGGCTGAAAAACATGCTCAGGAGAGAGGCTTTAAAAGTCTGGTCCTTACAGGATATTTGCAAATTCAACGTCAGGAACATATATAGAGGAACTACAAAATACTCGCTGATAGAGACCATTCCTACCCAGTTGTGGAATTCCATATTCATCTATGAAGAATATTCATATGCTTCAAGAATAAAAGATTATTTTGCTTAAAGTACAATACTCATTTTAGAACATCATTTTACCAGAGGAGCAGAAATGGGATTCCATGTTGCTAGCAAAATAAATTAATGTAGAGTTGCCTTTGTGTTCTGAAGGAGTCCTAATTCTCTTGAATATTATTTCAGTAGTGGTTACTTACATATAAAAAGTTGGAGTAGAGCATTCCTACAGTGGGACCTCTATGTCTAGAACAGTGGTTCCCAAAGCCTTTTGGGCTACCGCTCCCTGTCATCTTATACAACAATCCCAGTGCTCCTCCGATGCCTATCCTAGGACAAGGAGGATAGGGGGAGCTGCCCCCTCACTGCCACCACCAACCCTACTCTGTGCAGCTGCCAGCTTACCCCAGCTACATCCACCTCCACCTAAGCCTCTCATATGCAAATACAGCAGTGGCAACATCCTAGTCCTCTCACCCATGCTGGCCTAAAACCAAAATCAAGTCCGTTCTGCCAGTTGCTGCTCCCAGGGTGACCGGGGCAAAAGGAGCAGCAACTGAGCAGCTGGTCAAGCAGCGACCATGAGGCTTTTCACTCACACCAGCCTTTGCAGCAGGTGCAAAGGGAGAAGCTTCTCCCAGGAGAGCATGGACTCTCAATCCTTTGCCAGGGCAGAGAGGGATGTAGCCAGAGTGTCTGGCCACATCTTCTGGACTGGAGAGTGGTATGGATGGGGAAAGGGAGAAAATTTAACTACAGAAGCCACTCCAAGGGGAGGAACTCTTTCCAAGAATCTACCCTGGATACTCCTTCCTTTCCTTCCCAAGAGACAGGACTTCCCCACAGTTTCAAGTCATCCCCCCCAGCATTGCTTCTTCTGCTACCTGTTCTTTCAGCCTGTTGAACGACAGAAAGAAAGAGCAGCACTGCCACTCCAACCTGCCAGCTAAGTTCCAGCAAAGCCCCCAAGGCTTAGGCAGCACCCTAGATGTGAAAGCTCCTTTTTGCTGCTGCTTCTCTCCTGCCACCATATGCTCTAACTCCTTTTCCAGTCAATTTGTCCCAAAATGGCACCACTCCAGGTCACAGAAACAATGCCCAGAGCTGAAGCCTCATAAGAGTTTCTCAATCACCATCATCACAACTAGAGAAAGTTGTGGCTAAAGGAACAAGTTTGGATTGGCAGGTGAAGAGGGAACACCACTACATGAAGCAATCCATGAGGCTGTGCGGTAGTTTTAAGGGACTCTGAAAAGAGAGGTTTCATGCAGCCTTCATTCCCATCATGGTCCTAAAGAAAAATTCCTCTTTTTGTGCATCAGTATTTTAACTGAAGGCCTCCCTGCCACCCCCTTTCTCCTCACCGCCCCATGGATATTTCCACCACCCACGGGGGGGGCAATAACACCCACTTTGGGAGGTATATATAGGTATATCCTCATGCGGTTCTCAGTCTTTACTATGGCAGAAGTGATGATGAAGACCATCTGTAAGATAGACTAGAAACAAAGCTTGGGTGAAGTTAAGAGTTACTTTTAAGAAAGAAAAGAGGAGAAGGGCATGCATAAACCTGCACACATAAAAACCTGGAAAGGGTTGCAATTACAAAAGTTTGAATGTAAGCAGAAAAGGGGATATTTTGTACCTTTCCTGTATCTAAGCCAGAAAATCTTATATACATGGATAAAAAGCCTTACTTCAACTGTCATCCACATTTGCTATTTGACTACCTGTAGAATGTGGGTACTGATTTCCTTTTGCAAAAATAGAGACAGAATTAAAGTCTTACACCTGAAAAGAATATTTTACTTACTTTAATGTCCCGGTGCATGACTCCCATACTGTGGATATAATACACTCCCTCGAGTAGCTCTTGGAAGATTTTTAGTGTCCCCTGATTGTCTATGTGGTGATATGGACCTTTCAAAACACATTAAATATTTGATGTATTTTAACATATAAAACTACACAGAACTTCTGCCTATGCTAACAAATGTATTCTGTTGAAGCCTACATTGTTCCTGTACATGCTTCTAGTCAAAACAGAGACAAAAAGATTTAACTAGAGGCTAATTACTGTATATGAAATGTGAAATATCTAAATTAAAGTGAAAGAAAGAAGCAGATGCATACTAATACGCAGCAAATACGGAAAACTTTCTTTGGCCACCTAGAGCAGGTGAGCAGAAAGTAAATCTAGATTATCTGATAGATCTCTAGGTAATTCCCAATAGGTCAGCAAGGATTTCAGACACACAACTGTTAAACAAGATGACTTTCTCAACCTCTATCCTAAATTATACTCAAAACAGATTACTAGGGTCAACATTCTTAAATAAAGTTGGTGTGTTTTATACCTGGCACTGGTGGATTTCAGGGTTCTAGTACAAGGAAAGTAAATCCCACAAGCCCTTCTAATTAGAGAATAATGATTATTTAGATGTAAATTATACATCAAAGGCAAAAAATAACATTTCAATATTATGGCTACCTTTAAAAAAAGTTTAAAGCTTACTAAAAGCATCTTCTCCTTTAAAGCATCTTTTATTCCTGTCATCAATCCAGTCCCACAAGGATATTTCACACAACTGCATCTGTATGTGAAGCATTAGATGATACTCCATCTGAAAAGAAAGTTATCAATGTTAAGTTTTTTCAACATAGAGCTGTGTCCAATATTTTCTTTCTGCCTGCCAAATACTCATTTTGCTTACAGCCCTGCCCCATATCAACCCTCTTGATGTGCATTGCTGGACAAAACCTTTGGAGCATGTTTTCAGCACCAGAGGAATTAGGGTGGGGATGGAGAGAGGCAACTCAAAATTCAGACCCCATTAGGAGGCATATATTTTAGACATGTTCCTATATATAAAATATATAGCCCAGTAAGCTGCACCATGGCATTTAAGGCTTCTCCGGAGCTCTGGGGTATCCTAACACAGCTGCCATTTGAGCAAATAGAAGTGATGACTAAATGATGAACACTTAGCTGTTACTGCAGTTAAAGATGACAGTGACCAAAAATATTTTTGTTCCCAAATGTAGCAAAGAAGAACACATTTAAAACCTGATGTGTGTTGCTTACCAGAGAGTGATTCAAATATGCTTACATTCTGTGTTTACCTCACACTGCTGCTGCAGAGACACCCTTTTTTGGGAGCACTCTTCATCACTGTAAGACTCTTTGGTACTCATGCTGTTCCTATTCTGGTCGCAATGGGATACAACTGATGGAAGATTTCCATTGTGTCTTGAACAACTTGTAGTGTCATTTAAGCAGCTCTTTTCATCTAATTCGTTTAGCGCATGTGCATTCACTCCATTTCTTTCAGAATTTCTGCCAACAGAGTCTTCAGGGTTAAGATCAGCAAAGATAATGGAACTGCTGTCTTCCATATCCTTGTCAGAACACAGATCTCTGCAAGAAATGTCAGGGTGATACAAAGAACTGTGAGCCAAAGAGAAAACAGCTGCTAAGGCCGTTCCTCAAATACTGATGCCAAAACTTCCACAAGAGTTCACAGAGCACTGTCCTGGAATTCTCTATAATTCCTTCTATTTTTGATATTTCAGTGTGTGTACTATTGCTTATGCAGCCAAAGCAACATGATCCAAGAACAAAGAGGAGAATCAGAAGGCTAAACAATGACAGAAGTACAAAGTCTTTAAAAAACAGTTCCTTAAGGGTTATAAATACTCCTGCTAAAGTCCAATTAGGAATAAGCTCACAAAATTCTCACTGTCTGGAGGAACAATTGAGATGAAGAGAAAGGGTAATATAATGGAATATTATAGAGTAGGGGCTGGCAGGCACAGTGAGTATGAGTGCTCCTTGTTGCAATATGTTTAATGCCCCATCTGTAAAGATTATTGCAGCTCTTGTACTTCTGCTTCAAACAATGTCATAGGAATAAAATACAAAAGGTGAAATAATGGATTTCATTGGGACAGCTAGCTACTAGTTGTCTGAACTATAATTAGTCAAGAAAGTGCTAATTGTCTAAGAAGGTCACTCACATGCTTACATTTGGAGGAAGCAGTCTTTTTCAGTACTTATTATGGTGTATAAAAATCTATTTGCTGCCACTAAAAAAGAGTACATTTCTCTTCAAGAAGAAACCAGACTTTTAAACCGTGTTGCAAACTGTGTGAAATCATGAAACACCTTTTTTGAACAGACTGTTGTTTGTGAATTGCCCTTTCATTGTCAACTAGCTACTAAATTAACTAGCTGTTCAAAGCTTCAACAGATAGAAAATAAAGTCTGCAAGGCATTCTACAAAGAAACGGCTCAGTCAGCACCCGTGTTTAAACTACATATCAAAAGTAAATATGCAATATTAAGTTGTACTTTGGTCCCCTTGAAATCAACTGTTGATTTCAAGGGGACCTAAGAACAACTTAATGCATCTAAACAGGAATCACAAAACATACTACTATATTCATGTGAACTAGCCACCATTTTTAGATGTTTCTCTTTTGGAGGCTGAAGGCTCTGGCAACAAACATAGTTAAGACTCCTTACTCTTGCAATGAAGAAAGTGTGCCTGACCTGAAGGCTCCATATCATGGAATTTCTTCACAGACACCAAAAAGTATGAAATCTCTGCTTCTCTGGCAACATAGTTTAAAGTCGCTATGCATGGAAACATTTGCTATCAGAAGTAGGATTAAATATGAATTTTCTTCAATCTGGTAATCGAGGAAACAGATAAAATACTTATTCTGTTCATTAGTCTACAAAAATATTCCTATGGTAATATAAGACCAATTATCTGATTTTTTAAATGTTCTTTTAAAAAAATTAAAAGAGCTAATTGAATACATATGTGGAATACATACACAGAACTTTCTTGCTCAGAAGACATTTTGAGTGATAGCAAATTCAGGTTTGACTCACCTATAATTGAATGAGAAACAGTACATTTTATAAAATAGACTGACAGAGGCCTTATCATACCTTCCCAAACCTACCCTTACATTTATTTCTTTATCTTCAAAACTTATATCAGGATTAAAAGAAAACCACAGAAAACTGTAATGATAATAAAAGAGAAATTATACCTTACATTTTAGTTATTCAACTTTATGAATGTATAGGCATTTTAAACCTCAATATAGTTAACATTAAAAAGTCATATTCGCCTAACAGTAGATTACCGTCTTATTAAAGCAGCAATTTTAATTAAAAAAACATTCATTCCTCTGTCTTCAACACATATATTTGGGCGGGGCGGGGGGGGGGGGGAGTCAGAAAATAATATAGCTTAATAGACAATTCATACAATAATAAAGTATTATTTTATTTTAACACCTTCTCTATTAATATCGCCAGTTGCGTTCTTTAGGTGCACTGATGGTATTTTCCAACATCTTCCTGTTACGACTCCAAAATCTGTTTTTCTAGATAGACACAGCCATTTATGATCCATTATGGCAGTGCTACTGAAAGTTAAGGGCCCTGAAAAAGTTTCCATGGGAAAAAAGGCAATTGCACTCAATGGACTCAAATATGGTGCTGGTCCTTGGCAGGGCAGAAAAAAGTAATTGCTGATACCCCAAGTTAGAGAACCTGAAAAGCAGTACATTATGATATTATTCCTACAAGAAGGTTGCAAAAGACACCAGGAAGCCATAATGTTCACATGTTATACTCCCCTTTCAGACATGTTGGTTGAACATGCTCCATCCAAGCAGTGTGGTAACCTACAATATTAGGGTGCTGCAGCCCAGCCAAGACTTTCACTTCCCGTAATACCTACAAAAAGACCAAACGGAACGTATTCTATCATATCACTGGACAAACCAGCAACTAAAAACTTTTCACAGCTCAGAAATAGTACCAAAATGAAACTAGAGGTACACCACTCTTAAACTGACATAGATGTAATTTGTGTGGTAAAGGGTTATAGCTCAAGGCAGAAGACATGTATTCTATGCTGATGACCCCAGGTTAAATTTCTGACGTCTCCAGGCAAAAGAACAGATAAGAGGTTTCTGCAGGTGAACAAATAATTTCAGTCACAGCAAGTGACTCTAGGATAGAGGATAAACATTCTAACATAGAATAAAGCAGGTTTAATTCAGCAGTGAAAAAGAGTTCCTCTTAATTTAAAGGATATGAATGGCTGTAGAATATATACATACCTTCATGCAGTCACTTTTGGTAGCCTTCTTAATAAGAATTTTTTTAATCGCATAGAATTGACCATCTAGCTTATTTCTGACCTGAAAATAGATTGTAAACATGCCAATTAAGAGCAAATTTAAATCAAAAACAACCAAATGGCAATCTATATCTACATCCACCTCACATCAATCTTATCCAGTCACAAACCAGCAGAATGATTTCCTGAGCACTAATTGAAGGAAAGGTGAGACAATGTTGGAAGAGAACACAAGGCTAGATTCCAGACAGGTTCAGCACCAATAAAAGTGTTTTGATTTCATCTTCTGCCCCTAAATTACTTAGTGAGACCCCAGTATATCAACACAGCTGCAAACTGGCACAGCTGCGGAGCAACTATGAACATCCAAACCTTCTCCAAAACAAGCAAACATCTTCCCTTTTTAAAGAACAATACTTCTAAAGTAATTTTTTCAGAATGATTTGTTCTCTATGGAATTAGTTCTATACTGTACTCTTTATCCAAACTGTCTCCAGTATTAAGTCAAGCCACTATACAGAGGGAAACACCTTAATAGTAATACCATTTTCATGGGAATATTAAACAAGAATGGTCACAGGAATGAAAAGATCATGTATAGCATTTTTAGTCCAAATAATAATAAAGATCAATAGCCATGAATGCACTATCATAATTTGTTCAAATTGCTCTTTTAAGAGAAAATACTATTAGGTAATATGCACTGCATTTTTTTTTTTTTACACCAAGAAGTAAATTCCCACTAAACTCAAGAAGGCTTAGTCCCAGATGAGAAAGGACAGCATTGTAATCCTACTTGCTTTTCATTATTACAAAGCTGCTGATACAGAGTATTAAAAAATACCTTGTATACTGTTCCATATCCTCCTTTTCCAAGTCTTGAAACCTCATCAAATTCATTAATATAGCG
Source organism: Sceloporus undulatus (assembly GCF_019175285.1). Classification (NCBI taxonomy): domain Eukaryota; kingdom Metazoa; phylum Chordata; class Lepidosauria; order Squamata; family Phrynosomatidae; genus Sceloporus; species Sceloporus undulatus. Next base: position 30,270,277 of record NC_056529.1, read on the forward strand.
AGAGGTCTGTGCTTCAAAAATAATACTTTCTCTACAATAAAAAACAGACACGTGATCAGTTGAAACAAACATATCTGTGATACAGACAACTCTGCTAGTTATGTTAAACACATGTAGTGGGAGTAAGCCTCACTGAGTGCAATAGATCCCATTTTTAATCAAAATGCTAAACAATACATACAATTGTTAAAGAGTTATAACCTTTTATAGTTTATAACCATTGCAATAGTTATTTGAACTCTTACCTGTTTGTGCAAGAATTGTCATTACCAAACTCCTGTGAAACGAAATGAAACAAACAAACGTCATTTCATGAAACAAATGGCTCAATCCTGTATCTGAATATGATAACTCATACAGTATGTGAAAAAAACTTGCTCTCTCATTTAACAAAACTAAAATGATACCCAAAACAGAGAAATTTAGCAGTCTTCAACTAGATTCATTTTCACTGTATTTATATAGAACTCTTATTAATGATTGGTACTTAACTCTAAGGAGATTCGAATACTTAATAAATGCCCCAGAAATTGTTGGCAGAACTGCAGGGCTCTGGGCAAATGCCTCCTACAAGTGATGGGACTGCCCTCAAAGTACAGATTTCAGGAGGACTTTTTAAATTAATGATCAACAAAATTACCAACCAAACTGTTAAACCTAGTTCTAGAATCAACTCTGTAATCATATCTATAAATCAAACTTCCACATTCCAACAGAAAGAACTAATTACATTTTTGTGCCTAGCAGCAAAACTTGAAATTGCTTTTCAGCGGAAATCCCTACATAACTGTTCAATGAACATGTGAATAATGAGAATTTGGGGCATTGCTTTAATGGAAAAACTAATCTCTTCTATTCATGACAGATCGAATGACTGAACAGCTATAAGCTTTTATAATATCTGTATTGCAGAGTATTGTACTGTAAAAGATTGTTGCCCCCTGATAGTATAAAGATAGTATAACAAGAAACCCCATACCACCGACATAATCCATGTTGGCAATCTGTAGCAGGCTGATATTTAACCTTCTAAGGTAAAAAAGGGACAACAAGGTTCTTAATGTATTACTCTTTTCAATAAAAATATTTTTAAAAGAATGTTTGTGATCCCATAGCTAAGCAAAAGCAGGAAACCTGGTTTGATGTGTATCTGCAAATCACGATTTGTATTAACTGTGGTTTGTCATTCTGGTGTGTTTTCTGAATCATTAGGACTATTGTAACTGGCTGTTTTGTCTCCAGAGGGTTTTGCACCACAGAGATGGGAATGAATTTATGAAGCAGCGTGATGACAGAATGGAGACTGAAAGTAGGCAAGCTGCTGTGAACTATGTTTTCCCTCTTTTATGTTTGAAAACTGAAATTGCAGCTTAGGTTCACAGTTGTAGATAGCATAATTCCCAAGTGAGTATGATGTCCGAATGAACTGCAGTATAATCTGTTCCCACACAAGTGGCATTCTAGTTCTCTAATAACACAGAGGAGGAATATTGATATAACAACCTTACCATACCTCAAGCAAAATAATCTCCAGTATCCTTGGAACTGTACATAAAAGAAAGCCTGGAAAGGTCTGAAATTCTATACCCTATACTTTACTGCTAATAGTATTAAAAAGTACAGGATAAGATAGGTAACCTTACCTCACTGAGTATTTGTTTGTTCGCTGCTTTCATTAATGCAGCAATGGCTCGATTATGCTGCAGCCTCAGACTACTAAATTCTTCACATACAGCAAAATCAGAAAGCAAACGCATCTGAGTAAATGTCTTACATAGCACTGTAGAAACAAGAACAGGAAAAAAACAACATTTTTTCCAGATTACAACAGCTATACTGTAAACATGCGACTGCTATGTGTTCAAAAGCAGTTGAACTGGATTCCTGATGTCTCTTCTTGCCAAAACAGCTCTTTCCCTCATTAGGTTCCAGTTAATTTATCTCCCTTGAAAATGTGTACTCAGGGCATGTGCAAAGATCATCAGTTGTAATTAAAAGAAGCTATTAGTGTTATGGTTGTTAGCACAAGGAGAGATCTCATGACTCTGCCTTATCTTTGCTGTGGGTGTGTTCTTCTGTTGAGTTTGCCATAGATAAATATCAACAACGATTATTTCAAGAGGCCTGCTTTTTACAGCTTGGATCTGAGAGCCTACCCTTTTCCCTCCTGTATGTACAACTGAGAGATCAGTTTTAGAGAATATCTACTAACAGCAAGGAATTTAATATCCAAAGTAGCATGCATGAATTTCTAGAAAATAAGAACTAAGATGAAGACATTTCCTCAATACAGCTGAATGCAGATACAGTGAAGTCTACAACAGATACATGGATAAGTATGAGGAGCCTTCAAGTGCAATCTGAACCATATCTACTTGGAAGTAAGCATTAAATGGAGTACTGTATACTCCCATGAAAGTATGTCCAGGATTGAAGCCTTAATTTGTTTAATATTTTATTATCTAATCCCTTAATAGAATATGGTTGGCTCTCCACATTTGCAGCTTTGACTTTCGCAGTTTTGATTATATGCGGATTTGATTAATATGTACTCTCTAGGAATCCCTAAGTCATGCAGAAAAATTCTGCTGGAAATTGACCATGGACTTGTACTGGAGGATCTAGCAATTACTAGAGATAACATGTCTCTAGGCATTTGTAGGTCCTCCAGCATGATTTTATGGTAAATGTTTAGTAGATGTTGACCATAGAGTTGCACAGGAGAACCTAGAAAAGTGGTTTCTCAGTAGTGGGTTTTTTATTTGTGTTTTTTCTACTTTCACGGGGGTCTTGTGCCCCTAACCCCAGCAAATGTTGAGGATCTACATTTACAGTAAAATTCAGATATATTAATGCATGACATCAGTCTTACACTTTACGCACTGATAAGCATCCCCTTAGTAAGGTCAAGTCAGATTCTTACTAACGTTGAAACAAGCGTCTTGAGCGTGTAGGATTCTGCGCATACACGTGGCAAAGATGTTCCAGCAGAGAAACAAGCAGCAGCTGGTTGGCAAACGATGATGTGATATTCATTATCTTCTGAGAACCATTTGCACCTCGAAGCTCTGTGGGCCAGTCAGAATCTGAAAAGGAACGGGCAGAAGCTCAAGATAATTAATCTAAACAGAAGAAAACTATGTGAAGTTAAATCAACAGCGTCCCATTATTTACTCTCTCCCTTAGTATATTAGTATACATGAGAAGTATACACATAGTATACACAAGAAGATATGAAGGTTGCAGTGGAGGACCTAGAGATTCCTAGAGAGAACATATTAATCAAATCTGTAAATTAGCAAAGCTGCAACTATGGAAGGATGAGTATATATGGATACACACACACACACACACACACGTACTTTAGAAAATATGAACAGACAGACCAAATAAAGCTGCTTCGGGTCACTTTGGAGGTATGCTGTTTAAATGTTGCATGTGTCCTAAGAGGCCGGAAGCTGTGCCAAAGCCATGTTCTAGTCCTAAAGACTGGAGCGCAGCTTTGGCGCATCTTCTGGCCTCTTAAGATGTGTGTGTCATTTAAACAGCATACCTCCAAAGTGACCCAAAGCAACTTTGTTTTGGCCTCTCAGTTAGGGCCCCGATGTCTCACAAAACAACAGCTGCCAGGACTTCTGAGCGAGAGCAGTTAAAAGCAGTCTCAAACTGGATTATTTCTGCAGTGTGTTTTG
>NC_056529.1:30274068-30289145 GCF_019175285.1 Sceloporus undulatus
GGTTTTTATTTTGCTCAGTATTTCAACTCCATGATGTTTGCATGGATTGGATTGGTAACCCTGAAAGAAGCACAGTGGGACTGACTAGTATGCTGTCTGTCACCTATATTTATTTTCTGCAAGAAGTAGTAGCGTGGGTGCATTGATTCTGAGGAAAACATAATTTAATGTATGTCTTGTGCATCTTCCAAGGTGCTTATGGTCACAGATTATCCCAATTTTCTTCTCATAATAAGCCTCAGAGGCATCTTGGGCCTGAGGTAGCGAGGTCTTTTCTTTAAAGAACAGAACCAACATAAAAGGTGTAGAATGAGGCTTGAAAAGGAAACCAGTGGTGTATGTCAGCAAAGCTTGAAGACCCTTGGGTTTATGCATGCTCACCTTTAAGGTGTTATGTTCCCCCACTCACTCTTCCTGACTTGTTGGCGCACTGATTTGCCGCGTAAACCAACACTGGGAGCTAGATTTTAATCATTTTCTCAAACAAACAGGTTCCACTCCTGGTTTGCACAATAGGTATAAGTCCTTATGCGTGCTGCATCTGGGTCAAACAGGGCTAGCAGTGCTTTGCTGCACATGTGACACACCAGGATGAAGGGAGCACATTGGTGTCAGGAATCCCTCAAGCCCTGATCATGTCTGGATCCTGCAGTCTCTAAATGCATCTTCCACTACTTCTCTATCCGCTAATGTTAAATATTGCTGTTGTTGTTTCACACCATACGTTCCTCTTTGCTGCCTTATTATCTCAATACGAGACTTGAGGACTTTTCGTTACATTCTGCAAACCCGTTTGTTTATATTAGAATAACAGGATTGCATAGGATTGGCTGCTTGTGTGTCTTTAATAAGATCTTGTGTTTCCCCCCCATTTCTCTTAGTACTGAAAGGAAAGAAGCTCAGTTTGCCAGCATAAGTGCCAAAACATAATCGCCAGCATCTGTCCTCCTGGATGCTTAGACAGAACAATCCTTACCACAAGCAAAAGGCGAAGATGCTTGAGACAGAGAGTCTCCCGCTCTTGCAAAGAGTCACCGGAGAAGAACCAGCGGACTTCTGTTTGATGCATCTCGCCTTTATCTTTTTTTATTACTATGTATAAAGATTTTTTACATAAAGAAACTTAATACTGTGTGAATTTAATTCAGTGCGTAGTTTCAATTGGAATAGCTCCAAAAAGTGAGTTTTTTTTTTTTGTGGGGTTGTTTATGACCAGGAATAAGTGCAAACACTTACTTATTTTCAGAGGTGACTTTATTTTGGAGGCACACAAGATGGATGGTAACCATTCTCCTCTTTCATTTCAAATTTTCATTCCACTGTATTTATTTTGCCCCCAGAGGATGCGCAATGTGTATCAAATGAAATCAAACTAGACACGACAGAAAATGTTCATGGTTTTCATGTATATCCTGAGTCACGTTTCTTCTCTCCCTTTGAAAGTAAGGGTTCTCTTGTAGTATCTGCTAATGCATATCTTGTCCTCTACCTCTGTTAATGTCCTGAAGACACTAGCTTCAAAGTATTTGGTGCCAAGGCAGGTTGTTCTGACTAGAGTCCTTGCTTTTGTGGTTTGGCGGCAGACAGTTGTATTTTTTTATTCACGTTTTTAGGGGTGCGTCAAGCTCTACTTTTCTCAACCGCAACCTTTGTGTTGAACCTGTGATAGTTGTCCATTTAAATTAATCTGTCGTTGGCAATTTTTAACAAGTCTAAAACTTTTTTTAAAATACAAAATACTTTTACAGTACAAGAAATGTCCACGTTCCGCTTTCCGCCCGTTTGAGACGTGCCAGTTTTGGACATCTAGTACCATTTTTATATCCCCGAATCCACCGCACCAAGTACTATTCTTTATCATCTATCCATAATTCCCTTTTTTACTGAGCTGTTGCATGACTTATCCTGTGTTACCATCCTAAATAAACATTTTATGAAGTGGTTTGCATTGTGATGGTGTTCTGGAACGACCGCTCGGCTATCGTGGAGAACAATTGAAATATGTAATTGTTCAGAAATGAATTTGATCATGTCTGAATCTAAATGCAAAACTAATCCAAGACATAACACCCAAAACACTCATGCTTAAAGTCTTGAGGTGTTTTACTGGGATAGAAACAGCTGCAAGAGCATAGTTAGAATATACAGTATGCTCTTGTGGCATATATTCTCAGAAGGGTTGGGAACAAAACTCAAATTGGAAGAGGCATCTGGTAGCAACTTTAAGACTACCTAAAGAAAGAAGTTGGCAGCATGGGTTTTTGTAGACGTAAGTCTACTTTGTCTGAATGCATCTGAGGAAGTAGGCTTTAGTTTATCAAAGCTGCTGCTGCCACCAACCATCTTTCTCTCAGTCTCAAGATCTCTCTACATACTGTTTCTACAGATTAACACAGCTGTATCTTTGAATGGAAGAGGCAGTTACTACTGGTAGAAGAAAATGGTGGAAAGACAGAGGCTGAAAGGAGAAATCTTTACTGAGAATTATGAAATCTTAAACGCCTGTCGAGAAAAATGCGGCACTTCACTGCCTTGAAACATACTTTTTGCTTGCGCTCAATACAAAACCTCCACTTTTTCTTAAAGAAACAATTCTCCCTTTATTGTGCCTGATGCCACTCTGAATTGTGGCTCCACCTAATATATATTAAACAGGGTTGCTGGGAGTTGCAGTCCAAGGAATTAGAACAGGCCCTTCATGGATCCCAAAACCTATGGATGCTCTAGTCCCATTAAATGCAATGGAGGAGGAAGTTGCATTTAGAAGAGGTCCTTGGTGTCTGCTGGGCTTCCAGGACTTTCCCTTGCAGAGGCTGACCCAGAGAGAGAGAGAGAGACCCAGAGACCGATCCCTCCTTGTTTTGCTACTCAGCCGAAAGGCCGATTCTCCAGCTAAACCTATTAAAATTACAAAATTAATATACATATATATTAAAGGCACCACCATCCAAGTTCCTTCCCTCTGGCTTTTCATGGCAGTGCTTTTTCATTGCAGCTTTGCAAATGGAGGGAGCTGAAAGGCTCCAAGGGGCCATCCCTTCCTCCTCGTCCTCCATCCAGCTGTAAGGCTTTCCAGCAGCATTGGCATCAATGGAGGATGGAGGGCCATTGTCTGCAGCAATGGATCTTCTGGGAGCCTCCTTTTCTCAAGCCACTTCTTCCCTCTTAGGAAGCCAAAGGGCTCCTTGCAACTCCCAAACTACAACTCCCAGAATCCCAGCCACTGATTCGAGGACCATGGGCTGAAAACTATAAATTCCAAAAAGACCAACGTTGATTTATTTCTTATCTTTTATTCGCCATTTCGTATAAAGGGACACCAGCCTTTGACTCTGCCATTGCATTGAATGGGACTTGAGCGTCGTGGGTTTTGGGATCCACAGCTACCCTTCAATGTTTTCTGAATAATAACAACAATAATAATAAATTATACATCTTTTAAATGATAAAAAGAGAGAGAGAAGGGGGGTCTCAACCTTTGGAAATGCCAAGCCTTGCTGGTCTGAAGAGTTTTGTTTGGAGAAGGGAGGCTCCTGGGAAAAGAAGAGGAGGCCATTCTCCTCAGGTGCATTTAGATGCAATCATCATCATCATCATCAGCTCAAAAGCCTCCATAGACTTCGGTTTGATCAAGTTCTGGCTCATAAAGAACATTCCTAATACAAGACCGCCATCTGGTGGCGCCTCTAAAGCACTGCAGCCTCTTTGAACTTCCTATCAACTTCTATGGATCGACCCAGAGAGAGAGAGAGAGAGAGAGGCGCAGAGGTCGAGCAAGAGATAGACCCAGAGAGAGCGTCTAAGAAACCGAAGGGGGCGGGGCCAAGGTGGAGCATGCGCAGAAAGGGAATTGAGGTTTCTGCCTGTGAGGAGTTCTGCCAGGAGTTATATTTCGGGCTTCTGGCCCAGATGAGTCCCAAAATGTCCTCCACTATGAGGACGCTTTCTGTCACAGAAGTAAACTCTCTCCCCAAAAAGAGGGTGACCCAGGTTCCTCCATGGTTGAGAGGCCACCAGAAACAATCCAGTTTTTGACCCCCCCCACTTTAGCTGCCAGGGCTCAGTGATAGGGGATGCTGGGAGATGTAGTTTGTTGTGAGTCTTGAGCTTTTGGTGCCTCAGAGCCACCAATCCCGTTCCCAGAATTCCATAGCATGGGCTCTGGCAGGGGCCAAACACACTGAAGAAATAATCCACTCTTGAGACCGCTTTAACTGCCCTGGCTCAATGCTAGGGGATCCTGGGAACTGTAGTTTTCTGGAGACACTGAGCTTTCTCTGTCAGAGAGCTCTGGTGCCACAATAAACTAAATTTCCCAGGATTGCTTAGCACTCAGCCAGGGCAGTTAAAGTGGTCTCAAAGTGGGTTATTTCTGCAGCGTGTTTTGGACCCAAGATGACTAAACTGGGGTTGGCTGCATCCGCACTACAGAAATAGTCCGGCTCGACACCACTTTAACTGCCTTGGCTCAAGGATATGGAATTCTGGGAAGTGTAGTATGTTGTGGCCCCAGAGCAGAGCCCGAAATATAACTCCTGGCAGAACTCCTCACAGGTAGAAACCTCAATTCCCTTTCTGCGCATGCTCCGCTTTGGCCACGCCCCCTTCGCTCTGTTTTCATTTTGTTTCCCCAAGCTCAAATAGGCGGAGTGCGCATGCGCGAAGAAAAGAGATCGCTGCAGCCGGCTGTGTGACGAAGAGCGCGAGAAGGTGCAGCAACAGAGTGCGCCGTGCGTCATACGTCACGACGCAGTGTTGTCAGTAGGTGACCTGCTTTCGAGGCAGGTGCGCAGCGCGGCAGAATAAGGAGGGCTGTTCCTGATCGGCGGCAGGGGGCGCTGTGGCAGGTGAGGGGTCTTCGGCGGGAAGAGCCTTGGCGGGTTTTCTAAGGGAAGGAAGGGCTGGGAAGGCTGTTTGAGACCCTCTTTTGCTCCTGGGCTGCATCCACACTGGAGAAATAACCCGGTTTGGCACCAGTTTAACTCTTTTCTGCCTCAAGGCTATGGAATTCTGGGAGTTGGAGTTTGTTGTGGGGGCCTCTGGGCCCACAACAAACTGTAACTCCCAGAATTCCATAGCCTTGAGGCAGAAAAGAGTCAAAGCGGTGCCAAACTGGGTTATTTATGCAAATGTTATTCATGAGTCTCCATCTCTAATGAATAATGCATCCTTCTCATGGAATAACATGCGTCTCTGAAATGTCTGGCGTAGCGGTTTGAGGGTTGGACTAGGAGTCCGGGGTTCGAATCCCAGCCCAGCCATGGAAGCCCATTGGTTGACCCTGGGCAAGAAGTCACACTCTCTCAGCCTCAGAGGATGGCAGTGGCACACCTGACAAGTCAATGTGAAGTCGGAGGCTTTCATGGGCGGCATCCATAGTTTTTTGTGGGTTCCTTCCTTCCTTCCTTCCTTCCAATGATATGTTGCAACACCTTTATATTTCATTGTATCAGAATAGGCTTTTGTGGATACATGGCTCTTGTCAGTGAAAGATCACACTGCACTACATCTCTTTACTCTCTTAAGTGCCACAAATTCACTCTTGTATTAAGTATGGCTGAGTTCCTTCCATTGGGTTTGCTAGCTGAAAATCAAACATGAAAAAGACATTCATGGCGCCACAGAGGCTGATAGATTGGAAGCGGTCTCTGTCTTTAAGTCTTTAAGGCGCTACGTTTTCTATGGTGAAACCTAGAGCGCCTTAAAGGCTAACAATGACAGGCAGTAAAGGCTTCGTAAAGCTCATGTCACAACAAACTCTTGGCTTTCTAAGGTGCTGAATACTCCCTTCGTTGTCTATGTAGGCTGGATTCAAAGTCCATATTAATGCCTTTATTAGGCCCAAAAGCACAAAACGTACTGTATAACTCTTTGAAACCATAGACTTCTCAACAAGTAAAGACCCTGCTCCAGAGAGTAGAATCAGGTCTTATGGTTTTCAGTTACAGAAGGTTAGATTTTAGTTGAACTTCTTGATAGTAAGAGCAGTTTTGCGATGGAGCAAATTGACTAGAGATGTGGAGGGTTCTCCTTCTTTGGTTGTCTTCAGAAAGAGGCTTAGCTGGAGAACCTGCATGGAGCAGGCGGTTGGATTCGATGGCGCATGAGGCCCTTTCCAAGCCTGTGATTCTAGGTATAAAAATGGGGAGTCCACCTTGAATACGTGGATCATTAACTTAAGATTCACCAAGCACCACTCCTAATGTTGCTGGTCCTGCCAGGAACAGGAGGAGCAATAAAAGCAGAGCAATAAAAGTTCATTCTCTGCTTCACAATACAATGTCTATGTATATTAGGGAAGGCCTTCTTGAAGTCAGCAAGAATTTACTTAGGCATCTTTGAACAATAGGGTAGTAAAAAGTAGACTCTGGGGTGTAACTGTAAACTATGACCTGCCTCATTGATGGAGATTGGAGGAGGAAAGCTTTACATCTTATAAAATTTGAATCTGATTTGCATCATTATCGTTGGCATTAAGAAAGCAAATCTTATTGGAAATACCAGTACGATTCCTTAGCGCTTTCATTTTCTTCTGCAGGTGGTGAAGAAGTAAGTGCAGCCACAACAACGTTCCCACAATGCCTGGGATGGTCATGTTTGGAAGGCGCTGGGCCATTGGCAGCGACGACTTTGTCTTCCCAGGGGCTTTTGAGCTTTTTATCAGACTGATCTGGTAAGGTTTGTTTCGGTTGTGTTGTCTACAGCGGTCTGGATGCTGTCCAGAAATAAATTTCAGCAATGCTTGATTTAAAAACAAAACAACACAAGGAATGGTAGCAATTGAGCTCATGCAAAAGCTGAACGCTTTGAGTGAACATTTCTTGCATGGATCACAGGCGATGTTCCCTTAAGCGTAAGAAACAGACCTTTGCACATGTCTGAATTCTTCATATCCCAAGCGCGAACCCTAGCAATCAGTTTGAAAGCAAGTGCTAAAGCAAGGTGCTGGAGATGTCATGTTAAAATTACATCCATATATCTCTATCATAAATGTGTGCAAGTTAAAAGGACAGATAAAATCTTTGAAAGAAAAAGCAAACAGGAAAGCTTTTGACACTTGCCTGGCTGCTAAGGATGAGGCTGGTCACCGTCTGGGTGTTGTATTTGTGTCTGTGTGACCTATTTTTGAGCCGTGCTTTACATTGTGTGTTTAATGTAATTCTGTCTTAATACCTTGTTTCTTTATGTTTTAATCGCATCCTTTTATTTACTACAGTATTACTATGGGCTGCCTAGAGTTCCCTCTTTCATACATCATATGGCCGATATCTAAAGCAGAATTTACTATCCTAAGGTAGAGAAAGGAGCAGCAATTCCTTTAAAGAGGATTAGATGAATGGATGGGGGATAAGGCTTTCAGTGGCTACTAGTCATGATGTTTATATGTTGTTGCTGTTGACTGTTAGTTGCCTTCAGGTCGACTTTGGCTCAGGGTAACCCTATGAATGAGACACTTCCAAGCCCTTCTATCTTCAGCTGCTGTGCTTAGATCCTGCGGGCTCTTGGGCCATGATCTCCTTGATGGAGTCTGTTCATCTAATGTACAATCTTCTTCTCTTTTTACTATCCACCACCTTTCCTAGCATTTCCTTTGTGACTTTATTTAGTAATTGCTGATTGTAATATAACTAGTTATATATTACATCCAATATGCCTCTTAATGCCAGTTTCTGGGGAACATGTGCAGAAGAACGCAGTTGTGTTGACATCCTGCTCCTGAGCTCCCTGTGGATGATCAGTTGGCCACTGCGTGAGTGAAATGCTGGGCCAGCTAATCCTTTGGTTTTATCCAGCATGAGTCATCTTATGTTCTGAACTACTTTTATGTGCAGCTGAGGGATCACTATACTGGAGTTCTGAGGAGAAGCTAATGATACCTAACACATTTTTGGCATTATTTCAAAGCGGCATTTCTCTGTGTTCTCTGGGGGAATTTATGATATTCATACAGTACATCTCTTCTCTGAAGTGCTACGATTACAGTGAATCCTTGGTGTCTGCTGGGGTTTGGTTCTAGGACCCCCATGGATACCAAAATCCATGGATGCTCAAGTCCCATTATATACAATCGTGTATTAAAATTGAATCCATCTGTACAGAGGGCTGGATGTGGCAACCAGAATAATTAGTAAATGCCTGTGTTTTGAGAAAAGGAAATGGTTACTGTGTTAAAAGAGCCCAAGGTTGTAGTAGTCTGTAGGCATGCAAACCTTTCAGGTATGTAAATGTTGCTTTGTTTTGTTTTAGCTGAACAGTATTCAAAGACATTGCTATGTTAGTCTGGAATATCAGTGCGCAAAGGGATCTTGGAGGCAAACTGAGAGAAGGAAGGTGTTCAGTCCAGTATGTAAGAAATTTGAAGGTGCCTGGAATTAGTTTTGGTTAGAGCCAAGGGCCGTCTCATCAAACCTCCTCTTTTCTATACTGGCCATCCATATGCCTTAGGGAAGCAAACATTCAAGACTAGAAGGCAGTTATAACAGGTCCACACTCAATATTGGTCCCCAGCAACAGTTATTCAGGAATCTATTGTCTCTCACCCTAGAGGTTCTGTATTGATAGCTTTATCTCACTCTGCGCTGGGGAAACTCAAGCTGAATCTGAACCTAGGTTTCTTCAGGGGGCCATTTGGTGGTTTCCAAACTTCTGTATGGGATTTCCCCCATTCTGAAAGGCTGAAATGCCTCTCCAAAGAGTTAGCTACTGGCTAAAGCATTCTAAATTAAAATATGCTGGTGTTTTGGTCCTATAGTTTTACCTTTGTACCACAGAAAGGGCGTCATAGCCAGATGTGCCATGGCTTTTCCACGTTCCTTTGGTGCTGCGTCATGTAGACCCAGTGCCAGAGGAGCACCGTGATGCCACCTGCCTTGTGGTTCTTTGCGTGGCGTCTTCTGAGTGGCTAAAGGCTATCACGGCTCTTCTGACCATGAATCCATCCTTGAACGATGAAACGTTTCTTGATGACTACCGTTTAAAGTATAAACTTCACTGTATTCTTTGGGAGTTACCTCTGCTGGCTGAAGTGTTTGAGACTTGTAAAGAATGGTTATGTTTATAAGTCCATGTTAACCATGTTAGTCATGGTTTGTTGCTTTAGGGTGTGAATTGTCCCAGAGATTGAGCACAGACAAACCATTTGGGTTTCCCCATTCTGCTTTGTGGTTTATCCCTTGCCCTCTATGTGTCATTCAGGTTTGGAGAAGGAGCCATTCTTCTGGGTTTGGATAATGAAAATAATATAAGAGTGGTTTAAATGAGTTTAAATGAGGAAGCACCAGTGATGCCACCTGCCTTGTGGTTCTTTGCGTGCGTCAAGTGCTTCTGAGCTAAAGGCTATCACTGCATCGTCTGCCTGACAATGAAATCTATTCTTCTGGGTTTGGATATGAAAAAATATAAAGAGTGGTTTTAAATTAATCAAAGGGCCGGAAACCGTGCCTTATGAGGGAGGACTAGGGAGCTGGGTATGTTGTAGCCTGGAGCAGATGGAAGAGGGGATATGATAGCCCTCTTTAAGTATTTGAAGGGATGTCATATTGAGGAGGGAGCAAACTTGTTTTCTCGTGCTGCTCCAAGAATAGAACACAGAGCAATTGATGCAAGTTACAAAAGAGATTCCAGCTCAACATTAGGAGGAACTTCCTGACAGTGAGGGCTGTTTTGACATGTGAACAGATCCCTTGGAGAGTGTGGAGTCTCCTTCTTGGAGGTCTTGAAACAGAGGCTGGATGGCCATTTGTCAGGGAGGCTTTGATTGGGAATTCCTGCATGGCAGAATGGGTTGGACGTGGAATGGCACTTGAGGTCTCTTTCCAATTGTATAATTCTATGAAATCAACATCAATGGTTTTTAATTTGTGGTGTGTGGCTGGCTGACAAACTAGTTTGTGGTCCGAACATTAGCTTTTTAAGAGTTCTGTTTCAGACACAAAAACATTCATATATTCAGCAAGCAACAGTTTGTGGTTACCAGTCGTTGTGAACCTGCCAGTGTGGGAATAACTCGAACATTCACTACTACTGTGTTCTTTTTTCCCTGTGTGGCTGTTCAGTCACTGCTGAAGATATGGTTACTGGAGGCAGCATTGAGGCTGCAGGTAATCCTCCCATGCAAGCACCTCTGAGCTCATAGTCTGCAGTCTTCTGAGGCAAGCAAGAGACAGCTGACCCTCATTTTTTACTGAGACCCTCAAGCGGAGGGCAAAGCTGCTACACTTTACTCTTGTGTACCTACATACTCAACCATGTGTTTTTGCTGTCCTCAAAATAATGCAAATAGCAGGATTTATTTAATTTAATAAAATTGACATTTAATTTAATGATTGTGTTAAATTGTATAGACTGCTAATTTTTGCAAAAGCAGAGAACATGACTTTGTTTTCTCAAAAGGGGCAGTTGGAACAGATTTGAAGACTCAGTAAATATTTCTTTTATGTAGGCATTTTTACTGTACATTATTAATATATTATTTAAACTCTCATTTTACTCAGGTACTTAGGGATAGTAGGGATCCGTTTTGTTCATAAGGGGAAACCTTTGTTCCAGAATTGCAGTTTCCTGTTTGGGACGCAATTCTAAAACAAATCTGGTGGAAGAGAATAACAGTGCGATACTTTGCCACAGACTACTCTTGCTTGTGTTGCATGGAAATACCTTGTGACAAGATTGTGATCTCCATGAATACACTTCTGGAAATAGTGTTAACTGGTGTGGTGTAATTGAAATTGCTTATTGCCACTCTGAAGATAGTTTCACGTGATACTATCAAAGTGGCAATTACTTGTATTAGCTTATTAAAGGCCTTGCTTTTATATCTGTCCTTCTTACAAGTAAGCCCTTTAACCAATGTGATTAGACTACATCATGAAGAATTCCCTTTTCTTTTCTGCGTTTGGGTGAAGATGGCACTGTTGGGTGAATATTTACTTGTTTTAACAAGTAATGAAAATTCATGTAGGTAGTTAAAAAACAACAAGAGTGAATATTTAAAATAACAGATTAGAGAACGTAACAACATTTTAAACATGTTGCATTTTTAAAAAAGGGAATAAAACAGTAAGCACACCATTAACCTCCCTTTGTTTCTTTATAAATGACCAGTCTCCCAAATGCTTGTTGGAAATATCTTCACCTTCCTATAGAGCAGTGAGTTCCCAAACTTTGGTCCTCCAGATGTTTTTGGATGTTCAGTCCCAGAACCACTGAATGTGGGCCAAACCTCTGGCGGGTTCTGGGAGTTGAAGTCCAAAACAAAAAAATGCGGGAATTATTCTTAGACTGAAACTGTGGAGGCTTCTGTATCAGCTTAGTTCTGGATATATGTTGAGTAATTGTACTGTGAAACTACTGTTGTATACCAAGCAAGGCTTTCTTAGCTGGTGATATGTAATGCTGTGTTCTGTTTCTTTCCTACAAGTGGATTTGGAATTTTGGTGTTTAATTCCATTCACAAAGGACAATTTAAACTGTGGCTGGAGGAGGTTGTTGCACAGCTATCTTTCTCTCCTCCTTGTTCTTCTGGCAGCCATAATATGTGCTTTATCTTCTATTTTGTATATCAGCATGCAAGGTAAAGGACAATTTATATTGCACACGGGCCCCTTCACATTTGTCGTCTTTCGACTTTGCAGATTTGATTATTAGCGGATTTTATTAATAAGTTCAGTCTAGAATCTCTAGGTCCTCCCAGTGCAATCGTATCTGTGGTCAACTTAAACCAAAAGTCATCACTGAAGGACCGAGAGATTACTGAGAGAGCACTCCATTATGGTGCCATAAGTCAGGACCTCCAAACTGGGACAAATGTATGACAAACGTGACGAAATTTTTCACACATGGAGGACACATTTTGGAAAAAAATGGAGATGCTCAAAAATTGGATGGGTTTTGTTTTAATTTATATAAAATGGCATGTTGCGTAGGCATGATAAAAAATGGAGACATTTGGCATTATTCCAAGACAAGGGCAAAATGTGCCTGCCCTTTCTGGCCAAAAACCAGAAGAGGAGGAAGAGTGGAAGAAGCAGAGGAGGAGAAGCGGAGAAGAGAAAAGCAGGAAGAAGAGGAGGAGAGGAGAAGAAAAAGGGGAGAAGAGGGAAAGGATGAGGTGGAGAAAAGAGGTGGGAGAAGAAGAGAGGCAGGAGGAGAAGAACAGGAAAAGAGGAGGAAGAACAGAAGAAGAGGAGGAAGAAGAAGAGGAGGAGAGGGAGACGAAGAAGGGAGGATGAGAAAGAAGAAGAAAGGCCTCTTGCCACCTGCCTTGAGCCTCCGGGCCGGCGAGGGAAGCTTCAAGGCAGGAGAAAAGGGTCCCCCTCACGAGAGACCCTTCCTCCCTGCCTTCTACCTCCTGGGCCAGCGAGGAACTTCAAGAAGGGAGAAAAGGTCTCCCCGAGGCAAGCCCTTCGTCCCTCCGTGAAGCCTCCGTGGCCGCGGGGAAACGGCAAGGGAGGGGATAAGGGGCCTTGCGAGCAGACCCTTTCCCCTGGCCCGCTCCCAGCCCCCTCCGCTGCCAGCGGATTGAATCCAAGCAGGGAACGAGCCGCGTTCTGTAGTCGATTCTCTTTGCCCGCCTGGTGTCGGGGGGGGGTGGGGGGTTCTCCGTCCCGGGGGGCGGGGCCAAACCCGGGGCGAGACCGTGTGTCCCACCCCAAACCGGGAAAGTCCCCCGCCCCCAGGCAGGATAGGCAAGCTACCCCATTAGGCATTGTTCAAATAAATTGCTCTGATACAATACCAGAATTAATAATTTGTTCTGATTAAAATTCAGGATGGCGTAGTTAAAATGGATAATATTATCCAATAATAATGAGCGATCAAATATCTGTGCAGTGACTTATATTTATAATAATCTGGTATTATTATTGTTACTTGTGTATGTTGAGGATTATAGCTCCTCCCGTTGTAGGGATCATGTTGAAAACAGTATGAAAATGGTCTGTTTGCTGTTCTCAAGGTTAGGATCTAAAACCCAAGAACATAATACTGGAAAGGCTGACCCAGCATTGGTTGGCATTTGTATATATTAATCTTCCTCTCTTTCCTGAATGGATTCATATTACAAGGTTTTTGTAAAGAGCCACTAAAATACATAGGCCACAATCCTGTCTCCCACTGCCTGGAAATAAAATTGTGTTGAAACTCATCAGAGTTATTTCTGAGTAAGTGTGCCTAGTAATACTCTGTTCAGTTCTGTTGGTGCTGTCTGCATCATGCACATAGCACTTGTTTGTGTGTGATGTAGTAAATACTACCCTTTTGCTATTGCTTACTTTTCACTTTGTTATGTCTTAATCCACCCTTTTAAAAAACCTTCAAGTATGCAATCTGATACATGAATCCAACTTTGCCTTCAGGAACCATTTCCCAACCCGGGCCTAGGAAGTTCTCTTCCAAATTGCTGTACCTACGCCTTGCCCTTTATTTGCCTAACTGTCTGGGCTGTTGTGGGAGCCGTCTGGGTGTCAGACAGCAGAGTGAATTGTGAAAGGACTATGATCAGGGTGCCAATTTGGAACCGTCATGCCAGGTAAGGAGACTCAGGCCTCTTAGCTGAAGCGGGGGGAGATAACTATCAGGTACTCCAGGGAATGTGTCTCTGGTGTATTTAATATTTCAGATCACTTACTTAATCTTCTTGGAACATGGATTATTTAGGGTCTCTGCAGGTTTGTGCTCTTTTGTAGAAGAAACTGCATGAATACCCAGACCTGGCAGTGTTACCATATACTTACAGAAAGTCCCAAGTTCAATTCCTTATATCTCCAGGTAGGGTGAGAGAGGGGGGAAACTGCTTGAACATCAAGAGAACCATTGCCAGTCAGTGTAAAATAATAATAAGAATAATAAATAATAATAATAATAATAATAATAATAATATAAAATTAAATAAAAATTTATATTATTTATGTTTATATTTATACCCCACCTGTCCTCTCAGTGCAGGGACCAAGGCGGCTTTCTTTTCTCTTCCGCTCCCCAAGGCTGAAGGCAGGGCACAATACACAATTAAAACACACATAAACCCACAGTTAATATACAACACAATAAGATCATTACATAACATACATCATAGATACATATACAATTAAAAGATTTAAAATTGACTGGGTAGGCCTGGCCGGAAAGAGGTGTGTCTTAGCTAAAGCTGTTTTCAAAGCAACAATACAGCACATGTTTTACACCCCCCAAAATAAAGACACATGACTGATTAAACTGACTGGCTCACTTTGGAGGTATGCTATTTAAATGATGCATATGTCCTAAGAGTCCGAGCTGCGCGGAAGCCATCTCTTCTTGACCAGTACTCTTGTCCGTTCTCCTTGCAGCTGGGCTCTCTCATCTTCCACTGTTGTGGCCTGTCGTCATTGTCTATGATCCTCTTGGCGGAAGAACGACGCTCTAACATTGCCTACACTGCCCCAACCGCAATGGCGAGCAGTCAGTCAGGCCAGCTCTTTCACAATGTCAAGAAGACGGCAACTCGAGTGTGGGAGAAAAGGATCCGGCGGCTGTGCTGCTGCTCGTGCAAGTATGACCACCGAGTGGGCTTTTACCAGCATCGCTGAGCTTTCGCAGCATACTTCTCAGTAAAAAGGGATGTTTTCCCTGCCTTTAAACATTCTCCTGGGTCTGCTATTTTGGTATATTTATTGTATTATACTTACTTACTGTACTTACTTATGGTATTTATACCCCACCAGCCCTAAAGGTTCTCGAAATGCACTTGCCAGTCCTCTCTTGGTGTGTCATTGCAAGCATATAACTTTATACATTAATTACGTAGCTGGAAAAAATATGGTGTGCTTCAAAATAACTTGTTTGCTGATTTTTGCAATTGGTTGTATTGCTTGTTAGGATCCCTAAATGCACCCATCAGAGCATTTTTCAGCTCTTTTGAAAACCACAAAACAACTTATTTCCTGTGACAAACACAAACGGGAAATTATATCCAACCCCCCAAAAAATCAGCTTACAAATTGAAATGTAGAATATGTAAAAATCAATAAATAAAATGCGTAGATAAAGACTTAAATAATATGAAGCCGATGCATCAAAAAAATGTCATGTTTTTAGTT
>NC_056529.1:30289170-30294828 GCF_019175285.1 Sceloporus undulatus
TATTATTATTATTATTATTATTATTATTATTATTATTATTATTATTATTATTATTATTCACTGACTGGCAATGGTTCTCATTGATTTCAAGCAGTTTCCTCTCTCTCTCAGCCCTACCTGGAGATATAAGGAATTGAACTTGGGACTTTCTGTAAGTATATGGTAACACTGCCAGGTCTGGGTATTCATGAGTTCCTTCTACAAAAGGCACAAACCTCAAGAGACCCTAAAATAATCCATGTTCAAGAAGATTAAATAAGTGATCTGAAATTTTAAAATACACCAGAGACACTTTCCCTGGAGTACCTGATAGTTATCTCCCACCCGTCTCAGCTAAGAGGCCTGAGTCTCCTTACCTGGCAATGACGGTTCCAAATATGGCACTGATCATAGTCCTTTCACAATTCACTCTGCTGTCTGACACCCAGACGGCTCCCACAACAGCCCAGACCAGTTCAGGCAAATAAAGGGCAAGGCGTAGGTACAGCAATTTTGGAAGAGACTTCCTAGGCCCAGGGTTGGAAATGGTTCCTGAAAGGCAAAGTTGGAAGTTCATGTATCAGTTGCATACTTAAGGTTTTTTAAAAGGGGGATTAAGACATAACAAGTGCAAAAGTAAGCAAATAGCAAAAGGGTAGTATTTACTACATCACACACAAACAAGTGCTATGTGCATGATGCAGACAGCACCAACAGAACATGAAGAGAGTATTACTAGGCACACTTACTCAGAAATAACTCTGACTGAGTTCAACACAATTTATTTCCAGGCAAGTGGAGACAGGATTGTGGCCTATGTATTTTAGTGGCTCCTTTACAAAACCTTTAAATATGAATCCATTCAGGAAAGAGAGGAAGATTAATATATACAAATGCCAACCACATGCCTGGGTCAGCCTTTCCAGTATTATGTTCTTGGGTTTTAGAATCCTAACCTTTGAGAACAGAAACAGACTCTTTTCATACTGTTTTCAAACATGATCCCTACAACAGGAGGAGCTATAATCATCAACATACACAAGTAACAATAATAATTACCAGATTATTATAAATATAAGTCACTGCAACAGATAATTTGATCAGCATCATTATTATTGATATAATTATCCATTTTAAATAGCCATCCTGTGTTATATCAAACAATTATAATTCTGTATTGTATCGAGCAATTTATTTGACAAATGCCTAATGGAGTGCTCTCTCCAGTAATCTCTAGGTCCTTCAGTGCAACTTTTGGTTACAGCTGACCACAGATAGAGTTGCACTGGAGGACCTAGAGATTCCTAGACTGAACCTATTAATAAAATCCGCTAATAATCAAATCTGCAAAGTCGAAGACGCAAATGTGAAGGGCCGTGTGTAATATAAATTGTCCTTTACCTTGCATGCTGATATACAAAATAGAAGATAAAGCACATATTATGGCTGCCAGAAGAACAAGGAGGACGAGAAGATAGCTGTGCAACAACCCGCCTCCAGCACAGTTAAATTGTCCTTTGTGAATAGAATACAACACCAAAATTCCAATCCACCTGTAGGAAAGAAACAGAACACAGCATTCACATATCACCAGCTAAGAAATCCTTGGATACACACAGTAGTTTCACAGTACAATCTACTCACATATACTCCAGAACTAAGCTGATACAGAAGCCTCCACAGTTCAGTCTAAGAATAATTCCCGCATTTGTTTTGGACTTCAACTCCCAGAAGCCCCAGATGGTTTGGCCAACATTCAGTGGTTCTGGGAACTGAAATCCAAAACATCTGGAGGACCAAAGTTTGGGAATCACTGCTCTATAGGAAGGTGAAGATGTTCCAACAAGCATTTGGGAGACTGATCATTTATTTATAAAGAAAAAAGGGAGGTTAATGGTGTGCTTACTGTTTTATTCCCTTTTTTAAAAATGCACATGTTTAAAATGTTGTTAGTTTTCTAATCTGTTATTTTAAATATCACTCTTGTATGTTTTTAACTACCTACATGAATTTTCATTACTTGTTAAACAAGTAAATATTCACCCAACAGTGCCATCTTCACCTATTAATCCAGCAGACCAAAGAGAAAGGGAATTCTTCATGATGTAGTCTAATCACATTGGTTAAAGGGCTTCCTTGTAAGAAGACAGATATAAAAGCAAGGCCTTTAATAAGCTAATAAAGTAATTGCCACTTTGATAGTATCACTGAAACTATCTTACAGAGTGGCAATAAGCAATTCACATTACACAACCAGTTAACACTGGCCTGTTACAGACAGCCCAAATAAAGCTGCATCATTGAAGCACCATACCTCCACTGTGACTTGAAGCAGCTTTATTTTGGCTGTCTGTAACAGGCCATGGTTGAGTATGTAGGCTACACAAGAGTAAAGTGTAAGCAGCTTTGCCCTCAGCTTGAGGGTCTCAGTAAAAAATGAGGGTCAGCTGTCTCTTGCTTGCCTCAGAAGACCTGCAGCTATGAGCTCAGAGGTGCTTGCATGGAGGATTACCTGCAGCCTCAATGCTGCTCCAGTAACCTATCTTCAGCAGTGACTGAAAGCCACAAAGGGAAAAAGAACACGTAGTAGTGAATGTTTGAGGTTATTCCCACACTGTGCAGGTTCACACACGACTGGTAACCCAAACTGTTGCTTGCTGAATATATGAATGTTTTTGTGTCTGAAACAGAACTTTAAAAAGCTAATGTTCTGGACCACAACTAGTTTGTCAGCCAGCCACACACCACAATTAAAAACCATTGATGTTGATTTCATAGAATTATACAATTGGAAGAGACCTCAAGTGCCATCCAGTCCAACCCCATTCTGCCATGCATGAATTCCCAATCAAAGCATCCCTGACAAATGGCCATCCAGCCTCTGTTTAAAGACCTCCAAAGAAGGAGACTCCACCACTCTCCAAGGGAATCTGTTCCACTGTCAAACAGTCCTCACTGTCAGGAAGTTCCTCCTAATGTTGAGCTGGAATCTCTTTTGTAACTTGCATCCATTGCTCTGTGTTCTATTCTCTGGAGCAGCAGAAAACAAGTTTGCTCCCTCCTCAATATGACATCCCTTCAAATACTTAAAGAGGGCTATCATATCCCCTCTGCTCCAGGCTAAACATACCCAGCTCCCTAAGTCTTCCCTCATAAGGCACGGTTTCCAGGCCCTTTGATTAATTTAAAACCACTCTTATGTTATTTTCATATCCAAACCCAGAAGAATAGCTTTCATTGTCAGACGATGCAGTGATAGCCTTTAGCTCAGAAGACTTGACGCCACGCAAAAGCAGGTTGGCAATCAATCCGGTGCTCCTCATTTACGAACCTCATTTAATAAAAAAAACCACTCTTTAGATTATTGTCATATCCAAACGCCAAGAATGCCTCCTTCTCGCCAAACCCGAATGACCATAGCAGGCAACGGGATAACCACAAAGCAGATGGGGAAACCAAACCTGGTTTGGGTCCTGGTCATCTCTGGGACAATTCACACCTAAAGCAACAACCCATGACATAACATGCTTACGCATGGCTTATCAAACATAACCCATTCTTACAAGTCTCAAAACACTTCACAGCCACAGAGGTACTCCCAAAGATACAGTGAATTTTAGACGTTAGTCAGGTGTCAAGAAAAGTTTTTCACATCGGCAAGAATTCATGGTCGAATAGGCACAAGTGATAGGCCTTTAGCTCAGACAACTGACGCCACTCAAAGAACACACAAGGCCAGGGGCCAATCAACGGTGCTCCTCTGCACCGGGTCTCCAGCCGCACCCAGCACCAAAGGAACGTGGAAAAGCCATGGCAACATCTGGCTATACGCCCCATTTTCTGTGGTACAAAGCGTCACAATCAAGTACCCGGACCAAACACCACAGCCAGAATTTTCAGTTCGAGAATGCTTTCAGCCAGTAGCTAACTCTTTGGAGAGCATTTCCAGCCCTGTCCAGACGGGGGGAACCCCATCCCAAACAAATTGGGAAACCCCCACCAACTGCCCCCCTGAAGAAACCTAGGTTCAGCATTCGCCTGCAGTTTTTCCTCCTCCAGCCGACAAGTGCCCCAGATAAAGCGATCAATACCAGCAAACCGTCTAGGGCCTGAGAACAATAGATTCCTGAAGTCACCCTTTTTGCTGGGACGCAAATCATTGAGTGTGGACCTCGTTTATACACTGGGCCTTCTACTTCTTGAAAATTTTTTGCTTCCCTACAGGCATATGGATGGCCATATATAAAGAGGAGGTTTGATGAGACGCCCGCTCTGCCAAACGCAAAACCCTAATTCCAGGCACCCCTTCAAATTTCTTACCCATAAAGACTGGACCGGAACACCCCTTCCTTCTCCATTTTTGTCCTCCAACATCCCTCTTGCGCACTGATATGTCCCACCGACTACTAGCAACTGTCTGTTAATACTGTTCAGCTAAAACAAACAACAGCAACATTTACATACCTAAAGGTTTGCATGCCTACAACTACTAAAACCTTGGCTCGTTTAACACGTACCATTTCCTTTTCTCAAAGCACAGCAATTACAATCATCTTCTGGCTTCTGGTTGCACACCCAGCCCTCTGTACAGTGGATTTTCAATTTTAATACAAACGTTGTTAAAGTGGGACTTGAGCATCCATGGATTTTGGTATCCATGGGGGTCCCTGGAACAAAAACCCCGAATACACCAAGGATTCACTGTAATCGAGCACTGCCAGAAAGAATGTACTGTAAATGAATAGCATAAATTCCCCCAGAGAACACGAGAAATGCCGCTTTGGAAATAGTTCCAAAAATGTGTTAGGTATCATTGCTTTCTCTCAGACTCCAGTACTTATTGTCCTTCACTGCACAGAAAAGTAGTTCAGACATAAGAGACTCATGCGGATAAAAACAGAAGGATAGCTGGCCCAGCATTTTCACTCACAGCATGGCCCAACATGATTCATCCACAGGAGCTCAGAGCAGGATGTCAGCGACACTGGCGTTCTTCTGCACTGTTCCCCCACAGAAACGGGCATTAGAGGCATATTGGATGTAATATATAAACTAGTTATAGTACAATTCAGCAATTACTAAATAAAGTTTCACAAGGGAAATGCCTAGAAGTGTGGATAGGTAAAAGAGAAGAGGATTTTACATTAGATACAGACCTCCATCAAGGAGATCAATGGCCAAAGCCCAACATGATCTAAGCACAGCAGCTAAATAAAGGACTTGGAATGTCTCATTCATAGGGTTACCCTGAGCCGAAGTCGACCCAAAGGCAACGAACAGTCAAGCAGAACAACTAAAACATCATGACTAGTAGCCACTGAAAGCCGTATCGCCCCAGCCATTCATCTAATCCTCGTAAAAGGAATTGCTGCTCCTTTCGCTACCTTAGGATAGTAATTCTGCTTTATAATCGGCGCATATGATGTATTAAAGAGGGAAACTCAGGCGCCCATAGTATATAAATAAAAGGATGCCGATTAAAAATAAAGAAAACAAGGTAGTAAGACAGAAGTTAAATTAACACCAATGGGTAAAATGAAACAGGCTCAAAATCTGGTCCACCAGACACAAATACAACGACCCGATGGGACCAGCCGCAGCCTTAGAGCCAGGCAAGTGTCAAAAAGCTTTCCTGTTTGCTTTTTCTTTCTTCAAGATTTTAATCTGTCCTTTTAACTT
>NC_056529.1:30294853-30300279 GCF_019175285.1 Sceloporus undulatus
GCTATCCTTTCATAATATCAGCCAGATGGGTGCTTTGGTCACTGGGATCAGCACCCAGTCATTCCACAGCATGAACCCCAAAGAGCTCTCTCAGGTAATCAGAGGAGCATTAGCTGAACGTGCGGCTGATTTGTCACCAGCCCAACGCCAAGGCATCCTCCGGAAGGTAAGCGCAAAATGTTATAGCGGGAGAGTGGTGGCGGTTCAGAGGTCCAACATGTGCAACTAAATGGGGTCCCAAAGCTATCTCCTGCTGTTTAAGCATCAATCAGCAATACACCAGTTTTACATGCAGAAACACTTTAATACAATACTACGGTTCCACTTTAACTGCAATGGCAACGTCCGATGGAATCATGGGATTTGACTTTAGGGAAGGGCATTTAGAAATTTCAGCTGGAAAGCTGTTGTGCCTCATGAGACTACAAACTCTGGGATTGCTTTGGATGCAACCATGGAAGTTAAAGTGGAATATAATGCTATAATATGTGTAGTGTGAAAGGGTCCCAAGAGCACTAGTTCCCCAACAAGCTTGAAAGAGCATCAGAGAACTAATCTTTAACCTGATAACAATGGCTGCATCCACACTGCAGAAATAATCCAGGTTGACTCTACTTTAACTGCCATGGCTCAATGTTATGGAATTCTGGGAATTGTAGTTTTGTGAGACATTTAGCCTTCCTAGTCGGAGCAACAATAAACTACAGTTTCCAGGACACTCTAGCACTGGTTCCCAGGGCAGTTAAAGTGGTCTCAAACTGGATTATTTCTACAGTGTGTTTTGGATCTGAGTCATGCATTTCTGGAACTTTGTTTATGGCGATTCTACAATCATTTCAGAGCAAATTCTCTACGACTTGTTCCCATTGAGTGCTGATGAATTCTCTCAATTGACCTTCCAAATAGCTATATTCAGAATGGCTGCTTTTAAACGTCAGACAAATTCCTTTTGTTCAGGCAAAATTGAAGGAAGGTAGATGAATTCAATAACACAGAGAGAAAGCACCAACGTGATGTAGTGGTTTCATCATTGGACTACAACTCTGGAGACCAGGGTTCGAATCTCAGCTCAACCATGAAAATCCACTGGGTGGCCTTGGGCAAGTCACACTCTCTCAGCCTCAGAGGATGGCAATGGCCAAACCCCCTCTGAAGAAACATGCCAAGAAAACCCAGTGATAGGTTCGCATTAGGGTTGCCATAAGTCAAAAAGTGACTTGGAGGCACACAACAACCATATTTAACCTCTTCTATAGATTATTGCATCCACAGAACTGTCATCTGTGATTGCGGATATGCAAGAACCTTTTTTCAAAGAGCTGTCGCTTTTTGATTTGTGGACCGGAGAGGGCTTCAACTCTTCCCTAGTGAAAGAAAAGGAACTGAGGCCAAGCCAGGTAATGATCATTTTGTGGTATATTCTTATCTAAAGTTTTGTGGATGCAGGTGTCAGGAGAATCAGGCTCAGTGAGTGAGCATGGGTTTTCTGTCATGGGTGTTTGCTGAGGCTGCATCTGCACTGCAGAAATAATCTGGTTTGACACCACTTTAATTGCCATGGCTCAGTGCTATGGAATTCTGAGAATGGTAGTTTGTTGTGGCACCAGAGCTCTGCTCTGGGAAGAAGTAGTGAAAGTGTTCACGCAAAACACTTTCACATAACATCGCGCTGAACCCATCAGTGATGTAAGCAATGCACAGCAACATGTATATGCTGCGCGTCATTTATGTCAAGACTGCGGCACCCATGTGGACGAGATGCCGCCATCAGGCCGCCGCAATGCTGTGCTAGGGTTAGGGACCATGCAGTTGGTGTAACGGTCCCTAACCCTAGTATCGCTGGCGGCATGGCACTTCAGGACTGTCTGTCCTGTGCCTTTGGTGATCTTATTAAATGAATGAGCACATGCCTTGGGTCTCACTCATTTCCTTTTGGAAACCTGAACTCATGTTCCTAAAGGTCATTGTGGCCTCTCAAGGTCATGATGTCTCCAGATATGAAATATGGGGATCCCAAATATATTGCGGAGTATGCAGGGTTTGCTATCACTCTTAGGGACTGGGCATAATACACTGCCACATTTTGTGATAATCTCCTCCCTTCCCCACATATTCAGGTTTGTATATGTGTGTGTGTGTGTGTGTGTGTGTGTGTGCATATATATATATATATATATATATATGCATACCTACATGTGAAGACTAGATTAATTTCATTTCAGGCCTTGTTTCTGTATGAATCATTATTAAAGAAGACTTCTCTTTCTGAACTCTTAAGGTATGCATGATAATTTGATGTTGGATCCTGTGTAGTTTGTAGTCAAATATCACAATAGCAAACCATGTAGTAGAGAGGCCAGCATCCATTTCTTGTTCCTTTAAGGTTGGTTCAGATGCTGAAAATTTGCCTCCTTAAAGCAGCCCTAGCAGCTGCATTCAGGAAGCAACACCTAACCAGGTGTGTCTATAGAAAGAGGTGATACCTCCTGGCTCCCATTTCTGTGGATCTGGCAGCCCAAGCAATGCAACATATAAAACATCATGCCCCTCAATATGTGTTACTCTTTGAGGAATTACTATTATTTTAATTCTTGTGTTTCCTATCTTGTGGACAGAGAGTCAAGAATTCAGTCTTATTCATAAATAGTCATTCCCACATATCAATGAATGTAATGATAAATGTTGTGACATACAGAACTAGTAAAGTTAAAATCATATCTTTAAATTGCAATATACGTAGCCTAAAATGTTTCTTAAAATTTTTAAATCCTATAAATGCTTACTGAATTCTCCAAAGCTTACTTTCTTCTTCAAATCAGTGTTGACCAACTGGTGAAAGGAGTAACATGCTGGCAAATTGAGAATATGAGTCCAATTTCTTTTTTAAACGTTTTCAAAGTTTTTGAAAAGAATCTTCACTTGCTCTCACCATACCAGGTAAAACACAAAACATCATAATACAGTGTATATCTTGTTTGCGATAGGTCATCTCTGGGATCCTGACTTTTGCCATTTTCACAGCATTGTTTATGTAGAAATGGGTTACTTTCTCCATCTCTTGCCTTTGGCACTCTTGCATTTTTGAACTTATAGTTCTGTTTCTCCATCTATTTGTGAATCTGTCAGGGAGGGATGGAGAAACACAGACCTTTGGTGCTGGCTTGCAGCAGCATACATAAGGCAAACTAAGAATTAGGGCATGAGAAGATGGGCAGGATACAACGGGACAAGTCTGTGGTACCCTACCCCTGGTTCCAACCCGGGTCAGTCCCTGGCCTGGTCTGGCAATGGGTGCGTGTTTACACACCTGCCCACTGCCATACCATTGAGTCACTGCTGCCATGTGCCCCTTACTTGCCATCATGGTCACCTCTTCTCTCATGTGCCAGGTGTCCTCTTGTGAAAGTTGCAGAATGGTCCTTTGGGACAGATGCAACAGGGGCACCGGGCATCTTTGGGGCTGTCTGAAATGCCAATTGCCACCACAGATTTTCCTGCAAACTCTATGGGAAACAAATGGTCTTTTTTGATTCAGGTGCCTTTGGGCCAAGATAGGTCTAGGACTGCTAGATTGGCACCCAAACCGTCTGATTTCAGTCTGAGGCCATTGGCCTGCATTGTCTGTACAAGATAACACAAGGCCAGGAGGAACGTGGGTCTTTTGGCTTTTAGCTTGTAAGGGAAAGAATGGGATTATATTCTAACCAGTCCAACTTTAGCTGGGTGTGCTTAACCTACAACAGTTAATGTAAACAGCAGCTGTCTCCAGAATCCCTTGCTAAGTATTCAAGAACAGCAAAACAGGGAGAAGAAGTGAGAGCAGATAAGGCTGCTTCACCAGCTCCTCCCAGCATGTGAAAAATTATAGATCTACAATTTTGGGTGATAAAATGGAAATCATAAGCAAAGTTGAATCTGGTGGATGGCCTGCATTTATTTTGGAAGAGCCTTACAAGTGGTATCTATAAAATCCAAAATGTTGTGGTTTATATATAGGCAAGGTTTATGTGGGCTGGTTGTTTCATTTCCTTTATGTACATGTTAGTTTTGAATAAAGTTTCCTGAAACGTTGACCTGCTCTTTTTTGTGGTGTAGGAATTTACCCCTATTCTTGCCATAGTATTTCAGCCTCTGGCACCAAATTTTCTGTTACAGAAGTAATACCCAGGAATGCACTGGGGCATACCTGTGGCTTGTAGTTGCATTGTTCCTGTATACATTTAGACATGCCAAGGATGATATTTAAATATCTTATTTACAGATGAATTGCTTGGCTTGGAAATATTGGGCCATTTCCAATACATCTGTACCTTCCAACCTGTTAGCGCTGCTTCCGTAAGTTATTCTTTTTAATTTAATTTCATCATCTTTAATAGGAGCAAATTGTAAAACTTTAATAGGAGTGAAGTGTGAAAACGAAGTATGATAGAGACTTACAGTGCCAATTTTTCTTCTTCCATGATCTTCAGGAAAAAATTACTGAAGTTACTGGTACATAAAAAAATCAAAAGCATATGCATTTTAATTTAATAATAATAATACCTAACTGTGTAGAATGTTAGTAGTGTTCAAACTGCTTCACATAGCATATTTTATTGTAATCTTTGCAACAACTTTGAACAAATATTAGTAATATCTCCAAACCGCAGAGAGAGACTGAGGATGAAGTATCCTCTTCCTCACATAATGGGTCTGCAGTATTATGAAGAGATATACATTTTTCTTCACAGAATTCTTGTTTTAAATCTTCCTTTTAGTGCTGAGTATCTGGAATCCATTACAGGATCACGCTGTGTCCCTTTTATAACCAGCCTGAGGAAGATTGAAATAGATCACTTCATTTTAAATGCACAGAATAAAAAAGCAATTCTGGAAAAAGTACTGGACTGCCTGGTAAACAAATAATTATTTTATTATTCATTTAGAGGGCACAGGGTTGGAAAAGGTCAGATTATATCATGACGGATGCAAAAAGCACAAATGAAGATGAAGTGTATACTTTGGATTGTGTTCACATTTTAAAGTATTGCTGGATGTGTTCTAAAATGTTATTTAATTTATTGCATTCCATGCTTAGATTCTTAGTCACTTCAGGGGGACATATAGTAGAGAAAGATAGCTTAAAGATAAAGGTAAAGGTAGTCCCTTGACATTAATGTCTAGTTGTAACCGACTGTAAGGGTGTTACTGATCTCCAAGAGCCAGTGTTGTCCGGAGATGAATCCGGTGCTCATGTGGTCATCATGACTGTACCAAATGCTGTTACCTTCCCACTGAGAAGTGGTACCTATTTATCTATTTGCATTTGCATGCTTTCAAACTGCTAGGTTGGCAGAAGCTGGGGCTAGTGACAGGGGCTCATCCCATCATGCCTTGAACTGCCAACCTTCCAATCATCAGAATTGGCATCTTAACCACTAAGCCAC
>NC_056529.1:30300379-30444023 GCF_019175285.1 Sceloporus undulatus
CTCTGGGCCCCACAACAAACTCCAACTCCCAGAATTCCATAGCAAAGCGGTGCCAAACCGGGTTATCTCTCCAGTGTGGATGCTACCTTCCACCCCCAAAACGCACCGTCCAATTGGGCCTCCTCTCCTCCGGGGACCTCGAGGGCCGAGGGAGGCGAAGGAGTCCCCTCGGTTCCCTGGAGGCGCTGCTGGACCCCCGCCGCCGCTTTCCCTCTTCGCTCCATGGCCGCCCTCTTCGCCTCTGCGGACGCGAAGGACGACTACTAGGCCCCGACCAGCCAAGCGCCTCTTCTCCTTCCTCTGAGGAGGGAAGGCCAGGCCCAGCGCCCCCTCTGGCTCCCTCTCAGAAGAACCGCCTTGGCTCAGTGCTAGGGAACCCCTGGAACCGTAGTTTTGTGAGACATTTTGCCTTCTCTGTCAGTCACAATAAACTACAATCCCCATAATCCCCTAGCACTGAGCCAGGGCAGTTAAAGAGGTCTCAAACTGGGTTATTTCTGCAGTGTGTTTACTGCCATGGCTCAAAGGTCTAGTGACACACAACAAGCTACCCTTCCCAGAATTCCATACCCTTGAGCCATGGCAGTTAAAGTGGTATCAAACTGGATTGTTTCTGCAGTGTGGATGCAGCCTAGTCATGTTTTCATACAGAACAAAGCCTGACTTTAACTGCCTTGGCTCAATGGTAGGGAGCCCTGGGAGCTGTACTTGATTGTGTCACCAGAGCTCTCTCTGACAGACAAGGCTCAATGCCTCTCGAAACTACAGTTCCCAGGATTCCCTAGCACTGAGTCAGGGGCAGTTAAAGCAGTCTCAAACGGGGATTATTTCGTGTGTGATAGTACTGTATTAGAACTAGTCCAGCGCAGCTCCGTTTGGCTTCAATAGCAACAGCGCCCTCAAGCGGCTGATGATGTCACTTCACCTCCCTCACCCTCCTCCCGACAAGGCAGGTCCACCGGCTCTTTTACACACTGCGCATGCGCGGGGCCCTGCCCTTGCTTGAAATGCCCGCCACCGCGCTTTCCAGCTGCAATAGCAACAGCGCCCTCAGGCGGTTGGCGCCGTGGCGGAAGGCCGCAGGGGGCGGGGCTGTTCCCTGAGTGACCCGACGCCGCCGCCTAAGCCCCGGATGTAGGAGGCCGGGCGGAGCGGGGACGTCATTGTTCCCCGACGCGGGCGGGCTGAAGGCGAAAGGCACCCGGCAGCGCCGACTCAGGTGAGCGGGGCCGAGGCCTGCCCTGGAGGGACGCGGTGGCTCCGGGGCCGGGAGGCTGGGCCAGGGCCCTTCCCGAGGGAGCGCCCCGGAGGCCTCCCAGCAACCAAGGCCCGAAGCCCGCTCCCACGCGTGTCCCGCCCCACCCACCCACCGCCCTCGGACCCTTCTTCCCGCCTTCCTTCCTTCCTTCCTTCCTTCCTTCCTTCCATGGTTTCAGGGGCGAGACAATAGCAAGGACTCAAAGGACTGGTTCCCAAAAGACACTGCGGGGATAAAGCCCCACCCTTTGGATCACAGCTAGGGAATTCTGGGAACTGTAGTCTTGCGAGACATAAGGCTAAGGGACCATGGGATTGTAGTCTCTCTCTCTGACAGAAACTGTGGCTCCCCAAGATTCCCTGGGGTTAACCGGGGTTATTTCTGCAGTTATGGGTTTTGGACCTGTATCTGCCAAATTATGGCTCTCAAGGCCAGGGAATCCTGGGAATTGTAGTTCGTTTGTAGCTCCAGGGCTCTCTCATGACAAGGAAAGTGAAGCATCTCACAAAACTACAGTTCCCAGAATTCCCTGCCATTGTGTTCAAGGCATAAAACACACTCTGGTTTGACACCGCTTTAACTGCTCTGGCTCAATGCTAGGGAATTCTGGGAACTGTAATTTTAATAATAGTAATAACTTTTATTTATATTTCTTTATATTTAAGTTTTATGAGACACTGAACCTTCTCTGTCAGAGAGAGAGAGAGAGAGCACTCTGGGGCTGCAATAAACTACAATTCCCAGCATTCCCTAGCCATTGACCCAGGGCAGTTAAAGTAGTCTCAAACTGGATTGTTTCTGCGGTGTGACTTGGATTGTGGCTTCAAATCATTCCCAACTTATTCAGACCCTAAGGGGACTCTATTTTCATGGCAATTATCTTCAGCGGGTTGTTTGTTTGTTTGTTTGTGTTTGTTGCCGTGGCCATCCTTTGAGGCTGAGAGAGTGCGACTGGCCCAAAGTTACCCAATGGGTTCCATGGCTGACCAAGAATTCGAACTCTTGGTCTTCAGAGCCATAGCTCCAAAACACACACTGCGGAAATACAGTAATCCAGTTTGACACCACTTTAACTGTCCTGGCACCCAGTTTTTATGTCCCAGCAGGGATTCGAACTCTGGTCTCCAGAGTCCATTCCAGCGCTCAAACTGCTCCACCCGGCTGGGTCCTTCATAGCATTCAAAGACGGTTGGGGAGACGTCATGTGAGAAATGTTTGATTTTGCACGGAGAAGGGTTTGTGTGTGTGTCAAATAACCCCTGACTATCTATTTATGTTTGTGCATCTGTATTTCTGGGTAAAATGTATACCCACATTTGTGTGTATTTGTTTTGGGAGCGTGTGTCTGTTGTGGTTGGGACACGTAAACTCACTGGGTGACCTTAGACAAGTCACACTCTCTCAGCCTCAGAGATGGCAATGGCTCCTCTGAAGAAACTTGCTAAGAAAACCCTTTGATAGAGTTGACATGTCAGAAGTGACTTGAAGGCACACAGCAATAATAGCCACCACAGAAGACACTGGAAGGCACACCACAACAACAAAGTAACAGTTGCTGCTGCTACTGCTGTTGTTGTTGTTGTTGTGTGCCTTCAAGTCACTTCGGACCTTTGCTGACCCTAAAGCGAGAACCTGTCACGGGGTTTTCTGGGCAAGTTTTGTTCAGAGGGGTCTTGTCATTGCTTTCCTCTGAGGCTGAGAGAGTGTGACTTGCCCAAGGTCTCCCAGTGCATTTCATGGTCAGTCTGGGGTTCTCCAGAATCCTAGTCCAGTGCTCAGACCAATACACTGGCTCTACATTTCTGTAAATTGATGTGCAGCGTCTTTGGGAGTGTGTGTCTGTTAAGTGTCTGTTTGTGTGTGTCCCTATGTATCTCTGAAGGTAGCCACAGGATTGTATGTTTATCAACACACTCATACAAAGTTTGCTTTTGAATCGGTGTGTATCATGGATACACATTTATTTTGATGTGGGAACCTGTGCCTTGGCAAAGGACCGATGGGTGTCTTCTACAGTTATTGGTTACTATGTTCTCCCTAGGAATCTCTAAGCCTTCCAGCTGGAGATCGATCATAGAGTTGTGCTGGAGATGTTCCTAGAGAAAACACCTCTCTAGGCATTTGTAAGACCTCCAGCATAATGCTGTGATCAAAGTCTGAACCATAGAGTTGCAGTGGAGGATTTGGAGATTCCTAGAGAGGCGTTCTCTTAGGTAAAAGGGATAGTGGTTTTTTATTTGCGGTTTTCCCACATTCATAGGGGTCCTTCACCTGAACCCCAGCAAATGTGGAGGAACCACTGTATATCCTTCCTCATGCTTGGTTTGCTGGCTTTTGAATCAACACCCCCAAATATTAAGTCGAAAGGCAAGTGTTTGTTGTCGTTGTTGTGTGCCTTCAAGTCGTTTCCAACTTGTGGTAACCCAAAGGCTATAATCATGGGGTTTTCTTGGCAAGATTTATCCAGAGGAGGTTTGACATGGCCTTCCCCTGAAGCTGAGAGAGTGTGACTTCTTCAGGGTCTCCCAGTGGGTTTCATGGCTTTTCTCCAGAGTTTGAGCTCAAACCACTAAACCAGACTGGCTCATGCATTTTCCATGCTCCATGCCCTCTTTTGCAGGGACCCATGTTTCATGTACCCATATGGCATGTTCTGCCCGGCCATTTCATTTTCTTGCCCCATGTATGCGTCCCTCCCTTTGCTGTTGAAGGGGATGGGACCAAGAAGTCTGTTGTCATTCTCTTACAGTGTTAACTTTCCATGCTTGGTTGCCATGGACACTGCCTCTCAAACCAGTGATTCCTTTACAGTCCATCCTTCTCTTTCCTCCCTTGTGTCAGAATTGGGCCTTGATGGGGATGAGAAGTAGCAGCCTCTACTACTATTGTTGTCCCTAGGCCTCCATGGTCTCTAGTTCACACACACACCTTTCCTCTTTTGTTTGCCTCTTTCTGGACAGATGTGTTTTGGGAGCCTTTGCTCTGTTTGAACAAGGATGGGGAATCTCCAGGTCTTCTACAGTTGTCCCTCTTTGAAACACTTCTCTAGGCATTTGTAGGTCCTCCAGCATGAGTCTATGATCAGCTTCTGGCAGATGTTGACCATAGAGTTGCACTGGAAGACCTGGAGATTTCCTAGAGAGGTATTCTCTCAGGTAAAAAGAATAGTGGGGTTTTTATTTGTGGTTTCCCCACTTTCACTCCAGAAAAAAGTGGAGGGAACCACTGTATATGAACATCCTGTTTTGTACACACTGCCTGTGTGATACGTTGACATCCAGGCTGCACTGCTCTATATTTTGTGTGAATGATACAGTATTACAGCACCAACACAATAGGTTCCTGGCTAGCAGAGTTGAAAGAAGGACTATCAATATGCCTGTTCCTTACAGGATCCACTCTCCCTTGGGAGGAATGTATCAAATGCTGTTGCCTTCCACTACTGTTAATTTCCAGAGGTAGCGGAAGTAGACCTTCATTGAGGTTGCGCTTTCTGTGCATACTAACTAGCATGTGCCCTCTCTTCGAAGGTTGTGTAGCTGCACGCATTAGCATCATTTTTTAACCCTAAGTGATGCTTTGTATGCATGATGTTACAAACAGGGCTGCATCTTAAAGGCACCTGTAAAACAGGCAGCAGTCCAAAACACACTGCAGAAATAATCCAGTCTGAGACTGCTTTAACTGCCTGGCTCAATGAAAGGAGATTCTGAGAACTGTGGTTTTGTGGGACATTTAGCCTTCTCTGTCAGAGAGCTCTGGTGCCACAAGAAACTGCAATTCCCAGGATTCCCTAGCACTGAGCCAAGGCAATTAAAGCGGTCTCAAACTGGATTATTTCTGCAGTGGGTTTTGGACAAGAATTCCTTTGGTCAGTGAATTGCTTCCTTTGGAAGACAGTGGAATATATTATTTTATGAGGGCCAGTTGGTTGTAAAAGTCTGTTCAGTGATTTAAAGAAAAGGCTCAGGCATGAAGTCTGCAATAGAGGAGGAAGAAGAGAGAAGCTTCACATTCTTAAACATCTGTGACCCTACATGAACTCTAGGTTTTAATATGAGCTCTAATGTTTCCAAAGAAGGATCTTGCTTTTATAGTAAGAAGTCTTCTTGTATAAGATGCTTTTTTGACTTCAGAGTGTTCATTCTATTCAGAGCCTTAAAAAAACTGGACAGTTACAGGTTGCTGAGCCGTTTATTCTTCTGCCCATAGATAGGGTTTCCTTTTTCTAGTGCTGTATCTGTGTCTGTAGTAACAGGAAGTAATTTTTGAAGAGTATGCTGTCTTGTAATTGCTGAGCACATTAAAAAGGCATGACAAGGAAACGGGGAAACGGCAGTTCTTCCCATTGGATAAGGTTAACATGAATTATGGCTGAAAACATGTGAAGGGTTACAGTTTTCCCACCATGGGATAAAGGTTGTTCCCTGCAATTATGATTTGGTTTGTTGCTTTTGCTTAATTGGGTTACTTCAATGTCTTGCTTTATTGTTAAACTCAAGGCTAGACAAAAGGCAGGGTCCAGTGGTGTACCTTGGCTGCTTCTTCCAAAATCAGCTGCCATCCCTCCTGCAGCCCTCCATAGACCTTCAGTTTTCCATGTTTGCATTATCTCTTCTCTTCCAGCCCTTTAGGGCTCTCTTTTTATGCTCTCTGACATGAGGTCAAGGAACCTCTATCTCTCAAGATGTTTTTGGATACAAAAACAAGTTGTCATTCAAATCCACTTTTTGCCCCCAAATGCCTTCTGCATCTGTAGAGAGCATTTTCACCATACTGTGGGTCAGTTTAGGCCCAGAAGAGTCCTTTTTTGAAACAGGGAAATGATCAGGAAGAGAATTTTGCTCACTTCCTGTTGTTAAAAAAGGCCTAATATGGTCCAGGAAGGGGGGGGGGCGTAATAAAAATGCCCACTTGTCTCATGGAAGGTATTTGTGGGTAAAATATTCATGCTACCAGGTGGGGGGCATCCTTCCAAGATCTCCTGGGAGAGCTAATGCCGCCTCCTTTCCTTCTGCAACTGCCAACCCTGGTCTAGCTGTGTGTAGGATATGTGTGTGTGTGTAGCTTTTGGTCCTCCAGATATGTTGGCCTGTAGTTCCCCCCAGCCCCACTCAGCACAGCCATGCATTGTGGGAGTTGTAATCCAAAGCGTCACCCACCCTGTTTTAACCGGAGCTGTCAGTGACTGAAGGTTGAATCTTCTGCATTAAGACCACTTACTCTTTGGGGGGAATTTTGAGGAAGGGGTCATTAGGAACTCTTGTTGTGGGAAATGAGAAATTGTGGAAGTATAAACTCACCACTGTGACGGTGACTGCCATTGTTTGGATCTGGAGCATGCTTTTTCATAGGTTAATCAATGCATGTGTGTGTTCCTATATGTTTATAATATTTCCCATGTAATGCATGTGACTTGACTCTCTTGCTTGAAGTTGCCTAGAGCTACGTAGGTATCTAGTTTCCTACTCTTTCCTTGTGGCATGCCGTATTTGATGTAGGGTAGATTACATTGACCTGTCTTTGGTATGGAAATCCATTGGACAAGTCACACTCTCTCAGCCACGGAGGATGGCAATGGCAAACTCCCTCTGAAAAAAACTTGTCAAGAAGTTCCTTTAGGGTCACCGTAAGTCGGAAACAACTTAAAGGCACATAACAACAGATTACATTGTACTTTATTCTGTTTCATAAGTAATAGGTTAGCTAGATAATTCTGGTTAGTACCTGGGTAGGAGACTACTTACGTATTCTAGGCCTATTCCCACTTAATCTGTGAGAACATTGTATATAAATGTCATTGTTGAGTAATGGTTGGTGTACTTACTCAGGGACTGAAGAAACTCCCAACTCAGACACACCACTCTTTTTGTATGATACTAGGTTAGTCATAACCTCTCAATCTAATCTTCTATAGACTTTTTCTAAGGATAAAATGGGAGATGGGTGGCAAAGGAGAATACAGCTTTGTACTCTAAAGCAGGAAGACAGCATGAATATAATAAATGTTGCATTGTGTTCTGAGTTGGAAAATAGGTGGGTTATAAATACAATTCATAAATTAACCAGATTTTTTTTTAGTCCCTTCTGACTGATTTTGCAAATATATGTTGGACTGTAGCCATTCATTCATTTAAATGAATTACGTGTCATCCATTCATTTGAATGGGTCTTGCATAAGGATTATGAAACAGCCTATAAAAAGAGTGGATGATATATTAACTTGATAACCACACGTCACTTACCACAAGAGGCAAGATACTTCTTCTCTTATCACGCTAGCAACATGTTTGACATGTTCTGAAAGGAGAGTGCTTGCATTAATAATGAAATACAGCTAGCATGCTGTCGCATTTCTCTTCATTCCTTCGGTTTTGTGGAGTTTTCCTCTTTACCTTTGATTTAGTGTTACGTTTCACAAGTACTAACGGTGAAGCACCCTCATTTTGTATAGGAGGAAAGATGAAAAATCCCTTCGCACACCCTGATTCGCTCTGTTAAACCTATCTTTTGTCTGGTTTCTCATCTGTGTTTGTTGTTGGATAATCTTATCTGAGCAGTTGACAGTTCAGAGTTGTTTTCTTATGTACTAGATTTGCTCCAGGCTCCTTCAGGACTGGAGTTTACAGTTGTCTAAATGAACTTTGGCTGCTGGGTTGTTGTTTTTTTACTTCTTCTATAAACCAATTTGCTAGAAAATTTGCAGTTGAAATTCTGCCCTGTAATTGTGTAATTGGTTTCTTTGTAAAAGGAGGACTTCTTGACTCTGCAGCGGCTTTCCTTCTCCTTTACACATTGTACCTTTTCCTGGTTAATGAGGGGGAGAGAGTTATGTTTAAGACATACTCCGCTTGCATTACTATTCAAATTAAGTGCAAACAGGCACATGCAGGAAATGAGTAAATGCTCAAGCATGTTTAGTGTCAGGGCAGAGATGGTTTAGTTCCAGTATTGGGCAATTATGGTAATTTGAGTCCTATAATTCTAACAGAAAACTTGATTTAACAAGGACTTCGGAGAGCTGAGAACACTGAAGCTGGTTACATTCCCTTTATTTAATCTACTCTGTGCGGATTGCTTTGACGTAGATGTTGTGGATGAGCCATGCTCTGGACATTGTGCTGATATTGCTAAGGGTGCCCTTGTTCATTCAGTGCTGAGAGGTTACAGTGCCTTAATATTTTCCTGATGTCCAAATACAGACCGTTACAACAGTAAAAGATGTGGCACCTCCTGCAGCGGTTCGACACATTTGTCTGGGATTCCCTTGCCTTCCGGATTCTCCTCCATCCCCACCTCATGGATAATGTGCAATGGTTAGATGTTGGGAGGCATGTAGCCCACTCTTGCACTTTGCCATTCTTTTGGTAATGCTCTTGTCAGTAGCTGAACTGCAAGGCACCTCTGCTTCTGTTGTTTCTCACAGCCTGCACCAAAGACCATTAAAGGCTAGTAGTCTTTTCTCATTAAAACAAAAAGCATTGCACACTGATCTGCTATAGCACTACATTTCTGTGGGCAGCAGGACTACTGCCACTGTCTAAACTTCTTTAAGTCAGAAAAGGGAATGGTGCAAAGGTGGCAACACGGTTAGTATAGCATTTCCCCCCACCAGTAAGGATGTGCTGTAGTATGGCAGCTGTCTGTCCATCCCCCATTTTCATGTTGATTTCAATTGGAACAGGGAAAGTCATAAATATGGCATCTTCCAGCGCCTAGTGGGCAGCATGACCCCCACGTCTGTGCTGCACTTTCCAGCGTTTCCATGTTTTGCTGTGGTTGGGGATGAAAGAATAGAACATGCAGACTGAACAATGGGTGGACCTCAAATATGTACTTGCTTTCTTGCAGGTACCTTATTCATTTCATTGGGTAATTTGTTTTATTCCCAAGTAAGCCTGGTATTTTACTCTCTGAGCTCAAGCTTCTTACCCTCAGCTCTTTTTGACCAACTGAATTAAATTTAATTTTGGCCAGGAAAGTTGATATAATTATACTGATTCCCTGTATATGGAAGTGTGCATTGAAAGTTTTAATTTTATGCTGAGTTAAAAGAAATAAAAGAAATAAATAAGTGAGCAGCAAAACAAACATGCTGATCTGGATGCATCTTTCGAGTATTAAGACAGCTCTTGTCTGGTGTGTTTGTGTGTGGCATATTCATACACACTGCTGAAAGGTCAACTGAAATTAATTTTTAAGGTGTTGTGGGCCTTTACAATGTCCAGCACAAATGCCATTTTTAAAAACAAAAACAAGAGTTCTTTATGCTTTATTGTTGAAGCTGAGTAGATCAGCCAAGCAGAAAAGAGGAAGATACCACTGCAAGGAAAAAGTTATCCTCTCATTAACCAGATTTATTAAAAACAAGACAGATATTCATGAAAACTGTAGTTCTTACTTGTAGCATTCATAAATTCAGTCTGCTGGGCGCTGACTCCTTGTAATATATGTAATATAGGAGAGCTTGCACTCTAATGGCTAGAGAAGGTTGTTGAATGTTCTTAAACATAAGAAGAACTCTCCTGCATCTGACCAGAGACTTCTGATACTGGAGGTAATACACTGTGCCTTTGGTATCCTCTGGAGTTTGGTTTCATAACCCTCTGTAGATACCAAAATTTGTGGATGCCCAAGTCCCATTATATATAATGGCATAGTTAAATCACATCCCTTATTTTAAATGGCAAAATCGGGATTTGACTAGAGTGAGGTGCATCCAAGCCAGCATGTTTTATATCATTCCAAAAAGAGGGATAAGATTTTGGAAGGAGTAAGGTCATAGCAACTGTGTGTGTGTAGTGTGTGTGTGTGACTGGGAAGTGTCATAATGTTTGGCTATTGAAAAATAAAGAAAGCCTGTTCCTGCTTAGCAACTGTTAGGAACCTTACTTTAGACAAAGCACTGGAAAACATGAGGTGCAAACACTGTTCCATTTCTTCCATTGAAGTGGTTCCCTTTTCCTTTGAATAGGAAAAGGACCATTGTGTATCGTCCTTGTCTTGAAGGTGAATTCTCTTCTCTTCCTACTGTTTATCAAAGAGATGTTTCTTCCCCTCATTCTCTCTTTTGTTTCACAGAGATGAACAATGACCATAGTTGACAAGACATCTGAGTCCTCAAAGCCTTCGGCTTCTGAGAAGCAGCCTTTCAGCTCCGTGGCACCAGCTTCCGGAGATATGGACTCAGGCTCTGCAGGATGGGGTGCTCTGTCTTCTTCTTTGGAAGCTCCAAAACACAAAATCTCTTTGGGACCGGTGCCAGGAGCTGCTGTGTATTCAAACTCCTCTGTACCCGATAAATCTAAGCCCTCAGCCCAGAAAGATCTGTGTAAGCATAACACCTTTTTTTTTTTGTAAGAGTTGTGCAGGTGAAGAAGGCATTCACATTAGTATTGCGTTCTGTTGTTGTTGTGTGCCTTTTTGGTTTATAGTGACTCTATCACAGCAAACAGGGTTTTTTTTCGACAAGATTTCTTCAGAGGAGGTTTGCTTTTTGACTTCCTCTGAGGCTGGGAGAGAGTGCCTGGCCCAAGGCTCAGTGGATTTTCATGGCTGAGTGGAGATTCAAACCCTCAGCTCTAGAGCCGGGGTCCGAGGTTCAAACCATTGAACAAAGAAGATATAGGCAGAGTTAGGCAGACCAAATATGATGATATAATAATGCATATTCTTAGTCAGCAATTTTTGTGAAGGTTTTGTTTGATTTGTTCAAATATTTTTAATATAGTTATTAATTTTAGCACATAAAACATTCTGCCACAATTCCAGTGAATGAGATAATAATGATAAAGGAGGAAAGGAAAGTAATGGTGAAGTGGCCTTGTACCATAATAAATTAATGGCGAAGAGCTGGCATCAAGGCAAGAGGAGCCTAATGTTCTGCTTAAACAAACAAAACCTCTCTCACTGGTAGCTTTCAGCTCTGGAGGTATTGCCACGGCTGTTTACTACCTGGAGTGAGGTGACCAGTCAGTGCCTGGGTACAGTTGGAGAAAGAGAAATCAAGTCGCTCCTCTAGATCTCCAACACTTGCTGAAGATCTGAAGAGCAACCTCATTTATCTTCCCAGCTGCTGAACTGAAACCAGAATCCCTGTTATCT
This sequence comes from Sceloporus undulatus, assembly GCF_019175285.1. NCBI lineage: Eukaryota > Metazoa > Chordata > Lepidosauria > Squamata > Phrynosomatidae > Sceloporus > Sceloporus undulatus. The sequence goes on from NC_056529.1 coordinate 30,311,742, forward strand.
AATCATGTCCTCCTCCCGACACTGTTAAATAAACAACCATATACTGAATGGCTCCTTGTGTAACCTTAAAAAAACAAACCAAAAACCACATTCACATCCTCCCAAATTCCATGCATGCATGTCACCGATAGGATTCCAGCCATAATGTTGTTCAGGCCATCTTTCAGCCAAAGGTTTACTCAGCTTTTTATTTTAAAAAAGGAAACAAAACTATTTTGTTACAATTTTTTAAAAGATGTCTTTGAGTCATTATTCTTATCATTCTCTTAATTACTTCAGTATTTTCAAAACGTATCTTTGTTCTTTGGCAGCTAGCGGTGATGGCATTGCAGCGCCCCAGAAGGTCCTTTTTCCAGCAGAGAAGATCAGCTTAAAATGGCAAAAAATGCACAGAGTTGGAGCTGGTCTCCAAAACCTGGGCAATACGTGCTTCCTGAACTCTGCTTTGCAGTGTCTGACCTACACCCCTCCTCTTGCCAACTATATGCTTTCTCATGAACACTCAAAAACCTGTGAGTATATTTTAACATTTGTTACATTTTTTTCCCCTTGAAAATGTAAAACAGAAGACTTCCCCTGCTTGGCATCACCCAGATAGGTTGCTGGCTGGCAATAATGGGAGTTATAATCCAATATTTGGCAGCCACCAGGTTGGGGAAGGCTGAAGTTAAAGCTGAGAAAAGAAAGTCTTCAAAGTTAGTTCAAGCTAGTATTTTGAAACTACCTAATACAGAAAGGCATATACCTATTTCATGCAGATGCCTTAGTGCTGTACTGAATTTCCAGTGCAGTAGCAGAATACTTACCAGCCTTATTACTTGTGCAAGTATTCCTTCTTTCTCATGCCCACTAAGTCACATACATGCATGCAGTCTTTGCTATATACATGTGGTCTTTCTCAGTCTCTTTCTCTGTGTTATAAGAGAACAATTCCATATGCAATCAGTATAATGTTATATACGGTGTTTGCCCCATCAGGGACCTGTGAAGTTATGACTGCTGCCAGTTCCAGCTTTAAAGCTCTTGTGTCAGTGCTGCACATGGTATAAGGAAGCAGGCAGGTTCAGTTTATTATTTGCCTGTTGGTTGAGGTGGGACTGATCTGTTTTCTCCAGGTATGCAGGCAAAGGTGAATAGACTAGTTGCATTAAATGGCATCTTCCCATTCAACATGTTAGGAATACTAACCTTCTTTTAGTATTACGTTAGTGGCCAGTGTTTTGCTAGAAGATTACAAATTTGACATGTTCTGTTTTAAAGTAGTGCATTGCAGGTAGTGTTCTTTCACTCTTTGTTCTGTCAATAAGTGCAGCATTTCCCCCCAAAGAAGAGTGTAATGGCCTAATTTATTGTTTTAGAAAAACTAATCCATTAAGATTAGGAGAAAGAAAAATCACTGGATAGGCTGATTTGAAAAACTTTATTCCTTATGTTCATTTTTAAAGAAACTATCAAAATTTTCCTTTATGTAGTTCCTTCTCAAAAACATACGTTCACTGTCCAGTAAAGCCCAGTAATATACAGTGTGTACAAGCATCAGACAGTTAGTTTTTATTAAAGGTGAGGACTTTTTCCCTCTAAAGAATATAGCCCTGTTCAGACGCCCACATACAGCTGCTTTGGGTCTCTTTGGAGGTATGCTGTTGAAATGTGCATGCATCCTAAGAATCCGGAAGCTGCACCAAAGCTGCCCTCCAGTGCTTAGGAATGGAGTGTGGCTTTGGCGCGACCTCTGGACTCTTAGGACCCATGCATCATTTAAACAGCATACCTCCAAGAGACCTGAAGCAGCTTTATTTTGGCAGTTTGTAACAGGCCATAGTCTTTTACAGGAGTTTAGCCGAAACTCTTCTGAGTGGCATATAAATAACAAATTGTTATGTGCTACATATATAATAAATAATACATATATACATGAATGAAAGCATCATAGTGCTGCTGAGTGATGGGATGGTGGGATGGTGGTGCTATATTTTGAATATAGATTTGTCTATATATAGCATAAAGATTAGCTTTGTTTTGCTAAACTGCTTAGAGTTTTAAAAGTAAGGATGACAATCGAGGTGGTTCCTTGTTTTGGAGGTAATGTGGTCCCTGTTGAATCCCTTGACACAATTGCAAGATTATGTTTGCTGTTGTGTGCCTTCAAGTAGTTTCTGACATTTGGCGACCAGATCCAAACCTATTATGGGGTTTTCTTAGCAAGATTTGTTCAGAGGAGGTTTAACTTTGCCTTCTTCTGAGGCTGAAAGAATATGACTTGTCCAAGGTCTCCCGGGGGATTTCCATGGTAGCATGGAGTTTTGAGCCCTGGTCTCCAGAGTCATAGTCCAACACTCAAACCATTACATCAGGCTGGCTCTCCCTACATTCTGTATTTAATGCAGTAAAATAAAAACACATAAAGAAATCCAGTAGCGCCTTTGAAAGTAATTGGAGACAAAACATTTCCAGCATAAATTTTTGTGAGCACAGTCCACTTCATCAGATGCACGGATTATAGACTATGCATGGAATATGGACATCTCTGAAAGCTGCCTCTTCTTCCCACTTAGTTTGAAAGGTGCTACTGGATTCTTTTATGCCTCTTTGCTAAAACAGATTAACACAGCTGCTATATTTTTGAATGCTAATGCAATAAAATGTTTGACAGAATGATTGATATTGGTAGGACAAAAAGCATTGGTCTTCTTAGTGAGAATGCACCTTACAACATGGAATGAATTAATTTGTCTTTTTCTCCCCAGGTCATGAGCAAGGATTTTGCATGATGTGCACCATGCAGGGTCACATCACCCAGGCCCTTTCGAATTCTGGCACCGTCATCAAGCCAATGCCTGTCATAAATGATCTTAGACGTAAGCTTATTAATCAACCTCAATATGTAGTGCATGCAGTATGGTTTGTTCCAAATTGGGCCCACATAACATGCCAGCCAACAAGCCAAACCTAGCCTACAAGGTCTGTATTTGGCCCTTCCTTGTTTGGTAGTTCCTAGCAGGCAAGAAAAACAGAAGCTATGATATGCCCGTAAGGGCACTTTGGATGGCTGGTTGTCTGAATTCAGTATAGGAAGTAATAAGCTACATGGATTTGATCTACATGTAGGTTGAGTAATTCAGACTCTGGGGCCAAATCCAGACCTTTTTGGATCCCAGTCTGGCCCTCAGGGGTTCCCTGGGTGAATGTGTCCCATCTCCAGCTAAATCACTGTCTTCCTAGCTTTTATAGGTGTTTTCCCCACATTTTAAAAGATTAAAATGCCTGTTGTTAGCTGCCAGCTAAAATACGCTGGTATTTCTGATCCCACCATTTTGCCTTCGGCCATACCTCAAGAACTTAGCTGAAATTGAATTTGGCCCTTAGGCTGAAAGAGATTCCCTACCCTTGATTTGTTTTTTGAAAGTAGGTTAACACTTGTGGTCTTTTTTGCTTCTTAGGAATAGCAAAACATTTCCGTTTCGGCAATCAGGAAGATGCACATGAATTCCTACGGTACACTGTTGATGCTATGCAGAAAGCATGTTTGAATGGTAGCAACAAGTAAGTTGTAAACAGAATAATGTTCTTTATTCCTGTCCCTCCAGCTGTTGGTTTCTCTGTAATGATTTGAAGTATATTTTGACTTCTCAGTAATCTACTTATTTTTACCATTTTTCAGATTGGACAGACACACTCAGGCCACCACATTCATTCACCAAATATTTGGAGGATATCTGAGATCTAGAGGTACTTTCCAAAATAACCACAATTTTTTCTATTTTTGACATTTACTAGGGAGCTTCAAGTTTATCTTGATACAGTATCTTCATACTATGCTTCACTTACATATATTTTTCTTTCAATTTCAGTAAAATGCATGAACTGCAAAGGAGTTTCAGATACATATGATCCGTATTTGGATATTACACTAGAGATAAAGGTACATTAATTTAGGATGGTTTTATTTAGCTACTCTGCCACAGTACAGTGATTTGGAGGGAGGGTGAGATTTATACACAATTCTTCATTGAAACAAATATTACCATGCATTTTATTTTCCAATCCAGAATATGGAAATGCTGCCAGATCATGAGCATGATCAATAGCCACTGACAGACCAATCCTGCATGAATTTGTCTAATTCCATCTAACCTAACGGGTGTCACCACATCTTGTGACAGTGAATTCCATACATTTAATTATGCTTTCTATGAAGAAATGCTTTCATTCAGGTGATTTCCAAAGGGATAGTTGTGTTCATCTGTTGCTGCTAAGACATCGTGCAATGGCTCTTTCATTAAAAAAACAAAATTATTACAGCATGAGCTTTCTTGGTAGTCCACATAGGCTCATGTTATAGTAAATGTGTTGGACTTAAAAGTGCCACTGGATTCTTCACTGTTTCAGGTGGCATGTATCCTGCCAAAACAAAATGCAATGCCTCCATTTAAAATGGATGGGTAACAGAGATGTGACACTCCAGACGTTGCAGGACTGCAACCACCATCAGCTCTCACCATTGGCTATTTGGACTAGAGTTAATGGATGTTGAAGTTCAACAACATGTGGAAGGCCACAAGATGCACACCCCTGCTTTAAAGCTATCAATATGGGTTTGCAATATTTGTGGCTTGATACAGGTGGAATGTTTTCAGTTCTTATTTGGAAATCCTAATTAAATGATTTGAAACACTTGCTATTTGGAAGGCATAATACATTAAGGAGATCCTAGTACTTGCTAATGTGAATATTTTTCTTTATGTACTTGTTGTGAAACTCACTTCAGTTTCCTTTTCCTTTTATTTTAGTCAGCTCAAAGTGTTAATAAAGCTTTGGAGCAGTTTGTCAAGCCAGAACAACTCGATGGTGAAAATGCCTATAAATGTAGCAAGTAAGAAGAAAATTACTTTGCATCTCTATTAAAAGATCGAATGGGTTTCTATGTCTTATGTGGCTCTCAAAAGAATTTGGCTTGCATGTAATACAGAAATAAAATGTGTTGTTTTATATATTGATGATTATTTTGTGATATATGATGTAAGAAGTGCCCCTTTGCCTTGTGTGTCATAAAACCAAGCCATTTTTTAAAACTTACATATCTATAATAAAAGAAATCCAAAATAGAATGTCATAACCTGTTCTCCATAAATGAATTGGACATTATGAGGCCCAGGGGTGAGTTGAGAAAACAGTTGTTTTCTCTTTGCTCCATAGAGCTAACCTCTTAGAATCACCTATTTTGAACTGATACCATTTATTTATGGCAGCTTGCATTCATACTAATACCAGTATGACTCTAGGAAGAAAAGTAAATGCAAAAGAAAATAATCCTGGAAGCTGAACAAGTTGTTCTCTGCATTTGTTTTAGGTGTAAAAAAAATGGTTCCTGCATCAAAGCGGTTTACAGTACATCGGGCCTCAAATGTCCTCACCTTGTCCCTGAAGCGGTTTGCAAATTTCAGTGGTGGCAAAATTACAAAGGTAACAGTGTGCTACAGTTGTACCTCAGTTAGATTTTATAGTGCTACATATGAATATTAAAGCATGTTAAAATCAGCATGCTGGAATCAAATTTGAGAATGAATAGTATGAAAACACTAATACCCCTGTCTTCTTCCACCCTTGTTTCATGTTGTTTCATGCTGTTCACCTGGTCTATGAGCAAGTGTTCATGTGTTACTTGTACTCACCTTGCCCCCATCTATTTTCTTTGGGCAGTTAAGCCGAGAATAAGGCTTCTCAGTCTTTGATCTTCCAGCACTTTTGTTGTTGTTTTGAATGAATTTGTTTTTGTTTTATGTACTACCTGCCCTTTTTATGTGCATTGGATCATTGAATTTTTAAATAAATGGTCACTGGATTGTTTTCTCTCCTGACGTGTTTCAAAAATATACAAGTCTTTTTCTTTTCTCTTTAGGAGGTAAAATATCCTGAGTATTTGGATATCCGACCGTATATGTCCCTGCCAAATGGAGAGCCAATTATCTATGCGTTGTATGCAGTTCTGGTCCACACTGGTTTCAGCTGCCATGCAGGACATTACTACTGTTACATTAAAGTAAATATCCTTTTTGTTCTCTCCCCACTCATTTGTCTAATATTTTCTATATGCCGCCTTTCTGATGAAGCACTCAAGGCTTATTCAATTTTATAATGATTGTTTGTGTTGTAATAGATATTTTGCAAAGGAAAATGTTACAGAGATTGCAAAGGAAAATAATATTTAGGATTGTTGTTTTGTGGTTTTATGTCATTTATGACTTACGGTGACCCTAAAGTAAACCTTGAGAGCCAGTATGGTGAAGTGGTTTGAGCGTTGGACTGTGACACTGGACATCTGAGATCAATTCCTACTGGGTGATCTTGGGCAAGTCACATACTCTCAACCCAGATAGGTTCACCTTACGGTTGGCATAAGTTGGAAACAACTAGAAGGCACACAAAGGTAAACCTGTCATGGGGAAGCAGCAAAGGAACAAAGTGCTGTGTGCTGCTGCCTCCCTAAAATAGAAACATTTGAAAGAATGTCTCTCTTCCCATGGCAATCTCTTCCATGTAGTTCCTTGCTGATCTACTAAACAAGATACTCCTTATCTTACCTTTTTACTTCTACTTCTTCATATTGTTGTGTGGCGGTACTTTCATTTTTTCTTCCACTAGAGGGCAGTTTATCTTGTTCATGTCTAGCAAGCCTTTCTTCAATATAAATCAAGACATTTTCTTTCTATCGATCATAAACACACTTGATGTTTACGGTTCTCATTTTCTTGTCACTGTGTTTAGAATTCTAAGCATGTTGGATTGATATGAAATCTTGACCAGAATGCAGGCGGGGAAAGGAAAGGTGTCACCTGTTCTTTAGTGGGTTTCCGCATCACTGTTTTAGATTTCCAAGCATTCTTCTTTATCCCGCAATTCGTTTAAAGTCCAGTAGCAGAATTTCTCAACTCAGAAATTCTTTATGTGATGTTGCCCCTATAAGGACTTATAGATGCAGTTTGGAAAGGTGTAGGGGTTTAAAACTGAGTAATTTGAAGAGAAGATAGTCAGAAGGCCAGGAATTAATAGCAGAGACACAGGTTGATGCATCAGAATCTTTTTTGGTTCTGGAATCTTTAGAAGCTTTCCCTGCATGGCATCTGGAATCTTTGTGAGATGGAATAGTGTAACAACGTAAGAAACCAACAGCCCACTATCTGTTCCAGCATTCTCTTCCTATACTGAGCAGTCAGACACCCCAATGGGAACCCAACGAGTAGGATATAACTCTAGTAACACCTGATCACTTGTGTTTCCATTCTGACAATGGAAACAATATATAGCTATCATGGTTAGTAGCTGTTGATAGCCTTGTCTTCTGTCAGATTGTCTAATCTGCTTTAAAAACCATCCAGGTTCTTCCAGTAGCAAATTCCACAGTTTATGTCCTGTTTGATTAATTTGAGAGAAATCAGTAGATAGTATGGACTATAGCTCTTCATGAATAGCATCCCAGCCCCACAGTATACACCTGTATCTGTATATTTTCTCTGAACTCTTTGTAAACGTTTTGGAGGGCTTCTTTACCTCCTATGGTCATCTTGAGATACAGTTGGGAAAGGGTGCTTTCACTTGTAACACAGTCTTCCAGCAATTCTTTGGCTTGCTGGAGAAGTAGAGCTGTGTGTCCTCTGTATACCAATGAGCACCCATTCCAAAACTCTGGACAAAATTTCCGCCACCTGCAATTCAATATGAATGTTAAACAGGAGACAAAATCATGCGGGGACATTGTGGGTCAAACTAAATAAGGGTCCTTTATCTGCTCTCCAGTTAGTACCCATCACACAACAATGTCTCATATCCTCTACCAAAAAGGTACTTAAGAGATGATCATTCGGTGATAACAATAGCAGCTGAGAGGTCCAGCTAAACTAGCTTATATGCATTCTCCTTGTTGAGCTCCCCATATACAGTACCTTTTTCACTAAGACAATTTTAGTCCCAAAACCCAAGTGAATAGCTAGATTGGGATGTGTGGGGTGGGAATCATGCAGTCCATCAGATTATGTTGGTCTGCCACTCACAGCATTCCTCATGTTTTATGCTGACTGGGGCTGATGATAGTTGCATTGCAACAGCATCTGGAGAGCTGCATGATTCCTACTCCAACTCTAGAATTTGCTCTGTCCAAAAAACCCTTGAATTCAGCTGTTACCATTCACTTGAATAATTATTAGAACATTACAATTCTGTAACCAATCTCAGTAATAACAAGAGACTGGCCCAAGGTTGCTGAGTGGAGGTTCCCTACTTTAGTTCTTACACAGCATTTTGGTTCTCTAGCTTTCTGTAACTTATAGCAGGGCATAACATGCCTTATTCATAAGGAATAAGAATTTATATTATGCATAATTTCTTTTTTCTTTTATAGGCCAGCAATGGGCAGTGGTATCAGATGAATGATTCCACGGTCTCAAACAGTGACATCAGAACGGTATTGAATCAGCAGGCGTATGTGCTTTTTTATATCAGGTAATGTCAAATACACTTACAGTTTATTTCCTTTCTTTCTTGATACACTTGCCTTTTAATTTCAGGGAGTGGGGAGAAGGCTGTTGCAACAACAACAGCAAAAAGTCTTGGAGGAAGTTTTATTTGGCATATTCTTTATGGCAATCTTTGTGGATGCTACAAGTGATTGAGTAGGTTGGAGTGTAAAGCTGATTCCAAATCAAATTTCTTAGCCTTTAAGGTGCCATGAAACTGTCTTGTTTTTACTATCCCACATCACATCTCTAGTAACCTACTACTAATTGAATCTGAAAAGTGAAACGATTTTTAGCCATGTATTACAGCCATATTCCTTTTCTCTTTTGTTTTTTACCACTGTACAACAAAACAGTTGGTTATGTAGCATTAAAGTAGAGTCAGTAATAGAGTGCTGGGCTACAAGAATGTTGGGTTTCGATGTGGATGAAACCCAGGCTCAGACCCTCTCCCCAGTAGCCTAGCATCTTCATAGTTATAAGGTGAAAATACTACTTCTCAACTTATTGGAGAAAGGGTAGGATCTCTTTGACACATTAAATATACCACCCTAGGAAACAAAAATGAATCATGGACAATACAAAATTGTGCAAAAAGCTCAGTCAACAAGCTCAGTTAACAAATGTGAATCAATGTGTCTTGTTATCTATTTCTTTAGGTCCCATGACATGAAAAATGGCGGTGAACACATTCATTCTGCTCACACTCCAGGGCAATCTTCTCCCCGGCCGGTCATTAATCAGCGGGTAGTCAATAATAAACAGACTGCCTCAGGATTTATTGGACCACAGCTCCCTCCCCACATGATTAAGGTAATTCTCTCTTCTGAAGACTGACATAAAGTAAGCTTGTAAGATACCAGGTGTTTTTGAAAGCTTCAGCTTCTAAAATAACATTATTGTAATTCCAACCTCTCCTTACCATTCATTTAAGACATATGGAAAATTAATATAGAATTTTGTTCTTAAAGAAGCAAAACATGGATAAATCTGTTGTATATCCATCTGTTTGTAATCGAAACATCTATCAAATCATTAGAAGCAGTTCTCGAAACTTCCTTTCATTTATGGAGTTCTGATTGTATTTACAGTGGGCCCTCCACATTTGGTTGGGCCCCCATGAAAGTGGAAAAATTGCAAATAAAAAACAGCCTTTTTAAAACCTGAGAACACCTCTCTAGGAATCTCTAGGTCCTCCAGTGCAATTGGAGGTCAAGTTCCAGCAGAAATTGTAGGTCCTCATGCTAGAGAAGTGTTTTGTCTAGGTCCTGCAGTGTAACTCTACGGTCAGCTTGTGGCAGAGTTGCACTGGAGGACCTAGAGATTCCTTACAGAGAACATATTAATCAAATCAGTGAATATTCAAATCCACAAAAGTCAAAGTCACAATTGTGGAGGACTGACTGACTGTACACCCAAATGTTGTTGAACCATCTCAGGAAAGGAATATGGGAGAAGGAGCAAGGTGTCTTCAGAGCCAGTAAGACTACCTGCTTCCCTGTTAATCAGTGGCAACTGTTTGCCGCTCGCTACTCCACAGCAAACGCTTCCCATAAGGCAGCTACATTCTGCAATGCCATTACTCTAGCATGGTGTACATAAGATTTGAGTAACTTGTGGTTCCATTTTTATGATATATGGCTTCTAGAGATCATTGCAGCCCTTATAGGTTGAAACAGAGCTATGGTGTTGACTGGCTCTAAATTCGGAAAGTGTGGTTCCCTTGTTTAAAAAAATCAGAGTGGCTTAGTTTAGACACAATAGGAAACCATGGTTCATTCTGTAGCCATGGATTTGTAATCCAAACCAAGTTATGATCTTATGAATGCATCTCACCACCATGCAGAATCCTCTGGATGAGACACTGTGGTTGTAGTAATGATTCATCAGTTCAGACACCACATCCAATTCTGATTTACCAATCCAGAAAGTATGACAAACCATGATTGAGAAAGCTTAACTGGTCAGCAGTGCTTCTGAAGGGAGCCAGTATAAATATGAGAAAAGATAGAGAATTAGCTACAAGATTGTCAGATGCTTTCAAATTTTAGCTGGCTCATTTTCTTAACGGTTTCCCTCTTATTATTTCAGAATTCAAATCATTTGAATGGAACTGGATCTCTAAAAGAGACTGCCAGCAGTTCCGCTGCAATTGCTAGCAATGCCACCCTGACCAGGCCATCTTCTGCTCCACCTGCCACATCCATCCCAAACTGGACAATGAACAGGCCTGCCACTGCTACAATGCCTGACCCTTCTAAAAAGCAAAAAATAACCATCAGTATTCACAATAACAAGCTGCCTGGTCGCCAAAGTGTCTCTCATGCCAGCTGTACCTTGGATAACCTCAACAAACCAGCCCCATCCTCAACCATTTCCAATCCTTCTGCAGTGCAATCTACCTCAAGTGCATCAACAGTATTGGCTGCTAACCAAGTCCCCAAACAGACAGCTCCCAGTGAATCCTGTTCCAAGCTGGTAGTGAATGGCAAGCCCAAACTCAGCCCAAGTATGTTGGTCCCTTATGGGGCTGAATCTTCAGAAGACTCCGATGAGGAATTAAAAGGACTGGTAAAGGAGAATGGCCACTCCAAATCTTTCAATGGCATTTTAATTGAAAATGCAGCCGCTACATTGGAGAACTCCTGTCCGTCTTTTCACAACGCTGAAAAGGAGGTATCGCAGCATGAGCCATCCAAAAATATCACAGTCGTCCTTTCCATTAGTCTAAATGATGCCCCTAAACAAAATGGACAGATATGCAATGATTCCACTTGCCAAGCAAAGCCTGCGAAATTGGCAGAAAACCCATTTTCCAAAGCAAATGGATTGCCTGGAAAAGTGAGTCTGTTTCCACTCTGGGGTTTTTCGCTTCATTGGACTTTTGATACTGGTTCCTGGCAATCCATAACTGGCGGATTCATGGTCCCAGGGGAAGGGTGTTTAAACCACATGATGAAGCAGTTTTGTTGGAGTTAATCAGGTCTATATGTCTGGTTTGTGTTAGAAGGGAGAATGTCTGGGAGCTCTACATAACATCTTGGATGGGAGAATACCATGGAAGTAAGGCCTGAAGATAAAAGAAAGTAATGAAAAGAAACCTGCAGAAATCTCTCTTCTCTCTGGCTGCCCCTTCTGTGGCCCAAATTTCTTTTCCTTTCTTTTGTCAGTCTTGGCCATGAATAAACTGATACTAATGGTTGACATTCAAAATCCATAAAAAGTGATACCTTTATTGGCCAACCAAAATGCACAAAATACACGATGCAAACTTTTGAAGCTCAACTGGCTTCTTCATCAGGAAAAATATTAAAAGTCAAACTGGGAAGAGAAAGAAAAATGATATCGGAGTCATATGGTTGTAACTTATCAAGATGTTGTTATAGTTGTTTACTGTTAGGATGGCACACAGGGATGGCCATGTAGACAAGCCATTACTCTTCCTTAGCCAAGCAGGAAACTGGACAGTAAACTCCAGGAAATAAAATTTGAAGTCCATTAGCAACACAAAAGAAACTTCCTTTGAGAATCATATTGTTTCTCTCTTGTGTGAGGCTACCAGCCTCTTCCCTTGGCAGAGAACATCCCCTGAGGCTAGTTTCCAATTTGCAAACCACCTTTAAGTCTGCTTCTGAATTATGACTTATCAGCATGGCTGATAAAATTCTGCAGCAGGCCTATCAGACCGGCTGAGGAAACTTCATGTGTCTGTTGTTCCATTATGACATTTAGTGGGTGTTGCAATACTTGACCTCCTCTAGATTTCTGGCTTCTAAACAAAGAGGTTTCTGTACCTGAATATATATGAACAGTGCTTATTGAAAATTACTTCCAGAGGTAGGAAAAGGTACAGAATAGCTTTAATGTCCATGACGGCTCCTCCATTGGCTATAGTTTCTTATCACATCCAGTAGACTGCAGACAATATGCTTGACCTGCATAATTCATGTCACAAAATTCAGCTCTTATGGATGCAAAAGCTTAATTTCTTTGCACAGTGTTATGTGCAGCTGCACAGTATGAGTTGGCCTATGGAGATTGAATGGGAGCAACCCTAGCATGCTTTGCGAGGCTGGAAAAGACAAGCAACATCTACAGCATTCCTAGGACCCCTGTTTTTAGTTCTAGCAAGCCATTCCCCTCTCCAGGATGTTGTAAGCCTACTTTCCCAGACCTATGCTATTTATGTTGCTATGGCAGTTATAATCCAGTATTTCTGGATGTCACTAGATTGGAGAAAACGCCTGTAGCAGGCCAGTTCTTTCACTCATTCTGTGTCCCTCTGATTTAGTTTTCTAATTAACATTCAGCGTTTAGGGGCTTGTGAGCATCTGAAGTTTATATTGGATTATTTCCAAAAGAAAGTGAGGTTGGGTGGGGGTTTTTAAAAGAGATTTTGTACAGTTTAAAACCATATACCTATACAGATTCAAGGCAAGGTTTTGGAGATTCAAAGATTTGGTAAAGTTGAAACTCACCAGGCCTCCAGGAGGTGTCCATTCCATAACTGGGACATCACAATGGGGGAAGTCCCCTCTTAGGCAGTACACAAGACAGTGTACTGCATTGCACCCATTGGGGGACACAAAAGGGAATCTTTCCAACATTGTCCAATATAAAGAGAGGCACTCCTGCAAGTGTCAAAGCCCCCCAGGCTGTTTAGGACTTTAAATGTCATGACTAGTATTTTAAATTCAGACTAGATGCATATTGGCAGCCCATGCACTTCCTTCAAAATGGCTGTTTCTATAGTGCGTCCTTATTAGTAATTCAGTTGCTGCATATTGCATTAGCTGCAATCTGTTTTGCCTTCAAGGGCAGCCCCTTGTTGGAGCGCATTGTAGAAGTCTAATTGGGAACATATCAGTACATGGATTATTGTAGCCAGTGTATCCCTGGTCAAGAAAGGCCATACCTAGAAGGTCCTAACAGGCCAAACAAAGCTGATGCTCCAGGCCCTTGAAACTGCCTGCTTTCAGCGGCGGGGAAGGGACCACAAGTGCTCCTAAGCTATGCACCTTTTCATTCAGGAGGAATTTGTCTGTATCTTGTGCAGCCATTAACTAGTTCCCAGACTTGGGAATAACCAATCTGCAAAGTCTCCATATTATTGGATTCAGTTCCAATATATTATCCTTCATGCTGTGTGTCCAATGACACTCCCTCCTGCATTAAGGCAGCATGCTTCTTTTTTATAGTCATTCTGAACCACAGAGATGGCCTTACTCTGCTGCACATCTTACTGCTGGCGGGAGGTTTGGGAGCTGTAGTACTGACTGGACTTAAGAGCCGTTAGGCTTGTTGCTTCGTCCTTTTATTCTATATAATAATCTTTCTCCCTTTGTAATTAATAGGGTGTTCCTACAACTTTGTCCCCAGTTCCTGAAGATAGAATCTTAGACTCTTTCAGATACAATCACCTGAAACCCTTTTCAGAAGACATCAGGTAAAAACATTCTTGCCTTTTCTAAACACGTTTTTATTAACTGTCTCTAAAATTTACAAAATTTTCACAGGACGTCAGAATGCTTCTAAGAAGTTGTGTCTATTTCTTAGTTTCATACAGTATTTTGGTTTTGCTGATGGCACATATTGAAATGGTAGAGGAATAGTCTGTACCTTCCCCAGTCTAGCCCTTTGTTTACTTTGATGTATTCGGTGTAAATAGTTAAATAAAACCCTAGGCAACCATTCCTAAGCTTCTTGCTTTGAAGACCCAGTGCAATATATGAGAGGTGCTTTGAAATGCAGGGTGTGCATTTGACTGAGATACTGGCAAGGTATGAGTGAGTCCAGTGGAATGCTAAAGACTAGCTAACGTTTTGTGCCAAAAGATTTCGCAGGACAGACAAAGGCTCTGTTCATCAAATGCCTGAAAGCGGTCATCACATAAAAACCATGCCTTTGAACAAAAATAACTTTTCTTCCCAGGAATTAAAGAAAGTGTTAACCCATAATGGTCTGTCTTGCTATGTATTTTTCTTTTTCTGGCTTCTTACAAACCTTTCTTTCTCTCTTATGTGCAGTGCTAGTGGAACGGAAAAACCTTTGGAAGTGGATGGCTCTTCTGAAGAGGTCCCCAGTACCCTCACTAATGACATCCAGAATCTGTTAACCCCTTCAGATCCTGAAATCACTTCTACCACAGAAGACCCGTGTGAAAGGGTTCACCCCAAAACAGACACTGTGCCTCTTGAGAGTGTTGGACAGCATAACTTTAAATCCAGTCCCCAGGGAGCAGCAGAAGAATCTTCTAGAGAAAGCAAAGTGGAGGTCCACACAGAAAAGATGAGAGGACCAAAGGAAGGGAAGGTAGCTTGGGAAAAGAGCCCCGAACCTGCCAGAGGAAATACTGGGGCAGCGGAAAAAAGGGCTCAAAGCCCTCTTTCACAATCTGACAGTGAATGTAGTTCTCAAAAGCTTGCCACTCTAAACACGGCAGAGAAATGCCAGGAAACGCAGGACAATGTAAAAATGTATGATGATGCCTCACCTACTGACGACTCTTCCATTATGCGGCCAGACGTAGGTGGGGAGAGTCTGTGCTCTAAGGACAACAACAGACCGGGAGAGAGTAGTGAACAATTCAAAGGAGACAGTGAGAGGCAAGAATTGAAACGCCTTTCTCCCTTTAGGGAGAAAATTTGCACCTCCAAAAAAACCGACAAGGAGCACTATCGTTCAAAAAGAAAGCACTCGGAAAGTGAGGAGGAGGCAGAGGATGCAGCGGGGGTGGCAGCACCCACCCGGAGCCAAACGGAGGGGCATCACAGCAAGAAAAGATGCTCCCACAGCAAGGAGAGAGCAAGGCCACCAGAGCATTATCGGCGCGAATATTCTAATACGAACTATTACAGATTCCCATGTAGTCCAGATCCTGGGAGGAGTTTGGGGAAATACCCACCTTACAGATCACACAGCCGAGGGAAAACGGACTCTGAAAGGAACAGACATTGTTACGGGAAAGGAGAACGGTCATGGAGTAGAGAGCGACATCAGGATATCCCCAGGAGATGGGAAGGTTGCAGATCTTACAATTACTATTATTCTTCCCATATCCCCAGGTATAATCAGGATAAAAAATTTACTCTTTCTGAGAGAGACTATAGCAAATCAAGTCATGTTTACAGTAGCCCATATAAATATGATTATTATAAAAGCAGATGGACTCATGAGCAGGAAAGGAAAAGGAGATGCCAGAGCCCTGAGGGGAGCGAGGGCACCCCAGAAAAGAAATGCCAAAAGGTCTTTCAGAGTGAATCTCTCAACGAGCAAAGAGGGCGAAAACACAAGAAGTCGAAGAAGAAGAAAAAGTTAAAAGACAAACACAGAGAAAGAGATTACAGGTTAGTGGCATAGCAGTAAGAGACCAGCAAGCGTGCAAGCTGGCATCTGTAAAATGTTCTGTTATCACTGTGGCTTATAAATCCTGAATGGGAAGCGGGTCACTGCTGCTTGGCCTTGCGGATACTCATGTGTGTCTTTGCTTCTGAGCTGGGCTAAAGTTCTTTTGCCTTGAAGGTCTGTGGTTCCATCAGTGCAGGTAGTCTTTCCAGTGATGCCAATTGCAACTATTCAGTTGCTGTCGTCACTTTATCACCTGGTGGCCATCCTCTTGGTAGTGAACCGCTCTATACTGAGCTTGGTTGGGCCTCAGATGGCAAACATATAGTCCATCTCCAGAATTGTCTTCTCAGCCTTACCAGCCTAGTAGAATCTACTAGAGCTTACACAACTGGCATAGCTTTTCAGGTTCTCTGTTCACTTCCACAGCAGGCTGAGGTAGATGAGTAGGGCTTTCTGGAGAGAGTTAACTTTATTCTGTTCAGCTGTTGTTGTTTGTAATGAGAGAAGCAATAGCTGTGTGGTAGGTGCACTGCTTTCTGTGCAGATGGTTGCAGGTTCAATCTCTGGCATTTGCACTAGAGAGCCTCAGGAAATGAAGAAAAGGGCCTCCTGGCTGCTGTCAAATCAAGAGCAAGCAAGACTGAATTACAGAGTGAAATAATCTTGAGCTAGGATAAAACAGATAGGAAAAGTGTGGAGCTCAGTGATAGTGCATGCAAAAGGTCCTCAGCTCAATCCTTGGCATATCCAGTGAGTCCAGTTTATACAAACTCTACCAGTTTGTATCACCAGACTGTACTGAGCTAGATGGATGAACAATTAGCCTTCATATAAAGAAGCTTTTTAACTTCACAAAAATTAAACCATTGAGTAGTACTTTTCAGTATTAAACAAAAAACCAACCCAATCTCACCACAGTAGAATGAGAATATAGTAAATTGGATGCCAGAGTCATGCCAGGAGAAGCAGATTGGCTCAGGAAGGAAAGCAAGAGGTGAGGCCATTTGTGCTTGCCATCAGATGATGTGCAAAGGTTCTGGGGTTGCAGCCAAAAAGGCCGTCTTCTGGTTAGGGAAGTCTGGCCTCCGCATGGAAGGTAATTCTCAGCAGGGTCATTTCAGCAAATCTTACATGGAATGGGAGTGAGGAGAGAGGGAGAAACTCCCATTGAATTGATAAAGTGAGTAGATCTTTGTAGTGGGAGTGAATTATCTTGAGATTTAGCTGAAATCTCATATAAGTTGTGAATCTACAAGTGTGGCTTAGGTACATTACTTTGCTCACTTGTACATCACCATCTGTAAAATGCATATAAGGGTGCTCTTCTTCCTGCAGGACAATGGAACAAAGAGAACTGATGCTAAAACATGTTATTTCTCTTTTGGAAATGTTGACACTTGGTTTGACAGCCGTACATGTACATGTAAAAAGGATCTAGGGGTCTTAATGACACAAGTTAAAGCACAAGTTGTTAGGACTGATGCGATGACAAAAAAGCTAGCACGGTTTTAAGTTGCATCAGTAGAACTATAGTATTTAGAGCAAGGGAATTAATAGTACTATTCTGTTCTGCTTTGGTCAGACCTCACCTGGGATGTTATGTCCAGTTCTGAGCACCACAGTTTAAGAAGGATATTGACCAGCTGGAGCATGTCCATAGGAGGGCAACCAAGATGGTAAAGCGTCTGGAAAACAAGCCCTGTGAGGAACGGTTGAGGGAGCTGAGTATCTTTAGCCTGGACAAGAGAAGATTGAGAAGTAATATGATGGCCATCTTTAAATATCTGAAGGGCTTAAGGTCACCTAGTGAGTTTTCATTTTTGTTATTTCTGTCCTCTTACATTCTTTGTAAGAGTTATTCAGCTTGCATACAGCTATCTCTTTTACTCCATCCCTTCTAAATATACCCATCTCCTGTATTGGTGCGCTCATCCTCAAGACAATGCCTCTGGTAGTTCTTATTTTCTTGGCTACTTTTACCATTTATGAAGAGGCCGGTCAAAGTGGGGCCCTCCAGACATCTGATGTGGAAGATGGAGCAAGCTTGTTTTCTCCTGCTCCAGAGGACAGGATCCAAAGCAGTGGATTCAGATTAGAAGGAAGGAGAGTCTGACTAAACAGGAAGAACTTCCTGACGGTAAGCACTGTTCTCCAGTGGCATAGAGTACCTAAGGGGTTGGTGGTCTCCCCTTTGCTGGAGGTATTTAAGAAGTGGTTGGAGGGCCATCTCTCAGAGATGCTTACAGTTGAGAATTCGGTTTGGGTGTGTGTGTATGTGTCTAAATCCTAGAAATATGTACAGTAGTACAAAGTATGTGCTTAAATCCATGGTACTGGCTGACAAACAGGCTATGTGACTCATAGCAACATGAGTTAAGAGTCTAGCTTTAGTCACACCTCTCTCTGTCAATCCCTCCTTGCTGGAGTTATTTATTTCAGAGCAATTTTACTCTTTAGATGAAAAAAGGCTGCTAGAGCAGCTTGTAAAGATGAGTAATAAGATAGTTCCTGCCCTCAGGCTTACAAGACATGCCACATGAGAGGAAAGGGACTGAGAGGGGGGAGCCAAAATGAATAGGTTGACTCCGTTCTCCTCTTTATGTTGTTCAGTTGTGAAATCACCTCTAAAAATCATAGTCAGTTGGAGGGACCAAAACTGGGAACACACCACCTCATCATCATCATTCTCCCCACCTCCCCAATTCTGGGATTCAGAGCATCTTAAAAAATTAAAACAAATGTAGATTAAAATGCATTAAAATGCATTAATTAATTAGTTTTAATTAAGCCGCACAGACATTTGGGGCTTACTTTCTCTTTTACAAAGTCTTGGGTCTTGGGACAGTCCTCCAGGTTGTCCGTCTGAGATAGCAACCAATCTCTTTGGATGGCTGTCTGGGTCTGGGTCTTTGGTGGCTTTGGAGGTGTCATAGCTTGACATCTCCGTCTTAACCAAACTTGCACCAGATTGCTCCCCACTTTGTTTGAGCCCAGGTTTCAAACATTTAAATAGGTTTTAGGTCAATAAGGATGGACCTTGTTTAACTCCATACATTGTGTCTGGCCTCATTTGTTCATGGTTGGTCAACAATTGGTCTCTGGGCTGTGTGTTGAACAGTGTTGTGTTGAAGGGAACTTTTTGTTGGCCTCCATGAGAAAGATCAGGGAGCCAAGTGAGATCATATATAGGGGGTGAAGGAGAGGCTATTTAAAGCCTATCGTTCCTTTCCATACTCTCTTTTGCTGAATCTTCACGACTCACCTACCCACCCTCAGTGCAGTCTGTGTATTGCTGGTTGTGCTGACTGTTTAATACATAAAGGACAAGGCAGAAAATGACTTTATTTTACTTAACTGCAACTCAGCAGTGTAAGAGCTGCTATCACTCCTTTTCTGTCCACTCAACCCAAACCAGCACTCTGGTATGGAGTGCCCAGAAAACTTTTAAGCCAGGGTAGGCAAAGTGCAGCCCTCCAAGCACTTGCCCTCCTCGCAAGTATAGCCACCACTGGGGGATGCTGGGAGTTGCAGTTCATGTCTGGAGGGCCCCACTTCGACTGGCCCCGTCCTAAATGGTGACAGTAGCCAAGAAACTAAAAACTACCAGAGGCAATGTCTTGAGGATGAGCGCACCAATGAAGGAGATGGATTTATTCAGAAGGGATGGGGCAAGCTGAGTAACTCTTAGAAAGAATGCAAGAGGACAAAAATAACCAAGTTGAAAACGCACTACGTGACCTTGAGCAAGTCACACACTCTCAGCCTCAGAAGAAGGCAATGGCAAACGATCTGAAGAATTCTTGCCAAGAAAATCCTAGGATGGGTCCTCTTTATGTTGGAGTTGACTCAGGAGCATATAATAACAAGAGATAGCTAAACTTAACTTGACATGTGCCCAATGGACTTTGAGGAGGAACCAAAGCATAAAGGCAAAAACAGGTGAAATATGAAGCCATAGGAAGAGGCAGTGTTTCTCATTTGTGTATCCCTTCCCCATATGGGTATGTTGCAGGGAAGGAAGGGTAAATCAGCTGAGGACAACTTCCTCCCCTCGTGTTGAATTTCTTGTTTGGATGCCAGTGTTGTGCTGTGGATTTTCCTGTTAACTCCTCTCCGCTTCCTCCAGGCATCGCCAGGATTCGGACCTATCTGTGTCCAGCTCCGAGGCTGAGACTCACAAGCATAAACATAAGAAAAAGAAGAAGAAAAAGAAGAAGCGTACAAAGAAATCCGAAGAGTGCGGTGAAATTTCAGTTCCTCCCCTCCCTAAGCCAACCAGTTTGGAAACCAAGAATCTCAAAACCTGGGAGATGATGACACAATCTTCTTTGGAGGCTTGTAGGAAGCATGGCAGGACCCAGCAAGATGGAGACACTGCTGTTTGCCAGAAAACAAAAAGTATAGAAGGCTGCAACAGAAATGGCTCCTGCCCTCCTACAGATCATAATGTAGGTAAGAGACTCAAAAGTAAAACCCAAGAGACATCTATGGAGTGATTCTGTATTTTGTCCCCTTCCCGGGTTAATTAAGTTACATTTATTTTATCAGACTTAGGAGCCCTGGCAGGACAATGGTTAAATGCTAGTCCTGCAACCACAGTGTTGTGAGTTCAATCCTGAGGGCTCCAGGATTGACTCAGCCTTCCATCCTTTCGTAGATTGGTAAAATGAGTACCCAGCTTGTTGGGGGCAGTTGGCTTAACACATTGTAAACCGCTTAGAGAGTGCTTAGTGTGGTAAGACACGGTATAGAAACGTAAATGCTATTGCTAGATTTATGTCTTGCTTTCCCACTGGGACATCAAGCCTTTAGCACACATGGTTCTCCTGCCTCCCATTTCATCCTCACAGAGATAGGTTAGATGGAGGCTGGTTTGGGGCCAGCCACTGAGCTTCTGTAACTTCAGCTCAGTTGTTGGCTGAGTCGAGATTTAAAAGAAGGCACTAATGCGGAAGTGCCATAGTGGCTACGGCTACTCTTTGCATGGTAGACTCCAGCAGACACCTCCAGAGGCAGAGCTTAGGGGGCCTTCCTTTGGCTTTCAAAGCAGGGTGGGAAAGGCACAGCCTATAAGCTGCACAACCAGGACTAATAGTGACTGTCACTTCACTTCAAGGGAGTCCAGTATTATATTAACAATAATGCTGGGAAAGGTGGAAAGGTGGAGGGAACTAGAGAGGAAAGCCACATGCTAGATGGATGAACTTTATTAAGGAGCTGTGGGTACGACTTAGCAGGATCTAAGCAGAGCAGTGGAAGACAGGGTCGCCATGGGTCAAGACTGACTCTAGGGCAGGTAACAACAACAGAGTGACTGATCAGAGGGAGAGGACCCAAAGAGCAGTGGCCTAATCCAGATTGATGGGGTGAGTGACTCCTGTTCTTGCTGCTCCTTCCCTTCTTCATCAGCCCCAAGGAATGGCTGCTGACAGCGCAGGCGACAAACTGCTGTGCGTTCTCATGCTGCGGTTGCCAGTGAAGCTGCTTTTACAACTTGTGTGGCATTTGAGCTATAATATCCAATCAGTCTCCAAGAATAACCTTCTCTCCTTTGCCTTTCAGATCCAGAGCGTCCGCTGGAAGCCATTCCTCCACAGCTTGCAGTATATTTATAAACCGAAAAGCGATTAACTCTAATTCATAATTGGTGCTTCAGAAATACTGTACAGGATTTTACCATGGAAAACCCCCCTTTTTTTAGTTTTTACCTTGAGAACTTTCTTTTTTAAAATGGTCTGAAATCCAAAAATAAACACCGGGGAGGCGAGGGGGGGCGGAGGATGGAAACTTTCTACAATTGCTGAACATCATAAGAGTTAACTTGTAAATGTCACAGTTAGAATTAATGCCCTGGAACAGAACATTTCAAATGCTGCTTAGATACAGACTCAGGTTGATTGTGTTACTCATGCGATGCTGCGCCAAGTCTACACATCTGGCGCAGGGAGGAGCAAGGAAACAACAGGATGATCGAGCTGCAACGGATAGTCTCTATTTAATTTAAAGAATTATTTAAAAAATGTCACACACAACTAGGATTTTTGCAAGAGCTTCATCTGTTCTCTGTGATGTCTGCTACTAGAAACTCACTTCGGTTATTTTTATTTTCCCATTGGATTCCAGTCTTGGACTTTGTGAAGCGTCTTGTTCAGACTCTACTTGTTTTTGAATGTATCTCAGAACACGTCCGAAGGCCCCCGGCCGCTGCTCTGGATTGGGCTGTCTCTCTGGGCCCCTGGGATGTCTGTCCCCAAGGAGCCATCGCAGGGTGCTCACACAGGGAGGCTTTCTGCCTTAGCCAAGATCTGTTAGGCTGGTATAGGGAGGTCACTTGCAGATGTTTGTCCTCCCCAAATGTATTTCCCCACTCTGGTCTCCCTTGCCTTTCTGGCCAGGTTTTCCTTCACCATCTCTGTAGGGTTTTCTTTTCTGCTAGGTCTTGCCCCCTCTGTGGCCTTCTGCCTTTTCCCCTCCCCGCCATGTCCTGGCTTCATTCACATCCTTTCCCCTCATTGAGCGTTTGTGCATCTCCTTTGCCTCTTCTTTTGATCTCCCCTTCCTTCCTTTCTTGCCTCTCATAGCTATCTGCCCTAAACTGCTATTGCTTGGCCCTTTCAAGCTGTCCTGTCATTCCCAGGCTTCTTATGGGCGACGGATGCAGTGGGTGCTAAGACTTAGAGCCGCCCTGCGTCGGCCCAACAATGGTCAGAAACAGCTGTCCTCATCCTTGCGTTGTTTTTAAAACTGTTTTTATTTTAATATTGTGATGCTTGTCTTGACGGGTCTCAGTTGTCTGGTTCTTGTCCCTTCAAAGTTTCTAGTTTCAGACACATTCATACAGTACTGTGATTTAATTTTTTTTTAAAAATGATGAAAATGCTATCAAACTGTGATACACTTAATTCACTGGTCCTGCATCAGGAGACGGAGTGGGGAAAACTGTATTAAATACAGGTCATCTGAATAATCTGTCTGGTTTATACAAGCTGTGTTGTTCAGAGATGTCTAAAGTTTGATCTTTGTTTTTTTAAAGATAAAAGCACTTGCCCCACTTGTAAATATGGCATGTAAAATTTATATAGTATATAAATACAGCAAGTCAAAAAATGTTTTTCCAGTGTGTGTTCACTTTCATTCCCACCACAGTTACCTGGCCAGAGTGTTTGGGTAAACAGCCAAGTTGGCTGAACCTCTGTGAAGATCATTTGTCTCCATTCAAGATTTATAGCTTCTTAATCCGGGTGAGAAACTAGTGACTCTGGATTTAAACCAGGAATAATTGTAAAATCGCAAACCGGCTAAAAAAAAGAGGAAAAGACGTGGGCTATAGCGTGAAAATGTGTTTTAATATACCCATCTTATGCAATCAAACCCCCATTACTGTGGTTTTCCTATGTTGTCCCTCACAAAATGGTGACAGGTGTCATTTTATCCACCATTTTGAGAGGAACTACACAAGGAAGAAGTTTATTTGGATTTGCAGGATGTAAGGTCTGGGGGGGGGATGTGCCCCTGCCCCACCGCTACTTTTGGGAATATAGTCATGGGCTAGGCATGTTTGCTAAATGCATGTTTGTGGGTAGATTAAGGTTTAAGATTCTTAGACGATGGAATGATGCATGGTGAGTGTTTCTGTTTTCAGCCTAGGGCATCATACCCTTTTGGTATAATAAGGGGCATTCAAGATCCAGTTGCTGAGCGTCAACTGGGATCTAGGTTACAGGACTATGATTTTAAAGTATGTGATTTTCTACAATTCTCAAGGTTTTTCCAAATATAAAATTAATACGCTCTACTACAACCCTCTGGATGTTGATAAACTACTCCTTTCATCCTTCACCATTGGCTAAGTTGATTGGAATGAGTATGACAACAACGGAAGGGCTGTATTTTGCTCAGTTACGACAGTAAATCTCTGTTCAGGTTGTCTCTTTGATGCATGGGGCAGAATGAAATGGTAGCTTTCAAAAGTTTATTATACCACTTCAGCTTGTGGATGAACAATATTGTTTTTGCAAGAAGAAAGGTGGGACGTCATATTCTCACAGGGCTTATTGGTTTGCTTCTTAAGGAGTGGGTGAAACAAAAAGGGGGTTTCAAACTGCTCACCCTTCTAGGCTATTCTACCATTACATTCATACCTATCCTCAGGCTTGGTACCAATGTTAGACTCAGGATGTGGATGAGCATCCTATTCAGGATTTATGATAATGTAACTTTGAAGATTCAAATTTATGGAATATGATACCAAAAACCTACTTCCTAAGCTTAGTGTCACCATTAAGTTGAATATGACTTGAAGACAGGCAATAGAAAGAAAAAACACTTAATGTTGTGTGATGGGGTTATGCTCACATTGTGTACTGCCCTAAGACAATGGAGTTCTCACATCAGTGAATGTCACCACAGAGTTTCATCCCGAGTCAAATTCTAGGATAACTGTATCTCTTCAGTCATTTCGGTGTTTGCTGTTTCAGAAAAAAACAAAACAAATAAGATGCACTTTTGTAGAATTTATGTTTTTATTTTTGAGACTGGTATCTCTGTAAAGTCTCTCTGAACTAAATACTTGATGTCAGTTTAAAACAGCCATACGAGACTTCCATAGATATTTTGGGTCACATCAGATAACAGAGTATTTCATGCAGTCCATTAGCATACAAGAATAACAAACCTTCAAAGTCAATAATACACAGATATACAGTATATATGTACAGTTTACCTTACATTTAAATGTCAATAAGAAACGTTCTCCAAGAAAAAGAGAGAGAGAGAAATCGGGAGCTACATGTTAGTTTGCAGCATCTGGGCTTAAGAGGGCCAGTGCAAATACAGCCGCGGCCTCCTCCACACCAGTAGCCCACATCAGGAACACAAGCTTTCTAAGCCACAGGTGTGGCTAGCAAATGCGCCAATGTAAAGCTGAAAGAGAGATGAGGAACATGTTGAAATGCAATGCCCATCATCACTCACCATTGGCAGGGCTGGCTAGGCTGATGGAGAACCAAATGTTCCCCATCTCTACACTAAGACATGGTCACATCCAACAAGGAGAAAAGGGGGCACTGTACTGGAAACGGTATCTTCGTTTCCAAGGGTGGCTCTTGTAAACAGTTTGCAAAGCAACGTTAAAAGCAAGGCAACGTTACAATCGCACCAGAATCAAGACCAAGACCTTTCTTTCAAAAAGCGAATCGGAAAGATATGCACTACATTTTGTTTTAAAAAAATAAGCATCTTTGTTTAAAAATAGGAAGTATTCTAAATGCTGCTCGGTTTATGACGTTTTATATTTTGTACCGCAGACTTCAAGCCATCCCAAAGATTTAAGTGTGACGTTCCTAAGCAGTTTCTCTCACTTCTCAGATTCAGCACCTGCCAGGCCAGCTGAGCTTAAAGTGCTATTAAAACTCCCCCCTTCGAAACCCACAAGCCTGCAAGGCTGAAAAAGACGTCTTGGACAAAAGGTAGCCAGGTCAAGAGGCACATTCGGCTTAATTTCTCTACTCTCGTTGTGGGAAAAGATAGATAAAGAGAATGAGTGCACTGACTCTTCTTTAGAAGTGTCACCAACTTTGGAAACTTGTGTTTAGGAGGACCCAGAGTCGCCACCAAAGGGAAGCAGCTTGCCTCCTATGTATAGACTTCTGTGCTAAAAACCTTGGGCTGTCTTCTGTTTTATCTGCTGAACAAGGTCCTCACTAGGACATGCTGCACACACTCCAAGCAAAGAATGTGAATAGCACAGGAGTAGATGCACCCTCCTGCATAACTCCTTCTCAAATAACATCCCAGCTGCGCTCTGCCTTTGGGGTGCAGATTAATAAAACTACTCCTCCATGTGAACAAAGGAGAGACTGGAGTGGAGAAATTGACCTCTTCGTAAAGGTAGTACCTCAAGCACCAAAACTTTCACAAGCCATTCTGGCAAGTCATCTACTTTCTTTTCTGGCCTAAAGGCCAGTGGAAGTTTTGGCTAAAGTTTTAATCTCTAGTAATACTGTTACAAACATCTGCAGGCTTTCTATATACATCAAGGAAAAGTGCTACTCTTCAATTTAGCAGAAGCTTTCAGAACACCATATACTTACTCTGTTTACATGTTCTTCACGGATATAAATTTTAAGTGGATGAGTTAGAAACACCAGTAATTCTTCCCTCGTTCATGTTTGTCTGATATAATCTCTTACCTCCTGTTTGAGAAAGAGCTGGACAAAAGCACTTATATTTTTTTGCAAAGATTACTTTTTGAATTGCCAGAATTGTAGGGTGAAATCCTACAATTGGCCAAAATTGATTAGCTCCTGCTCATGTAGGAATGTGTCTACCAAGGGAACTCAAACTTGAATATGCCTCAGAAAGTGGGTGCTGTGGAATCCGAAATGCCATACACAAACATACACAGCAAAGGGACAAAAGGAAGGGAAAGCACTTGTGAAAAGACCCTATCCATCAGAAAATGTATGTAATATTCTAAGTAGGATGACTAGAGTAAGGGAAAACAATACTCCATCTTTGTATCTTGTTCATGGTAAAGCTGACACAGTAAACAAACCTTGGACAGAAAGAAGTTTCTCCATCTGCATTAATGTGCTATGTGTTTTTTTCTTCTTTTTTAATGCAGCCTTTCTTCTCCTTCCTCTACTCCTTGCAATCTTTCCAAAAGGTTCTCCAGAAACAAATGTCAGTTGGGGCAGGGTGAGTGTTGGAGACCTGGGAAGAGATTGCGGCCACAGAAAAACAACACCCCGCATAAGGAACTCTGGATGGGGAGGGGTGCGTTGGGAATGTGTAGAGCTAGAGTGAATGGAGCAGGTGGCTGAGAATAGCTGGTTACAGAGGAGAATGCTGTAAAAGATGGGACAGTTAACACTTCACCAAGAGAGGAAGAAAGATCACACCAGAGACAAACCTTGCCTACAAGTTGAAAGTGATGGTCTACAAGAGTAGAAGATCTCAGCCTTGTGAGAGGGAACTGTGGAAAGAGATAAATACAAAGTCCACAGCTTCATGTATTTCCATAAGTGGATCTCTCAACTCTTTTAAAAAACACTTCAACACACTCTGGTGCTTTCTTGAACCCAATGCTACCTTTTTGGAGGACATCCATGATGCTCCTGGGCTCCATCAGCATTAGCACTCAGAGAACTGAGCTCACTGTTATTACGTAGGAAACTATTCTCTTCCAGAGGCTGTGACAAAAATATGTATGCTCATGCCTGAAGGAAACAGTGTGAAACTTCTTGCCAAACCTATGGAAAGACAGTAGTTAGAGCCCCAGGGAAAGAAACATTGGAAATACATACAGCAAAGTAAGAAGGGGAAAGAGGATTAGGAAGATCATCCCGGAAAAAAGAGGGAGACTAGGATAGAGATCCAGCAGCTGCACAAGGACTGGTTCTAAAACTTTCAACATCCTGATTTATTTTCCTGGTTTGTTACCCAACATTATATCAGAGTTCCTTTGTTTTATATAATGGGGAGCTCTGCTTTAATACAACACACAATCTTTGGATGACAAAACCATGAGACAAATGGGAAGAATAGGGTCACTGCTCATTCACAGCACCATAAAGCATAGTTGAGGATGTCAAAAGATGGTTCAAATGCATCATGTAATGCTCAGCTGGCTATCACAAGCGACTGTCCGCTGACATCTTCATTAATAAAAAGCTAAAAACCAGAGATGATTCAGAAGAGTCTGCAAAATGCAGTCTAAGAACACAGGTATTTCTGGTCACTTCCATGCTCTTCTCTCATCACTAGCAAAATAATGGATTCTTAATCTTTCTTATTTACAACACACTTTAATATTTACACAGCAGGGAAGTGGAGGTTAGAAGAAAAAACTCACATTTGTAAATGGATATAAATGAGGGGATCAACCACAGCTGATGGTTTCTGAAGAACAACTCTGTGGCATTCTGCACACATGGGCAGGAAAGATGCCATTAAAGCAATGTTGTCTCTTAGGGGATGAAATTAAACTGTTGTGTGTCTTCACAAACATATAAAACAGTGAATGATACCAGACATAGCTCAGATTTGGAAAAGACATTTCAGGCTAACATCTGGAGAAGAGAAACAGTACATTTCCAAGGCATCTAAGAACCCGAGATAAGCTACACTGATACTGCTGAAGCTCATGTTTATAGCCTTTTCATCTTTGGGAGTTTCATGTTTTCAGTACATGGCCAGCTGTTTAGGAGAAGAAGGTCTGTTAATCATATAGCTGCCAGACTAGCCGACTCTAGATGAAAGCACCACAGACTGGATGTGAGCTGTATACAAAATCATCTAGGCTCAAAAGGCCTCTGCATTGCAAAAGGTAAGTCGGATTTTAACAACGGAGAGCAAAAGACATCTGCAACCAGGGAAGGAAACGGGGACTGGCTTGCTAGTTGTGAATGCTAGATTCAGCAATGGGTCACAGTCCTGAGCAAAGGCCTCAAAGAACAAGAGGGAGAGATTACATATCCAGTTCAACAACACTGCCACACATAAAACAGCACGTACTTCTTCCAAGTGTAAAGTTCACCTAAAGATCTGTCCATGTGCTTGAAGCTTCTTCCAGCATTTCATGGTATATTCATCAATGGTCACAGAAAGTGTATATGCTGTAGGAAAGTGACTACATTTCTAATATAGGTCTTGTTTTCTTTGAACTTTACCTTGGCTTAATGAAGTATTAGCTTAGGTGCTTAGCTTAGCCTTAGCTGGGTCCACAGGATTCCAATGTTAGTGTTATTTTTTATTAGCAATTCTTCTCTTCCTGGTTGCCAACATATCGTAAAAGGGATCCTTGCTGATACTTGCTCTATAAAAGAAAGGAGACATCACCTAGTTTTCCATGTGAACACTTGTTAGGCGTATTCTACCGCAAAACAGAAGAACAGGAATCACCCGGAACAGATATTATTCCAGCAGAATTGCTACAATCCACACAAACAGAATGAACTTTAGTGATAACTAAAATATACCAACAAATATGGAAATTAATAATAATAATAATAATAATAATAATAATAATAATATATACCGCTATTCCAAAGATCATAGCGGTGAACAGCAAGTAAGCTAATGAGCAAGTAAGCTAATTTGCCCCAACAGTCTGGGTACTCATTTTAGCTCCCTCCTCGGAAGGATGCACGCCTGAGTCGAGCTTGGGCCCTTTTGCTGGTCTTGAACTCGCAACCTTGTGGTTTTGAGTGAATGGCTGCTGTACAGGCATTTAACCACTGCGTCACCAGGGCTCCATTATGTGCTTTCTATGATGCTCCCAGTTCAATGGATCTTTTCAACATCAGAGTATGGTCCCTTGCTGCTAATTTGCTTCTCATTTATCTTTTTTTCTGATGTCTTTACTTATTATTTACTATTTTGCATTTGTTCTATCTATTGGTGGAAATGAAGAACTCAATAAGCTTACAATATTTATTAAAACTTAATTTCCCCCCTCAGAAATCAGTTGTAAATTTCCCACCTTAATACTGCTACCTTCTCTTTTGCTTATGAAGGAGAAAATAATTCCCCTATTAATTTGGTACAGACTTCTCACTGCCTAAAGTGGCAGACGCTCACTAGACCAGATGGCCTTAGTAGCCTCTATGTGAGGCTGGATTCATGGTGCATTAAACACAAGGAAATATTGAGTTTGATGCCAGGCAGTGTTCCATGAAGCTCAGGCAGGGAGCCTTTAAGATAGGTTGCAACAGGTTTTGCTGATCACCTCATAGGAAGAACTCACTTGATTGATTTGATCCACTCTTCTTTTTCTTCTGGAGTGGGAGCAGATATCCTGTAAACCACATGGTTGCCTTCTACAACTCTGCCATCTGCTTCAGTCTTGCAAGCTTTAATGACTTGTCCTTTATGGCTGGGGTTATACAGTTCAAAACAATTCTAAGGGTCAGAAAACAAACTGGTATTGGGACATGGCACCCTACCACTTGCACCAACTTCACAGGTTTACACATTTTGTATAAAAATGTACAAACTACGACCGGCCTGCTTCCCTAGCTGATGTGATACAGAACAGACATGCAACGTGAGTTTCTTTTGTCAGTTTATTTACTTGTTAATGTATATACCTTTCTATTAAAATAATAACCAGAGTGGCTTACAAGAATCTGTAGGGTTTGTATCTATAGGGTTTGTTTTGAACCACCACCACCCCATCCTCCCACAGAGGCCAAATTCTGTGAGATTTCAAGTCCCATTCTCCTCAATTGCAGCGTGACATTTGTGCAACCATGTTGGTGCACCCCACCATTGAGAAGAATGGGACAGGGCCATCTATGGATGCTCCAATCCACAGATGGTAAGCCTGTGGAAAGGAAGATCCAGCTATAATTTAAATCGCTAAATTTTATATAAGGCGACATTATACCAAGGACACAAGTCACACACTTTCCCATTACAATTGCTACTTAAATCAACTGGCTCATTTAAACCAGCCATCTCAAACCTGGCAGCCTTCAGATATGTTGAACCAAGGCCCCCTGCAACCCCTGCCATGCTAGAATGGGAGTTACTGGCGATCATACTGTTGAGGCATTAAGTTAGTGTGACACTGGGTTATAGTGGTGGTTATACTTTTAACACACTTGAATGAAGAGGTACCCACTTCTCTCTGACTCAAATCAATTGCTGATCTGCCCAGAGTACAACAGGCCAGCATAAAGACCAGTCCAATATACAGACACAGTTCTGCTCTCCACCCCAACCAAGGTGTTAGAGCCATATAAATATGCCGCCAGATGCTGATGTCTTACAAGATCTCTGCCATAATCATAACACATCCAGAAGGCACTAGGTTGGAGTAAGGTGTTTTGAAGGACCAAGAGTGGTTTAAGATCACAGTTGTACACTTGAAAAGTTTCTTTCCATTTTAACTGAGCGTAACAAAGGAAAAAGTCTTACTGGTTTTCTTGGATCCTCTACTTCTCTTATGCTGAGATTTTCCAAGGGTATAATACCTCTGGGTTCTTTGTCCTAGAAGTCCAGGGGGAAAAAACATTTAGTAAACAGCTTGGGGTTATTTGGAACTAAAAGTAGAAAATATGAGTTGCTTTATGACCTACTCACTGTTGTGTATTCAAAATAATACAGGCAATTATCTGTCAGTATAAACCATCGTCTTTTCCACGTTTTCACTCTTCCACCTGTAAGACAGAAAGGCATCCCCAAGTTATATCAGCTCCATCCCAGGGCTCTATGCACTGGGCAAAAAAGTTAGGTTGGTTACCTTGTTATGTCATTAAATTGTTAAGGCTTGCCAAAAAGACTGTTTAGGTAGAAAATGGACATATGAGCCAAGGTTAAATGAACACTGGGATTACTGTAAATCTCCTTCTGATCCTAAGACTATATTACAGTGTGAAGTTCATCCTTTTTGGGTGCTTCTAGACACAGGGTTCCTGGTGTTAGTAATAAAGGATGACAGCACAATAAACGCCTCAGAGGCATCTTCAGCTGAACAGTGAGATAAAAACAATCTTTCACAAAAATAAATCTTCACCACTCCATCCAAAATGGAATTTTCTGCCTCGCTCTTCTCCACATCACTATGATCAAGAGCTCATCTTGTTTTCAAATGAAAGATACAAAGATGCATTCTCTGCATTTCAAACACATTTTCAGAACAGACAGAGCCCATTTCCAAAAGCCCTTGCTTCAGGAGACCAAAGGTGGAACATTCAGCCTGATAATGCCATCTTTTGTGTTGTTGGTTATACCTTGTGCTACATGGATGATACCATAAATCCAACCACTTACTCCAGGTGCAGAATGTGCCCCACCTTGGGAAGAAGCATTTCTGACACCATGCGTATTGCATCACACGAGAGAGCTAGGTATTGATACATACCACACATACCTTGAGTCACCTTATTTCCATAGCCTTTTCATTTCTTTTGGGAGTGAGACGGATCAAAGATATAGGTCAAGCCCCACAAATTTTAATGCCTGAATTGCTACCTACTCTACATATGTGATACTGGTTATGCTGCCTGGCTTATGGCTATATCTGCATGATGTCTGTCATGCCCATTCCTAAGTCCTGGGCCAATACTCAACCACACAGATGATGATGCCTCTAAACTGAAAGTCTCAATCAGTCCATATTCTGTTTATCATAAGACAACAGATCTCTCTTGTGTTAACAGACAGGGATTTAGGGAATGCCTCTCATGCTCCCTTTAAACAAATGCGCAGAGGAATCTTCCCTCATCAGGTAACTTTGGAAGATACAGGAAACATCAGAGAGAATACGAACATGAAATCTAACTCCTTGGAAGAATGCATGAGATGGCCACTTTTAAAATGGCTCTGAAGCTTTATTAATTCATTTATTGTAAAGAGGTATACACAGTTTTATAATCTTGTTGTGAACTGCTCTGAGTAAGTGTGTTTGGAGAAAGGCAGGATCAGCCAATTCATACATAAATAAGCAAGCAACCTGAAATATGCAATAAATTTACTTTAAAAAAGATTAAAATGCACAAATCTGTAATCCTATGCAGCTTTACCTGGGAGTATGATCCACTGAACAAAGCAGAAATGATTCTGAGTAACATGGGCAGGGGCCCACTATTGTAACCGCAATCCTATACACATTTATTTGGGAGTAACCTCAAGTGGTTCCTCTAGGAATCTCTAGGTCCTCCAGTGCAACTCTACTAGAAGGTGGCCATAGAGTTGTGCTGGAGAACCCAGAGGTTCCTACAGAAAACACTTCTCTGGGCATTTGGAGAGGCAATGCCCACATTTTGCCCTCCTCCTATATCCAACTCATGATTAATACAGCAGTATGCTCAATTTTAGATTACCGCCTTAACAACAAGAGCTACTCCCTTGGATCTGCCCTATGGATCACTAACCAATTAGAAGTGGAGTGCCACACCAGGCAGAAATATGTACCAGAAGATCAAAGAGAATTATAGATCCCTGGCTGCATAATAAGCAGGTAGTTAAAGCGTTAAGAAGTAAATGACCTCAGAAATGCATGTCCTCCCTTGGAAAAGTCCAGCAAATTGCTTCTTTTGTGTTCAGAATGCCTTGTTAAGTACCATAAAAAAAGAGAAAGAAATAGAGATATGACTATGCTGCCCCAGTATCTCTGCAGTTAAAGGGATTTTAGAGTTGCATCATCCATTTACTCACTATTTAATCTCATTAACCTTCACTCTGAGCACAGCTGATCTTGTTACTGAACAACACTGCAAACTTCAGGCTCTCATTAAACAGTACGGTTCACCCAAGGATTAATCATCTTAAATCAATCACGTTGTTCAATCCAGGGCAGGGACATAAAAGCATTGCAGCTCTTACTCACTCTAGAAAGCTTTGCATTCATGTGCTTGTCACTGGTGGGGGTTTTTTAAAACAAAAAACACCTCTTAAATACAGAACAATTGCAGGAATATGCTGGATATCCTGTAGTTTTTAATCAGGTGGCCTGCAATGTAAACTCAC
The DNA here is from genome assembly GCF_019175285.1 of Sceloporus undulatus. Lineage (NCBI taxonomy): Eukaryota > Metazoa > Chordata > Lepidosauria > Squamata > Phrynosomatidae > Sceloporus > Sceloporus undulatus. The sequence goes on from NC_056529.1 coordinate 30,345,074, forward strand.
AAAGCTGAAGGTTGCACTGTGTCCAATACAATTTTTAATTCTAACAGAAAGAAAGAAAGAAAGAAAGAACCTAGAGGGACACCCCAATGCTGTTCTTTTACAACAGTCTGATATCCTTCTAGTTTTTTGCCACACACAAATCTAAGTTTCATACGATTAAAAGGAAAAAACCCAATTCTCTATCATGTGTCCAAATGCATCTGAGGAAGCAGACTTAAGTCTACAAAAGCTCACGCTTCCAACTTCTTTCTTTCAGTTAGACTCAAAGGTGCTACAAGATCTCTCTACATACCAATTATTTATGTTAGGTGTAGTAAAATGGCAGAAGGAGAAGTGGGACAAGATCCAGAACCTGTTATAGTCAAGATGGTGGTGATGCTTTAGGAGGCAACTGACTGAATGCATTGCTACTACAGATGTTGCTCCACATCAAGCACAGAACTGCCCTGTGGCTCCTCCTTGAAGCCCTTCACTCTGCAACTATCAAAGATGCATGTTTCGAGTCGGTACAGAGACATGGAACCTACACTGTGGATGCTTGTGTACAACATGGAGTGACCCCAAACAATTTAAGGGAAGCCTAAAACAAGCCCTAATTTTCAATGATTATTGTAGATGTAAAGATGATGCTCCAAATACAGCCTTTCCCAACCTGGTGCTCTCAAGGCCTATTGGATTGCAACTCCCATTATATCCAGCCAGCTTCCAGCATCACCATCAGGTTGGGGAGAGGCAGGCATAATAGAAGACTTCAGTAAAAGCTTCAGAGAAGTCAGAAACAGATACCAGAATCGTATTTACTTCCTGAGTGCAAGAGGAAATAATTAAAGCCAGACCTTGGCTATTTACAACAAATTCCTTAGTGCCAGACAGTTTAACTGAGCAACTGCCAGCAGACACTGTTATTAAAAGAAGGAAAAATGTAGCCCAGAAGAATCACATCCTGGGATCTGTCGCCTGTGAGATCTTTGTCCAGCTGTAAAGTCTGCTAGAAAGGACATGAAGCAGGGATTTTATTTCAACCACCACCCCCTCAGTTGGCCCACAATTAATCCTTATGCAATGCCTGAAAAGTAACCCAAAATAAACTCATGTCTGAATCTGTTAGAAAGCTCTTTGGTTAGCTTTCCCGGCCAGCAGTTTCCTTGCAATGCACACTTTTCAATTGTCACACATATAGAGGCAACTGATCTGGAGTAGCTTGTAAAACTAGAGGCTGAACGAATGCGCTTTCATGAAAATGGATGTGCACTGATTCAAAAGTTCTTTCTTGGTTTTGGAAATGAGGAGATCTGTTTACTGGAATACAAAATTCAGCCTGACATTAAAATCCTCTCCTTGGGATGTTAGGAAGTATCCCAGGTCCTCCTGCCCAGCCCTGAGGCTGCAAGAGGTCTTTTCTCCACAGAAAGAGGAGACGGGAAGAAAGCCCTGAACCACATGGCTTTTCTGTGTTTATGCCATAACTTTACTGGTTGTTATTTGGAGGATAGGAGCATTTCAGCTAATACAGTCATTTCCAAAACAACCTTTTGCAAGTGGCCATATTATGAAGACATGCTGGCGAAGGGAGGATGAGCTTCTTTTAAAATTGCATACATTCTTCTAAAGTGCCTGCTTGCCTTACTCCTTAAAGCAAGGATGGGCAAAGTGCAGCCAAGGGTCTGCAGATGAATCCTCAGGCCATTCTTGCATCCTTTGGGCCCCAAACTCCCCACCAAAATATTGTTTTGGCAGCAAAAAGAAAGAAAAAAAATTACTACTTCCTTCAACATGGATGTGAGGAAAAGAAATTCCTTTTCATACTTCTTTTAGGGCTATGTAACAGAAAATGGAGAGATCTCTGTGCCTGTCCAACATGTTGTTGTCACAATTCCCTCTGATGCTGCCTCTCTTGTGCTCCCTGATCCAAGACATGGAGTGACAGAGAATCTGTCATCATTGCTGGAGCAAGGAAGAAGAGCAAGGCTATCTCCCTAGGGCTTACAGGTGTAAGGAAAACAACAAATGTTGGTGGCAGAGAGCAGACAGGAGGTGGGTAGGCAACTACTCCCCCTCAGTAATTGCAAACAAGATTTACACAGGGGAATACAAACACCGGGTTTCCAACTAACTTTTCAATTTAAAAAGCTTGAAGGGAAGTTCAATACAGTTTCCTCTGCCATCCCTTTGATACAACAGTAAACAAAAGGTGCCCCTTGAGACTGATTGGGGTTAGGCCTTTAGATCAGTAGTTTTAAATTCAATCAGAAACCTGTTTAAAATCTACTGATAACTCCCCAAAAATGCATGCTCTTTGGTGCTGCCCATCCCATCAAGGCCATATTTGTAAGGAAGCCACCTACATTTCAAAAGAGCCTGAGCTGAGTCAGTACTATTTGATCCTGAAACACTGACAGACTGGCAGCACTTTTGGGATGTGACCGACTTTGGAGATCTCTGACTGTTCTCAATAAATTCTTTGGTACACACATGAAAATAAGCATGGAGCAAACAGACTCCTGGGTTTATAAAGGAGTTGTGATGAAAATGCATACAGAAAGAAGGAAGAGGGCTCTGACACCCTGGAAGACAACCCTTACTTTGAGAAGGCAACATTTCTGAAGCACATTAAGTCTGTAATATTGTGTCAAGAAGCCATTTTTTCAGATGTATTGTCAGTGAAATGGTCCCAGAGTTTTTATTCCAATACAACACTTGGCTTTCACTATTTGTGTAAAACGTCTCTCTGTTTGAACAGCCATCCATAACTCTTTCCACTTGCTAATTTAACAAGCTCCAGTCTGGCTATGTTCTGAGAGAGAGATATATATATGGACCCCAACTATTCATTTGATTATTTTAGTGTTAGAGTAGCTCTGCAGAACTCATGTTTAACCAAACAGGAATCAAGTGCAGGAGGGAAAAGAACAGTTACTTGATCAGAAACAATAAAGAATCTACTAAACAGTGACATGTTTATTGGCCAACCAAAATGCATTGTGCAAGCTTTTGGTGGATTTTTGATTGAATTTGCTAAATGGCCAGCATGGCTACTCCTGGATGTTTTCTTGATCAGGAACACGAACTGAGTATTTCAGATTATACATAACATGAAGAAAGAAAGTACACCACGCCTGTTTGCTCATTCTACAGAGTTCAAGGTGCACTGAACTAGAACTGAGTGTCAAGGTGGCTAGCAACTACAGTTGGCCCTTCGTATCCGCGGATTCCTTATCCACAGATTCAACCATCTACAGCTTGAAATGTTTAAAATATATTGATTCCAAAAAGTAAACTTTGATTTTTCCATTTTGTCTAAGGGAACACCATTTCACTATGCCATTGTATTTACTGGGACCTGAGCATCCACGGATTTTGGTATCCACGGGGGGAAGGGGGGTCCTGGAACCAAACCTCAGCAGATACCAAGGGCCTACTGTAATGTGAAACGCTGATAGCAGCTGGAGAAACAGGTAATGTTTGGGACACTTATACATGAGTGGAATTCAACTGGCTTCACCCATCCAAAGTTAGTGATATTAAGTGACAAATGGTATTCCGACAAATGCTCAAATAAAAGAAAGTGAGCAAACAGAAGGAGGAAGGGGGGAAATAAGGTAAAATTAAAGAGAGAACAAGCAACAGAACAAGAGAGGGGCTAGAAAGCCATTGGGTACATACCTCCTAATGCAGAATAAGCAGAGACAGCCAGTCACAGAACAGAAAGGTGATAGTTCATAGGCCAAAAGGAAAACAAGAAGGCACGTTTAAACCACTCATTTACAAAATCATAGCCAAAAGTCAAACCAACAGAAATTCACAAATATGGGGGGAGGAGGAGTACTAAAGACAGACAGGAATAACCTTTGGAACAGAGAGGAGCACTTCATTGGTGTGTATGAGCGAGAAACTCCTTATGGAAACCTCTTATAACAGCACTCTTTGGCATGGTCTAAAGTGAATGGAATGGTTATTTATTGGTTTTTGGTATTTCCAAAAAGGATGGGGATCTCTTTTCATTGAGAGGCTCAGTCCTCAAATGCCAGAAATCAAACACCGCTCTAAACTGCAAATTCGGAAGGGGGTATAAAAATAATAGAAAAGAATATGTAAACTGGTCAGCAATATTTTCATGGTGAATATTTTGATCAGAAACGAACACTAATTCCAATGCATTCAGTTTTCACCAGAACAGGTGCAGGGGACAAAGCACAGATTAATACAGAAAACAACGGGGGAAATTATCCACCTACTGACCTAATTTCAGCAGCCAACCTTCTCGGTCTGGGTTAAAAAACGTATGGGTTAAATCGTTCCCGTCATCTTCTGGAATTTTAAAGGGCTCATTTTTAATGCTTTCATATAAATTCTGAAAGAAAACAGGGGGGAAAAGTTTAACACCACTGCTGGGCCTGCAAGACACGGCCAACAGATTCAGTTGAAAGTCCTCAAAGAGTTAGTTCTTTTCAGAGAAACAATCTGTATGTATTTCCAAAAGCAATTCCTACTTTTCTTGGGCAGGAAATGGAAACATTAAGCTGATTGCATGATTTGTTCAATACACAGTTACAAAACAGTCAAAATGTGAAAGCATGGTTTGGGTCACAATCTGCAAACATATCTACTCATTCAAAACATACCAGGAAAACATGGAAACCAAATGGCTGTATGACATTCTCAGGGTTACAAGTATATACTTTACAGTAAAACAGAAGATCTCTTTTCTAAAAATAAAATATTTGCTTTGAAGAGCTGCAGGAAGAAGCATCTGCCTATGAAACAGCCAGTTCCATCAGAAAAGACAGGTAAGCATCTTGCCAGATTGAGAACGGAAAAAACAACCCTTAAATAAATAAATAAGATGCAAAACCCATAGATCATCCAGTTGAATGATATGAGAGAATACTATGAAATGTTGCTTATTATTTAAAAGCTTTTCAATAATACATCTAAATTCATTAGCACTCTGAGACTTTGTGGACTTCATACATGGAGGTGGAAAGCAAAGGACAGGCCTCTTTGGTAACCATGATAGGTAAATCCACAGTTTAGTACTGGAAGCATTTGCTAATCTTGAAAACCCGGGTGTGCATTAGGGCAAAGGGCCATAGCTCTATGGTACAGCGAACATGATCTGCATACAGAAAATTTAAAATGCCAGATCTAAACCCTAGCATTTCCAGATGGCATTCTGAATTCCTATGTGCCACAGTCAACAGCCAAGCTTAGAAATGTTATTTTTTATTACAAGAATCCTCCAGCCATCAGGGAGTTATAGTCAATAGTCAACTGTGTGGAGGAATGGGGGACTATCACAGTTCAAAGGCCTTTGCATGTATAAAAGTGTTCAATGTATTAAATATGGCACTCAGAGCCCTCTCTGTGGGCACATGTGCTGTTGCTCCGGTACAGAGTTTGCCAGAGTTTGTTACTAGAAAGCCAGAGGGACATGGCACTTTGGGTTGCAGTTTGGGCACTTGGCCTCTAAAAGGTTCACCATCACTGGGCTAGATCTTAGGCTGGGAGACATGGGCTACATTTTCTACAAGGTCCTAAAGCTTGATGGGTGTCACACAGCTGTAGACTAGTTGACCTTGTAGTGTTTTAATTAAGAGGGGGAAATAGCAATGAGCTCTGAACGATGGATGGTGGTTGTTCTTACCAAAAGCTCTCCCACTATAGAAATCTATTGCCACAAACTGTACATCCTATTGTGCTGAGTCATATAGAGATTAGTGCTGGAACTGAAACTTGTACAGTACTCACTGGGTGAAGATCAAAGCAAGAAGTCTTTGGCACACTTGCCATTTTAAAACTAGCTTACCCGTAGTAATTCTTCTGGGAGGTCCCCACCTTCATTAATCCCTCGATTCATAGATATAAATCGCTCCACTGTTGGTTTGTCTCTTACATTGTGGTTGTGAAGGCTAGTGTTTAACATAATGATTGCAAAAGATAGCACATAGCATGTATCTGAAATGCAATATTAAAGCAGAATTATTAGTCTTCACTGTTCCTTGTAAAACCAGCCCAGAGCTAGTTATGAATAAATATGCAAGGTCATAAGAAACATTCTAATTTCATAAACCGCACGCACGCACATGCACACAGTGAGAATCTATACTTTAGACTGTAAACGTTCAAAAGCAGGGAACTTAGACTGAGTATCTACAATTATTTGTTGGTTTTGTTACAGAATAGTATGTGAAAAACACTTAGCAATTATTCTCAACTTCGTCTTACTTAGTATTAGTTAAACATCATACAAAGGCAAACGAAACTACATATTACATGTGAGATGAACATTTGTGAGATGAAGATCCCATTCAAGTCTTCTCTTGAAAAAACGTGGTCTCTAGGAGTCCGAATTAGCAGTACTGTACTGAGAAAGATCCTTGACTTCATGTTTTATTTTCCCTTTGTATGCTCCAGATAAATCTGTTTCATTATCTTTAGAAGATTACAAATCTGAATTGGAAGCTGGTTTCCAATCCAGGTTTAAAAGTTAAACATAAACCATAGTTTGCCATTTCAGATATAACTGGCTTGCACCAAAGAGGAATTAACAAATGAATCAGAGCATGCACGAGAAGCCAGTTTGTGATCATGTTGCTTTTCATTATTTGGCATTACATCTGAACTGAGTCAATGTTTATTAGCCCTGTATATCCCTTTTCATTTAAATGTATTTAAAATATTTGCACGCTAGAGCCAGCATGGAGTAGTGGTTTGAATACTGGACTAGGACCTTGGTCAAGTCACACTCTCTCAGCCTCAGAGGAAGGCAAGGGCAAACAACCCTGAACAAATTTTGCCAAGAAAGCCTTAAAGGTCATCAGAAGACAGAAGTAACTTGAAGGTACACAACACCAAAAAATTGTAAGCTGCCTTATAACATGAAGCTTTCTGAGCAACTCCACTGCATGGTTCCTGCTCTTCAATGTCATTTTGATTCTTATCCTGTTATATGCAAATAAAACAAAGCATACATGTAGAGATCAATGTAATTCCACAGCTCAGGTATTGATAAAAACGGTAATAACCAACCAGATTGTACAAGTTTCCCGCTTACTTCCCATAATCAATTTATACTTGTCTCCAGTGAGGCAATAAAAACAAATGTGAGTAGGAGTCATCACCACTAACCTGTAGACTGAAAAACGCCAGGGTTACAAAGACAATAACGTGATGCAAAAGCTTCCATCATACGGTCAATTTTTTGAGCCTCTCCTGGAAGCCGGAAACTCCACAGGAATTGCCTGGAAAGAGATACATGAGTTTGTAGGTCAGGTAAGAATTGCTGCAGTACCTCCTCCTAAAACACCAGTTATAAGCTCATCTTTATACACAATTAAGATGGAAAAGAGTGCTGAGGATACCATGGATGGCCAAAATGATAAATAAATGGCTCTTAGGATAAAGACAAATAAATGGCTCATCATGAGAAGGTACAGCAACCAATATCAGGGTTGATTTTAAAATATTTCTCAAAATGTAGAAATAGTAGCATAGCACAGCATTTTACAATTAGGAGTGTTGGGTTATACCTCCCATCATTCCCAGCCACTACAACCAAATGTGTTGTTGCACGACACACCTGGAGGATGTCAGGTTTGGGAAAGCTAGCCTAACTGCTTAAAACAGAACATTGCTTGCTGATCCTATGACCAAAACCCCCTTTCTTATCTCTCTGCCAAATTTCCACAAATAATGTGAAAACCTTCCTTGAAAGCAAAGCGAAGGCCAACTCTTTCAAAATGCAGGAGCAGACATCTTTTGAAACAGATGAGCCCCTAGCAGCAGTTAAATAAACTGTTGTATATGTCAACATATTTAAGAAAAGAGGAGGCCATTCAAAGGTAAGCACTTTAAAGTTCAATGAGAGATTTAAGCACATGGAATTCTTTCCTCACAATCTTGGTTCTATAGGAACTGGGAAGCAGGAGCAGCAACCTTATTAAAAAAAAACCCAATTGTTCCTCTTCTGATGCTGATGTTGAGGTATGTTACACATTTTGCTTTTGTAATTCAGCACCGGTACAGTATATGCACTCTATCTTTTGACCAGATCTGTTTTTATTTGGGCTTTGCACAGTTAGTTTATTGCACTACTTGGCCTTTTGCACTACTCACCCTTCCAATGATGGGACACAAAAGAGGGCCCTTCCTACAGAATTTTGTCTTTGGAGAGGTGGGATATATTATATATAGAGAGATTTGACCATCTTTGTAGATAATTCCATATTTAGACATTACAACTTCCAATGGCAACTAGGTCCATTGTATAGTCACGGTTTGTGTGAAATGCGTTGTTTTTTCCTCTGAAGTCTAACAGGAGTTTTACTTCACTAGGGACTCTTGAGTGTTTTTTGTTTTGTGGAAAATTACAAAATAGAGCAACAAAAGAACGGCACATTTCCATGTCTATAGAACATATGTCAGGATAGGAAAGGAAGCAGTCAGCTCTTTCTGCCAGATTACAATAGTCCCAGATAAGATACAGCTGCAGGTTTAGCCACATTTACTTGGAAATAAGTCTGATTTAACTCAGTGAAATTTGCATCTTGAAAATACATACAAGATCAGACTGCTAGTTCTAAAAATAAAAATAAAAGACTATATAATGTAAATGAACAGGTACTATCTTTTGAGGTAACATTATACAAGGATGAGCCTCTGTGAAAACTGAGGCCACACAATCCCTTTTTCCTTCCTCTTCCAGAGTAACTGCAGCTTATTGTGACATCCAACTCTGAACAAATAATGGCAGTTATCTAAACTGATCTACTAAAACAAGCAGAAACCAAAATTTGGAGCTATGAATGATAAAAGTGGCTTGTATTAGTAAACTATATTTAAAATTAACCACAATTTAGACATAAAGTTGAAGTGTGTAATAAAAAAACAAAGGATAAAAGAAGAGGAAGTACACAGGCAAGAAGCTAAACCAGAAGCAAATGAAGCTAGTGCCGCTGACTGTTCCTACCAGATTTTAATAGAAGGGTTAGTTTTGGTTTCAAGTTCATTAGCAAATTGCCAGTACTAGTTTGCGTGCAACATTTTTGGATCCTTAGAATGACATTCCTGTTCAGATATGTACCCTGAAACCTGTTATTTGAAAACCAAAGTGAAAGATACAGATAACAGAATTATATCTGTTTTAGCATCATATCAAATTTGCAGCTTCCACTTTAAGGAAATTACAGAATCATACAACTGGAAGGAGTCTCATGGGTCACTGGGTCCAAGCCCCTGCTCAATGCAGGATCTCCAGCTATATACCCAGCAAGTAGCTGACCAGCCTTTTTTTGAAGCTCTCCAAAGAAGGAGACCCCACCAGCTCTAGGCAATTGGCTCCACTGCTGAACCACTCTTACTGGGGGGGAACCCTCTTACTGAAGAAGAAACAACACTCTCAATTTCCATATGACAAATTCACCTACTAATTTTCCACAAAGACTGAAGTCATAATAAATTGGTTTAAACAATTATTGTGCCATTAACTAATATCATCTCATTTAGTGACCAAAATGGCTATTTTCTTTTTTCTGCACCAGGGTACAAAGTCTCTTAGCCTCCAAATATTGTTAGTCTCAAAGTCCCATCAGCCCCATGAAAAATGACCCAGTGGTTAGGTTAGGCACCATCCAAAAATATTTAAAGAAGGTTCCTTACTCCTGATTTACACAATTCAAAATATTATATATCAGAGAGAGGGTGAGTTGTGCTGCTTACTAAAATGAAGAGTCCTATCTGATTACGTATGTGGAAAAGGAGATGATACAATCCTATTCATAGATAGCTTTGAGATGAAAGGTTCTCAATAAGATTAGGAAGGCAGAGGAAAGAACTGCATCATTATTTGTATGATTTCGACATTAACAATTCCAAATACTCAGGAAACCCTTTAGGTTTTTGTTAATTTACTTACCTTAAGGCTTGAACAAGATTAAGATCAGCAAACTCATGGAGTTCAACAAAAGCCTGAAGTACTTTAATATTAAAGTCATCCCTGTAAAACAAAACGGAAAGAAAACGGAAACGAAAGTAAACTGGTGGCAGTTATGTATTTTAATTTATTTTAATATTCCAATTTACCGTATATACTAGAATATAAGTCGACCTCATGTATAAGTTGAGGGCAAGTTTGGGGGCCAAAATTATGGATGTTGATATGACTCATGGGTAAGTCGAGGATAAAACTTAAAAGCATGTAGCAAACAATGTAAATGACAACGTCTACTGTCTTCATACAGAAATGTCTTATTCAGATCCTTCTTAGCCTGATTCCTCTTGGCACTCCTTTGAGGGCAAGTACCAAAGAGGTGCCACCACTGCCATTTTTCTACGCAAGCATTCAAAAAGGCCAAAAGTGGCATCATGGTGGAAAGAATAGAGAGGGTTGGTGCTTCCTTTGGGTGCTCCCAGTCTGGATCCGAAATAATCTGGATCCTGGTGGTGGATGGCTTGGGACTGCAGCGGCGGCTCAGTTTGGAAGCAAGCCATGTGGTCTATGTGGTCCTGGCGTGATCACAGATGGAGGGTGCTCTTTACCAGCCGTACGCTTAGACTAGGTCCTCTTCCTCCATTGCAGACCAAGTCTACAAAGCTTATGCTCCAACTTCTTTCACACAGTTAAAGGTGCTGCAAAATTCCTTTGCTTACTGATATTCCACATTAACAAGGCTATGTCTCTCAATTAAGGAATGTTTCTGCATATGTAATCCTGAAGACTGCAGACTTGAAAATTAGACTTAAAAATTAGTTGAGATGCGAATTTGCATAGGAAAGTGAAGATAATTAAGCGTCAATGCAAATGTGTAAAAATCTGCAAATCACACAATACACTTATGGGTAGCCTAGTCCTAAGACTATCATTCTGACTCAGCACCGTTCTTAATTTCTGCAATGTTAACAAACATAGGTATGAAGACCTAATGCTTAGGGTGTGCTTGAAACACATCATTAAATGAAAATGTTGCAGATCAACTTCCATCTCAACAATGAGTAGGTGGATTTCTATGGCAAACAGTGGCCTGCATGATATCACTTCCTAAGTGAAACAGAGCAAATCTTTTCAAGTATTTTAATTAATACGTTGAAAACCACACTCATTAAATAGGATATGAGTGAGCTGCTGTTGTATAAACACAACAGGAGTATTTACCAATGGAAAACAAGCAGATCAACACATCAAAAGAAGTGTTTTTATTCTCAAAAGAATTATATAAAGAAAATAATTCATGTTATTTACCTAATACACTCATGAAGAATCCTTTAGGGAAAGATTTTGCTCTTTTAGGATCAAGAAATGAAGCAGGAGACCAACTGACAGATTTTGCAAGGCTAACAATCTATACATTGTAAACACTTAGTTCATACGACTAGAGAAGAGACTGAATACATGGATATCTCCAGATGGCCAATACTGGGTAGCTGGACATAGCATCATGCTGCAGCCCAACTGAACATCAAATATGGACTTGTATCAGGTGAGCTCAAAGGACTTCAACCAGATGCACAGAAAAAGATAAGAATAGAATAAGGAAAGTAGTCACACAAAGGAATTTAAATACTGTCTATTTTTCCCTATGTGCTCCATTTATTATATCATAAACTCAAGGAGATTTGTGAACATGCAGAGTACCTTAACAATTTAACATTTGTACAATTGCAGCAAGCTTCACAGAACTGAGACTGAATATGACGGACATAGCATATAGAGTTGAGAGGCAGAGAGGCATCCCAACAAAGGAGCGCGCATGCATATATGGATGCCCGGAATTAGAGGACTTTGTCCATTACATATTGTTTTGTCCACTATATAGTGAACCTAGACAGCGATTCATGACATCTTTAATTGAAACTAGCTCTTGCTAGAGTCCAAAAGAAGTGTGTGTGGGGGTACCTCCTAGTGGATTTGGCCAAATATGTGACCTGGAGAGTAACTTTGTATGCCCTAGCAGCCAAAAAATTAGGAAGAAATACATAGCATAAATAGCCATAAATTGTAAAGGTGATGATTATATTTAATAATTTTATACTAGCTATACCTAGTAATCTTAAACTTTTCTAAATGTTCAGTTTTATAAATCATAAATCCACTGATGTTGCAAATATGATATGTATGTATTTTGTTGTGATAGTTTTATGCAAAGGCTATTGGCCAAAAGCAATAAAATTTGACTGACTGACATTTTTATTACATTATCAAAATAGTATTATAAACCATTTTTTAAAAGATCTGGGATCTCTCTAATTAAAATGTATTTTGAAGAGCAGATATTGGATAGGTTGTCAGCCCTCAGTGAGTCTACGGTTTTTTAATGCCGGGTAAGTTCAGCACAAAAAAGCCCAACATAACTATTTCATAGTGTACAGATAACTTCCAAAACTTAAGGAAGCTGACTGAAAGAACTCAAGAATGCTCTTCCTCTGGAGTATGAGTTACTGCTTTTATTTCTGCAATTTTATGAATGCAACCGAGTTTGTGTACGATGCTCCATATTCTTGTCTCCAAGAAGCATTACATCACAATAGGGCATCTGGTCTCTGTTAAGAAACTTTCCATGCTTGCCAGAGTCTGTACTATTTTCAGGCACGTAGAGGGGAGGAGGAGGTGTGTACTGAGCTGGAAACTGTTTCCAACTGGGAAATCCAGATGAAATTGGATAAACAAGCTCTCAAGACAGTTTAAAGCTGAAAACTATGTTGCGTGTATTAATTACAGTTAATCAGTTTGTCAAACTTACAACCCAAACAGCCTTTTTATTTATTGCTTATTCATATTAAGAGGCAGAGGATACAGCTTTCCCTCTGAATTGCTTGCTTAAGCTATGTTACTACCAATAGACCAATCAGAATAAAGAACAGGTTGCCTACCTGTAACTGAACTCATACATATTGATCATTCAGTGCCTGTGCAAAGGTGCTCAGAAGCTTCTAGAGCTGTGTTTTTGGCAGAAACCCAGTCCCCTCACATGCACACATATAAGCCATGCATTCCTGCCAATGTTCAGTTCCAAGTCCACCATCAGGAGACAGCATGAAAAGGGGAGGAGAGCAGGTTGTGTGAATTCACAGATGACTACTTGAAGAACTAGTTACAGATATGCAACCTCTTTGTCTTTACGGTCTCTGTGACTCACACATAGGGAGAACAGCAAGCTAAACTCACTGAGGATGTTGGGCCATGCCAGCACTAAGGACCAAATTGCCCTACTAAATGTTGCATTGGCTTGGGACTATCCAATCTGTAATGGGACAGGGACGTAGACAGTTGCAACCACATAGACATAGGAGAGGAATTTCTGAAATATCTCAGTGCAGTAGACACTGCCCAGATTGAGTGAGCTTTGACCCCTTGAGGACATTTCCCAACTAGATATGAGTGAGGCGTTGACCACACAGTGGGAGAGATGTTGAGATGGGGCCACTTTCCCTTTCTTACCATGCCACAGGTAATGAACAGACAGGGAGACTTCCTAAACTGCTTTGTCCAAGAGACGTAGAACAGGAGTTCCCATCTAATGTATAGGAGGATATGACAAGCAAAACCAATACCTATAGTACCTTCTAATTTAGTCATTATTTTAAACACCCAATAACCAAACTTCTATGGGTGGTTTACAAGCATAATTGATCTTGGAGATTAATACTGGAAGGAGATAACTAAATAGACAGAAGAAGTAGCATAATTCAGTTGTGCAACACATGGCTCACATGTAGAAAGTCCTAACGTTAATCCTTGGCATCACCAATTAAAAAGATCAAGCAGCAAGGAATGGGAAGATGCTCTGGCTGAGACTCCAGAAAGCCATTCCGAACCAATTGTGCTGGTCTAGGACCATAACAAAGATGAACTCAAAATTGTAATTCTGAGAATGTTACCACACTACAAAACCTATAATTATATAGAATGGAGCTAGGATATTCAAAGTGGTACCAAAATGTTATAACTGTATAGTGTAAACAACTGTGTAGTAGAGACATTTATAGCCAAGGAAGAGAAAAACAAGAACCAAAACAGGGTATCCCACATCCTGTTTAGCATCATACGCACTTGGTTTGGTGCCTGCTTACCTTTCACCGAGATAATCTCCAATGACAGTTTTATTTAGCCCTTCCCCTTTATAAAGGAACTGAGCAATGTCCTCAGGAGTATTCTGCAAGAGGTCATTTTCTATGAGAAACTGGATTCCCTAAAAGCAGCAGGAGAAAAAGAATTCAGTATTTTCCCCTTGTCCAAAATCTGTTATCATTGTATTTGTGCCTTCAAGTCAACTTATGGTGTCTCTGTCTCGGGATTTATTTTTTTTGTAAGATTTATTCAGAGGAGCTTTGTCATTGCCTTTTTCTGGCTGAGAGAGTATGGCTTGCTCAACGTGACCAATCAAGTAGAGATTTGAATTCACATCTCTCAGGAATCCTAGTCCAACATTCAAATTACTATGCTATACCACCATTAAATCTGACTGTTAGTCCCAACCAGAACAGACCCACTGAAATAATGGACCATTCATACATGTTCACTTACCAAGTTGATTCAATGAGTCTACCCTAGTTGGGACAAGCAATTTAGGTCATGCTCTGGAAATATTAAGATTCAAGCTATCTTAACATTATACAGTTGTCCCTCCTAACCTGCGGATCTCAAATCCATGACTTTGATTATGCATGGAAGGGAGACCTTCATTAATTCTAATGGCGCGCACGCCCAGACCGTGCATACAGGGGTGCACCCTGTTCAAGCCTATGAGGCTTGAATACGTGCAAGCCTCCATTTTCGGGGGGCGGGCTGGAATGGATCCCCTGCACAAACTGAGGGCCAACTGTAGTTAGAGTTTGTACATAGTTGACAAATACAGTATTATACTGTATTTGGAGAAGCAAAGCCTCATTCACAGATTATGGGCAACTAGGGAGAGGGTGTCTGGCACCAACAGTACAGTGAGAAAAGTAAAGAAGAAAAGCAGTTAGCCACTTCTTTGATCTTGGGACTTCCATGTTCCAGGCACATGTCGGGAAGTTAGCACTGGAGACAGCAAAAATGAGCTAGGAAACTTCACAACAGCCACAACACCGACATACACTACACCAGGCTGCCCTGTCTCTTCTGCCTCTCATTCAGAAGCAGACACAGAAGCTAGTGTTGAATTTGTCACTGACAAAGAAGACCAAAGGCAGGAAAAGAATCAAAGCTGCTTCTACTATCTTTCCCTTGACAGGGGCTGCATGCACATTTCAGAAATAATCCGGTTTGAGCCCATTTTAATTGCCATGGCTCTATGTTACGGAATTCTGGAAACTGTAGTTTGTTGAGGCACCAGAGCAGTAGTTTGCTGAAAACCTGTATATTCAGACAGTCTTATCCCTCTCCATCTCACTCCATTCAGCTGTTAAGTCTCCAGGTTTGTCATAACAAACTTGTCAAAAACCAATTGATGGTTCTGGGGTTTTAACTATCTCACCCACCCGGGCCAGGTCCTTGCCCTGCAGACTCTCTTTTACCTCTTCTTCCAAAGCTTCCTGGTAATTTGTGTGGACATCTCATCTGTTCTTTATTTCATTGTTGTTGTTGTTTTGTTATCATTTATTTATATACTGCTATCAGTGTACATGGAAGGTCTGAAAACCCTAAAAGCATCAGATCCTGTCTCATCTTAGAAGCTAGGCAGGGTCTGCCCTGGTTAGTACTTGGATGGCAGACTGCCAACAAATATCAGATGCTGTAGGCCACATTTCAGAGGAAGGGACTAGCAAAACCACCTCTAAGTATTCCTTGCCTAAGAAAACCCTATGGAATCTATGAGATCACTGTAAATCCAATAGATGACTTGAAGGTATGTACGCATGTTTGCTTTTTAATCAACTATATAGATATAACTTATTATCTATTCCATAAGAGCCCTCAGGATGCAAATTACAGAGTTAATCTGCTCATAACAGAATTTATGTTTGCACAGACTAATGATTTGACAGTTTGACCTGGGAAACTTCATTGTGAACAGATACAGAAGGAGATAACATCAAGTCATTACAAAGTACGTCATCACATAAATCATGTATAATCATTTGAACCATAACAATTAACTGACTGCATTTTAATATCTTGAAACTTGCATGGGTCAAAAATATTATGCACTGTGCCATTATCTGAACGTTTGCCTTTCTATTAATAGGAATAATAGTCTGCTTTTAAAACAAACAAGTAAAGAGCTGAGATGAGGTTTCAGCTAGGCTAGAAATAATAAAAATAAAACAATTTTTGGCAAAATAAATATATGTTTGTGCATACACAGACAGTTAGTTTACAGAAACAGCAGCAGTAGAATACCTTTCTGCCAAGTAAAGACAATGTGCTCAGCAAATACAGCTTACTTTACCAGGCAAACTCAATGACATTTTAACAGACTGGGGAGCTATTTTGAGTCTATGAAACAAATGTGCTTTATCCCCCTCCTCATTTCCACTCACTCTCTCCTGGTCACTTTCTCTCTCTGAATAGCTTTACCATCCAGAAACTTTCTTGATCATCCAGCTGGAGCATGAATACTGACAATCAGCTTCTCTTTAAAATTACAAAGGGAGACGGCACATTCCATTGCAAAAGGCACCATGCATGCCAACCACACTGGAGACGATTAGGAGCTAAGGAACTCATTACAATCCAAACTCTCATACATCAACTCCATTTCCCCCCATCTGTATGCTTCTAAAATTACTTTGCTTTAAATGCTTCCTGGATATTTATATGTTCCAAGAAAAAGGGTACCATTCCCCAAATAAAATGAATTCAAGACTCAACACACATTTAACTTTAAGAGTAAAGAACATAAAGGTAAGCAAAACTATAATAGTCCTGACCAAATAAGGAATCGTGAGTTAAGGAGGATAAAATGTCTTATTTTCTTAAAGAAGGTGTATGTAAACAGAGCAGTTTCATCTGTTGTGCAGGAAGATTATTATGCACACAAATGTACACAGTTAGGGCCAAACCCCTCAAAGCAGCTGCCTAGAAAAGCACTTTGCACATGAAACGGATAAGCGAACAGAACCTCTAACATAACAGCATTAGCTATAAAACTCCATCAACCAGGTTCACCATAAGGCAAATGGTCAATACTGTCGCCCCTCCTAACTTGCAGATCTGAGATCTGCGACCTCGAATCTGCGGCGGGACAACCTCTGCTATTTTCAATGGTGTGCACGCATGTCCAGGCCACTAGCATGTGGGTGTCTATGGGGACTGAATATGCGCGAGCCTCTGTTTTTGTGGGGGGGATACGGAACGGATCCTCCTCAAAAACAAAGGACCAACTGTACAGTACATTCATATTTCACCAAGCTTTGAGACTGTTTTAATTACTTATTGTGAGTTTTTAATTGGCTTTAAGCTGCCTTGGATAGGGCCAGCCAAAGATGTTTTGCTGCCTGAGCCAAATGACAAAATGTGTCAACCTCTCATTTCATATATGGATGCCAGCCAGCCCAGGAGCTTGCAACTCAACGCTTGCAACTCAACAGCCTTTGTCACCACATCTGAGGGCAGCAGGTTTGTTCAGGGACTCCAGGGCAAGCCATATGATGCACACACACATCTTCCAAGAGTGGGAATGGTGAGGATACTACTTTGGAGAAATGGCTAGCAGAACTGTCAACCCCCCTTGCCCCCACCCAGCATGCAGTATTTGCCTTACTCTATCTAATGGTATTGCCAAAAGGCAAGATAGCAATTTTCTGAGTATATCATAAATGATTCAATAAGAAGCCTAGATTCTCAAGTGCACTATAAAATAAAACAAAATAAAACCCTACCTTTTTGGGATCCATGTTGAATTTTTTTCTCCCCATAGCAATTTGCTTATTTCTCTGTGTGGCTTTGCTATTTTGAAGCAGATGTGGGATAAAAGGAAAACAGTTGTTAGACAGAAATTTATGGTTAAACATCCTGAGTATTTACATTTTAAGCTTCTGTCACATGTTCATCTTTATAAAACGCACAGGATGGCACAACGTAGATGTGTTTGTGTCTTCAAGTTGCCTGTTGACTTATGGCGACCCCATGAATTTCATAGGGTTTTCTTAGGGAAAGAATACTCAGAGGGGGTTTCGTCAGTTCCTTCCTCTGAAATATAGTCTCCAGCACTTGGGATTCATTAGGGGACTCCATCCAAGTAATAACCAGGGCTGGCCCTGCTTAGCGTCGAAGAGCCAGTGCCTTTGGGTGTTTAGGCCTCCACAACTAGATATCCTACCCCAAAGAGAAAGAGGCATACTTACCAGAGAAAGCAATTCAAAGTAGCTTTTATTTTATTTTAGTTTTTTATACATCATTCTTAAGTCCCTTGACACACATTAGGGCAAGAGCTGCATTAGGAGAGAATAATGTGCATGGTTTTAACCCACAAACCAGTTAAACTGGATTATGTCAATCCCAGCCAATTGACAGCGCAATCTTTTGAGCCGATGTACTGGCAAAAAAGCATTCAGGACTTCTGCTCTGCCAGCACATACTGTTACAGTGGGTGGACAAGACATCAGGCCAATGAAGCCATGGGAGTCTCCTGAACTATGCTATTAGTATCACACAAACATGTTTTACAGCTCAGACTTCAAGGGAGAAGACTGTGTGGCTGAACTGATGATATCTGCATAGCATACTAAAGCAATAATTTAAGTCACTTCAAACCCAGAAGTACTAGAGTAGCATATTCAATATTAAGCAGAACACTTTAATAAAGTTATTACAAATAACAGAGAACACAGTATGATAGATTCATCCTTATCTAGTAAGATCAGAAAGCTACTTAATTACTTTGCTGTCCAACACTTTGTGTCATATAGGATCAGGATACTATAGTTCACTAATTTCAATGATACAGAGTCTAAAATTCATCTTAACAAAGTCTCATACTAAATTCACACAACCAGCATGCACTGAACAGCTCTGAAGGGGCAACATATCATGGTAGATAAAATGTCATCTTTTGCAAGATAAACAGAAGAAGACCATGTGAAAAGTGTGCACTCAGTTACCATACCTCAAATACACAGAGGCATGGCTATCCTAACTGTAGCAGAGATTTCTTTAGGCTGCCAGACGGAAAACATCACCCTGCGTCTCCTGCTGACTTAGTAAAATGTAAGAGCTCTATATCAGAATGGAAGACTTGCAGCCCTTCAAATATTGTTGGACTCTAGTCCACATCAGTCAGCGTGGTCAGGAATTATGGCAGTTGTAGTTCAACATTTGAAGGATCACAAGCTTCACATTTTTTGTCTATACTTCCTGGCAATAACTCTCAGCATGTCAGGCAAGGACTTTTTTCAGTCCTATCTCAAAATACTAAGGACTGAAACTGGAACTTGTTCCATATAAAGCATGTATTCTACCTCTGAGCTATCAGCTTTACTGACACATTCTGCTGTGTTAACTTCCTAGGTTATCCTGTGGAACCAGCACAGTGTCAAAGTTGTTGTATGCCAATCCCGCATCAGTAAAAGCACACACTTGTTAAACCAGCACTTTGTAGGAATGTGCAATAAACTGGTATCTATACAGAAGTATGTCAATTTCTACTAAGTGTACTGGCTATAAAAGCATGACTCTTGCGAGATGAAGATCTTGGCTAATCACAGTCAACTAGAAAGTTTCTGCAAGTCCAGGTTAAAAAAGGTAGCAAGAACAAGATGCAGTTTCTCCATAAAGTACACATGTTGCAGAGACATCTTACCTTTCCTCCACACTGGTCAAGTTATCAATTTCTGTCATAACTTCTGCAATTTCAAATTTTAACCGCTGTCAAAAGAGGAGAAGAATACAAATCAATGTTAAACAGTTTTTCCAGAAAGCCTTTAATTTTACTGGAAAGATTTTATATATATATATATATATATATATATATATATATATATATAGCAATGGAACACAACCTATCACAAATATCTACTCCAGTTTATTTACTTAAAATATTTCTCTATATATTACTTCATGTCAATAATTATACCTTAACAGCAATTACTAGATACAATATTTTTAGTTTGTGTTTAAAAACCGTAGCAGTGTTACACAATTCAGTACATAGTGAAATGCAGTACCATTAATTGCAATACAGAAAATGTTCTTTACTTAAGGAAAGTGATTACCTCTATATCATCAATTAATTCTTTTTTTCTACGGCGGATGTTTAAAAGCTCTTCTCTTTCCTCTACAGAAAGGTCATTGGGCACTGAGGGGAGAAACATAGACACAGTTATATAAAATTGATTTAGACTCTGGTACTCCCTGTTCTACAAGTAAAAGCCACATTCACATCAACAGGGCATATGTCAAGGAAACACAGGCAATATTCACAGCGACTAACCCTTTGCAAGAATAGCAGTGTAAGTACACAGAACGGAGAATTAACTAGCAAATGCAGTGAACTCTCAGGGCTTGAATGAGGATAATGGATAGTTCTTCCACAAAATTTTATCTTGTATTGTGTTCATACTACATTTACTATTCCAGAAATATGATATTAAAGCATTCCTTAATCTCAGTTCTCTTATTGTTCTGTTTTATAACTAACTGTACTCAATTCATTAGTTCGCCACGATTGCTATGAAAGCTAGAAACTATTGTTAATCAGAGAACTTTTGGTTTGATTCTTTACACTGCAAAGGATAGAGTAAAGAGGCTACAAATGTGGGTAAAAGGATCATATATATGCATCATCTTAACTGTCCGGTGATTTTGTTTGGATCCAAGGCTAAGACACAGTTTACCATGACATGCACAAGACTTTGGCCCCGGTCTGTGAGGAAAAGAAAACCATATTCTTGCATTTTAATTAACTGCAGTTTGCATTTTAATTAACTGCAGTTTGCTATTCAGACAGGAAAAGACAACAAACCATGGTTTAAAATTGGCTCGTTTTGACAAACTACAGTTAAAACCAAACACACTTTGCCTCTGGTGTGACAAACCATCATTAGTTGAAAACAGTAGGAAATGCTCTGTACCTCACACATTTTCTTATTATGAGACACTGTTATCATTTGCAGAAAGCTTTTCGTCTGTCAATAAACACCTTCAGGCTGCCTTTTTTTCCATATAGGACTCAGCACTGTCATTAGTTAGCAAATAACTGCATTAGCACTTCTATCCACTGAACATATAATATAGTGAGTAATCTGGAAACATTTAGCTTAGTCTAAAATCTATCAAAACAGTTTGTGCCTCAAATTCTGTGAAAGGCAAGTGCTGATATAATTAGGAACATTGCCTTGTTCCACATCAAGAGCGAAGCATGACAAATGAAGCCATTTTAAACAGCTAGTACTTTTACTTATCTAAAAGCACACATTTAGGAAACTAAAGAGAAACAAGGATCAGAGTGAACCATAATTTTCCATCGCTCCTCTTATGTGTTTGACTACTCAAGAAGTTGCTCCCAGTATATATCTAGAAAACTTCAATTGGAAACATTCATAAAGCGTAATGAGAAGGAACATTTATAAGGCATGATACATTCCTAACTAATCTAATTTATTCTTCTAGATAAGAAATTTAATTATCTTCTAATATAAGAAAATTTTTATGTTTGCTTCATAAGAGGAAGTATGCAGTTAATCTATACACAACAACATATTTAAAAAACAGCAAACTCTCATTGCAAGAACTACGAAAACGGAGTACAAAATCCTGCCCTTTAAAATATACAGTAGTATTACTGTCATTTTTGAAGGATAATATCTGAAATAATGACCATATATTATAGACATATAAAATAAGTTCATTTCCATCAATTACACTACTGCACCTCCACATAGCAGCCACTGACTTTGGTGCAGCCAATGCTCATAGGAAGTAAAACATTTACTCAACAGCTCAGCCATGCTGCCAACACAGATCACAGCGACTGGGCCAAAGAACTGGAGCTTAGGGAGAAATACTATGACCCACGACAGTTATCAAAATTCTGGACCTCTGAACCAGGTGGCAAAGCTGCCAGCCATTCGATAAATGGTCTGGCAAAGAGCGAGGAATCTCTTTCACCCCAAGAGCCAGATTCAATTTCAGAAAGGTTTTCTGGGCTGCATTCCAGGGGTGGAACTGAAAACACCGCTCACCAAAAATACCAACATACTTGAGTGTAAAGCTCTCAGTGCCAATAACTAAACCCTAGGAAAGGCATTTCAACCTTTTAGAATTGACAAAAATGATGCAAAAGATGAGAAATCACAAGGACATGGTGTAATGAGGAAAGATGGATGGCTATCTGGGGAAGCCAAAGAGCCAGATTAGGGCACTGACAGGGCCAGATTTGGCCACAGGTCCTGAGGTTCCTAAAGGCACCGTTGACCTTGCTGTACCTTTGCACCCTGCAGTTATTATAATCTGTAGTAGCTAAATAGCCCAAAGGAAAAACATTATAATAATGTAACACTAGTTCTAAGGAACTGCATGGATAGCAGTTCAGCGGATACCAAAGAGACACTGTAGTTATTTCAAACAAATAAAGAAGAATAAAATCATCACCAAGCTGTAAAATGTTCCACTTTTTCTAGCGGCCAGCCCTTTGCCAGCCCTAGGAGACGGGGGAGAGAAAACAGCCCTGTATGTTGCTTTAAAAGCACTAAATGGTAGAAAGCAGGGTACAGAAAGTCTGGGTGGAGTAAAATGCTTGCTTGGTGTGCATGGTGCGTGGTGCAATCCGTCAGCAGAGCCAATATTCCCCCCTCATGAAACACGGCCCTTACTAAAAGCCACCTTGCACACAATTAAAGTGCTTCTCTATAAGCTCCTTGGTCAACTAGGGTTGTACTGTTAAATATACTGCAGGGGCCTCCATTACTTTGTTCTATAATCCATATAATCAAGAATCCTGGAAGGAATAAAAGCCAGTACATCAGACCAAAATGTTATTAGTGTTTTCTTTAACAGAACTGCGGACATCTCTATGGTATATATGTCTTCTGGGAGAAAGGTGGCATACGATGATGATGATGATGATGATGATGATGATGATGATGATGATGATGATGGACCTGTGATTTTCACAGAAACAGAGAACATACAAAGGCATCAAACTGGAAAGCCATTGGCACCTCTATTCTTGCTATCATAAGTCATTTCTGTATGCCTAAAACAACCAGAGGCTTTTTGTGACCCACAACTGAAGATGTGCTCAGAAAATACTAAAAAAGCAACCCAGAATATTTCAGCACTGGCTACTTCTTAAAATAACATAGAATCATAGAGTTGGAAGAGACCGTACATCAGCATAAGTTTCCACACAGGAATGCAACCTCAAACATTACATTATATTCTAGCTGTCAAATCCCTGCAACTTTATTGTAGTTCATTGCATACCATTAGGAAGTATTTCAGCGGAAAGGTCAAGGATGTTCTTTAGAGAAAGAAAACAGTGATTTCCTGCACTCGGCAATAAGTTGTTTCAGCCCAAATGACTAAACAGATGAAGCATACCGTGATGTTATCATGATGTTGTTACATAAGGAGTTTCCATTTCTTTTAGTGCCAGAACTTACAAAAAAGTTATTTAATAGGATACAGGAACTGAACCACTTTTTATACCCATCTCAAACAAGAAAACACAACATCTATTAGATATTTGATGTTTTTTTCACTGATAAATTGAACTATTCACAGTGAAGGCTATTTTTACCTGGGTTTCAAATAATAATGATTAACATTGTGAGAATTGTGAGCTCCCCAGTCCATTCTTCTAAATCCCTTTTCTCCTGCCCACCTTTACTTTCAAACACCTATTTCCTTTCTATTTAAACCTGGGAATCTGTCCAGCTTCCATTCAACAGCAAAGCTGCAGTCAATTGCAAACAGTTTAAGAGTTCACAAAATTTTCCAAGATGATATACTTCTAGTCAGATTTCAATGTAGGGCATTCGTCCCCCCCAAAAAAATTAATACAATACCAACTCAGTAACCGAACAAACTAGTCAGACTTCTTTATTCATACCACCCAGCGCTCAGTCATTATATTACATCAATATGTTAAACTGGATTAGAATTTATGGCCCAATCCCATAAGTCAGTTTCACATAAAGCTAGTTATTTTGGACTCCCCATCAGAGTTTACAGTGGGGTCATCTCTAATCATTTGCTTTTCAAACTCTAAAGAGTCCTAAGGAAACCATGTGTTTATAATCCTTAGCAGAGTCAGCAATCCTATGCACAGCTTCCCTTCTCAAAGAGGAGAGAAGGAAGTCACGTATGGAACGGGCTCCACAGATTCTTTGGATGAGAGCCATAGGGTGCAGATGCTGCTAGTTAACAAAGGACCTGATATACAGAGTCTATTTTTGTGAAGCTATCGGAAATCCCCTCCAGGCAGGGATCTCATATTTTACTTTCCATCTTTAAGCATACCGGCCTGATAGGAGCACATTTTTTAAATCTGGAAAACCACCAAGCTGCACCACTACAATTCAATCATATTCTTTCTCTGTCTATTTTTATTTTATCCACCACCGCCCCACATTCACATATTTTCAACCTTGTTCACAGTGGGCCCATACAGACAGGCCAAAATAAAGCTGCTTTGGGTCACTTTGGAGGTATGCTGTTTGAATGATGCATGCGTCCTAAGAGTCTGGAAGCTGTGGCAAACTACGCTCCATTCCTTAGGACTAGTGCATGGCTTTGGCGTGGCTTCCGGACTCTTAGGACACATGCATCATTTAAACAGCATACCTCCAAAGTGACCCGAAGCAGCTTTATTTTGGACTGTCTGTATGGGCCAATGTTACCTACGTAAATTGCAGCGTCCTCTCAACTTTTCTAAACACTTTTCATGCCCCATTCAGGATCAGTATGATTTTACCAGGTAAACCGTCAACCCAGGACAATGTACTGTATATACTTGACTATAAATCAATCTCATGTATAAGTCGAGGCAGGTTTTTTTGGGGTAAAATGATGGACTTTGATATGACCCATGTATAAGTTGAGGGTAAAATTTAGGGGCACGTGACAAAGGATCTATAGGATGAAGCAAAGGAAAATGATGCCAAAGAACTTAACAAAGTTCCAGCAGGCCTAACTGTTTGTGCTCATGCTAAAGGCTGGATGGATGAGAGAGCAGTGCTTTCAGGGCAGATTACATTTTTGCCTTTCACAAAGAGATGGTCCCCTTTTTATAAGAGTTAAAGTACAATACTTACATTGACCCATGGATAAGTCAACTCAGGTTTTTTGGGTCAATTTTTTGATTAAAATTTCTAGACTTATACATGAGTATACAGTATACAGTATTTAATATATAAGCAAGCCCAGGAAATGAGAAGGATATTACAACAACAACAATAATAGAGTTTATTTATATCTTCCCGCCTCTCCCAATTGGATCGAGGCGGGATCACAGCAGAGTTTAAAAAATACAATTAAAACATTACAATATTATTACCACATGTTAAAACCACAGTTACAAACATAACATCAACAATCATTTTATTATTATATATTATTATCACTCCGCTACCTAGCCTAGCCAATGGCAAAGCTTGCTGGGAATTTAACAATAGTATAAAGCTGTGCTTTGCTGACCCTTGAGATATGCACTAAGCTACTAGAGTGGAGTATAAATGGCTTTTAGTTTTGCTCAATTTTAAATGTGTTTTGCTTCCTGTGATGGGCCATAGTGGCAAAATCACTCTGCGCACTGTCATGTGCGCAAGGGCATTGATATAAGTTGGCCTCTCCCCTGAGATAATGGCAGAGCAAACTATAGCTGATGTTAAATGTCCATTTAACAGCCATTTTAAAAGACGAAGCTCAATAATGGGAGACAGGGAATTCAAACTATGAGAAGCCACAGAGAAACACTATATACAGTATGTAAATCCTAGTTGTAGGAAGTATAACAATCCTGTACCTATTTTAAAAATGCAGGAAGAAATATCTGCACTGCTTCAAATCACTTTTAACAATGATCTTGAAAATTCAGCTGCTTTAGAAGACAATCACTTGGATCCTGATAGAGGCCAAACGGTCATGTCTGTGACACCTATATTTGTCCCAGCTCTACCAGTTTCCACCACATTTCTGAGCCTAGATTAAAATAGTGATTTTAATTTTTAAAGCCTTAAATAGTTTGGATCCAGGTTATCTGTGTTTGGACCCAAGTTATCAACGTGTTGTGTGTGTGTTTGTGCATTTGAAAAAGCGAGAGAATATTATTGCTTTGACAAAATACAAACACTATTTAGCATCAATATGCAATAATGTAATGAACAGCTAGTTCAAGTACCTAATTCCTCCTACTTACTAAAGACTAGTGGGACAAAGTGTGATGGAAAAGAATCATAAAAAGACATAATGGGGATGGGAGAGTTAACCAATAAAGCAGTTCTGAATAACATGTGCCAAGAAAACCATGTGATAGGTCCACTTTAGGGTCGCCATAAGTCAAAAGCAACTTCAAGGTATACAACAATGGCAGAGCAAACTATATCTGACGACATCAAACTATATTCATTCTACCAACTGAAACACAAAAGCTGCAAGAGACTCAAGTAAACAATAAACTGTGATATGCACAGCAGCATACCTCACTTCAGGAGACACTATATACTATATAGTATGGGAGAATGGAATGGTTCATGTAATGCAGTGGAATGAGTATGAAATAATATGTAAAGGGAACTGTTGTTCTGCAAAAGCACTGTGCAGGCATTTAGAGCAATAATAGGCATTTAGAATAACAGAAGTTCTCATGCTTCCAATATTCAAGAAGTTTCATAAGACAGGACATAAGATTCAACTCACAATATATATAGCACATGAAGGGAAGACAGTAAAATCAATATTCTGCAACTCTGCACCAAGTATATTTGAAAAACCTGACTCTATCATACTAACAGCCATCATACAAAAAATTGCTGTGAGGAAAAACTTGAAATTCAACCGAAGCATACTGGAAAATACCTAACAGTCTTCCAAATTGAAACATCAGGGCAATAAGATGTCCATATGGAAAAGAAAAGGAAAAGTGGAAATAAGGAAACATTTTGGTCTATGCCAAGCTTTTCCTCTTGGGGAAAACAGGACAAAGAAAATTCAAATGTTCCCATATCTGGACATGTAAGATAGGATCACACCAAATGATTTTTTCATACTGGAGAGGAAGTGGGGAGATAAGCAATAAAATCCTCTTTTTCATCCCGTTCGAACATCAAATGTCTTTGAGAGGGTCCTAGCTGGGGTTGCTTCCTTCAAAAAAGCAAAGAGTAAAAGAAAATGAGTTTCAAAAGAAGATCGACTTGTGCTTTGCCATTGTTGTGTGCCTTCAAGTCATTTCTGATCCTAAGGCGCGTGGTTTTCATGGCAAGGCTTGTTCAAAGGAAATTTGCTATTGCCTTCCCCAAAGGCTGAGAGGGTGTGACTTGCCCAAGGGTTTCCATGGCTGAGCAGGGATTCAAACCCTAGTCCCCAGAGCCGCAATCCAACACTCAAACCACTGCACCGCACTGGCCGCCATGCTTTATAGGCTATAGCAAAACATTTGATTGCATACATCACAAGAAACTATGGATCGCTCTTAAAGAGAATATATTAATCAAGTCCATGGATAATCAAATCTGCAAAGTCAAAGCCACAAATGTGGAGACTGTATAGCTATATCACCATTCTGGCCATGATGCTTCCAAAAGATGTACTGCTACATCTATCAGTTAAGAAAGATACTGACTGTTTAAAAGTAGTAAGAACTTGTAATCAGTTTTCTTTTGGCAAAACAAATCCATCTGAGCATACAGATATAAAATATTAACAAATGAAGCCTGAAGCTAATGTATAGTTTTGGTGGAGGGTGTAAACAATGGACTTAATGTTTTAAAATAAAACCCAGTTCTTATGAGATTTAATAAATTATATAACAAGACTATTTAAGGAGGTAGTGTTCTTGTTACAAAAGCTCTTACCGGGTGCTGTAACAATCCTGGGGAATTTTCCAGCCTACACAGAATTGGTTCACATAAAACAACTGGCACTGTTTCTATAGCAATTAATGGAATTTCAAAGTGACAATTTAAAGAGACCCACACAAAACAATCATTCCACTTCCATTAATGCATGTTATCCCTATCATTAGACTAATCTGGAAGATCTCAAGATGTAGATGGCTGGAGAAAGCAAGGATCTTCCAGCTAAGCAGACAGAACAGTGCTTTAGTAGATGGGGACATTTCATCTA
Source organism: Sceloporus undulatus (assembly GCF_019175285.1). NCBI lineage: Eukaryota > Metazoa > Chordata > Lepidosauria > Squamata > Phrynosomatidae > Sceloporus > Sceloporus undulatus. The sequence continues at coordinate 30,373,275 of NC_056529.1, forward strand.
TTATTCCTTTCACAGTTTACCATAAGAGTGTCTTGTATCATGGCCCAGGGAATTTCACCAAGAGAATCTACTCACTGGATGGTTGAGAAAGACAGCCTCATTCTTTCCTTCCCTGCAAAAAACTCCCAAGAGAGATGGAGAACACAAGCATATCCCATTGCTGTGTGATGAGCTTTATCCTGTCTGGGGAAGGATAATGACTTTTCTCATCAATACAGAATGTTAGTACCTCACAGTAAATAGCATATTCCTCCCCTTTCCTTGGGAATCGATGTAGCGTGTGGTAGGATGAGCCCAGGAACTCCAGACTAGAATACTTATGGGATAAAGTAAATACATTCCCATAATCAGATCAGATCAGGATGGTGGGAATGAAAGGAAAGACAGCTGCCAGTAATCCCTGGCAAGGCTACATGGAATGCTGAACCATCACCTCCTCTCTCATCAGAAGCTGCCATGATAAGATGAATAAGGGTCTAATCTGCACTGCTGAAATAATGCAGTTTGACACCCCTTTAACTGCCATGGCTCAATGCTATGGAATTCTGGGATGTGTAGTTTGTTATGGCACCGCTGCTCTCTGACAGAGAAGGCTAAATCTTCAACGCAGACATAATACAGTTTAACACCGCCTTCACTGCCATGGCTCAGTGCTATGGGATTCTGAGATTTGGAATTTATGGCACCAGGGCTCTCTGACAAAGCAAGCTAAATATCTCACTAAACTACAAATCCCAGAATTCCATAGCTTTGAGCCATGGCAGTTAAAGCACTGTCAAAACACATTATTTCTGCAGTGCAGATTTGACCAAGGTGGCTGCTGCAAGCTCCCACTTAGAGGCCTAAAGCACCCAGAGGAAAAAAGAAGGTAACTCTTTACATCTCATCCTCAGATCAAAGAAAGATGTTTTCATATTTCGTGGAAAGGAACTCGGTTATAAGAACAAGGAGAGTTTTCTGATCTGTAGCCAATGCTAGTAAGAAACTCAACACTTCTTGCCCATTATTCCTACAATACTCCCAAGGGTGAGAAACTTTCCTCCCTATTGATATTTTGGGTTACAACCCCCATCTGCCCTACCCAAATATGGCCAATGGTAAGGGATAGGGGGTGTTGTAGGCTAAAATAATTGAAGGGTCAAAGGTTCCTCTCTCTTGCATTTTCCTGAACTGCAAGCCTGGAGAAAACACACATTGGCTTGGTATCATGGGAGCAATAGCATCTCAGAAGGAAATTTGTAAGAATACCAATTTTTACGATCTACATATAATTTCATTTTAAAAGGAAAAATACTTCACACATTCTTATTCTAAATCTGAATGGAAACATGCAGGCTTTGGCATTAAATTATATCAATATGGGAGTTGAAAAAATGGATTTGAAAAGGAAGCACTGGATTTACTGTTGCTTTTCCCAAAATATTTTTACTCGGCATCATTTTCCCACCCTGCCCTTTTCCTTTATTGAGTTTTTAAACAATGACTAAGACTTGACCGCTACCAAACCATACTGTCTCACACTCATGCAAAAACCACCCTCACAGCTGGCTTTTCTGTTATTCCCGGACGCAGAATGATCCTGCGGTGCATTTACAACACACAAGAGCCAAGTAAGAAGAGAACTTTTTCTACGTTCTGATACATTAATTTCCCCAACATGAAACCCCAACAGCTTTGAGTTTTCCCCCATATAAACTCTTGTGTGTCTTTTCCGAACTTAAGCTTCAAAATACTAGAAGAGAAAAATAATGACTACGGAAAGGCATAAGGAAATAATCAGCTCCATATGGACTTTTAAATATAGCACTATGAATGAAAGTGTGTGCCAAGTCCACCCACCGTCGACTCCAGAGGCTTTTCAGCATTATGCATAATTCATTTTGATTACAAGTTTCTTTCAAACTCTCAGAACAATAAAAAGGAATTTGAACTATCCAACACAGGCTAAAAAGCAACAACACCTTAGTAACCCCCACAAAACTGCAGTAATGTGGTCACACGTTGCATTGAAATCACAACTTTGGTCTTTTTTTGCATGTACTGTGTCAATAACATCTCTTTTTTAAAAAATCTGGCATTGTGAGAGATCTTATGATACACATATCAGCTATAACAAAATCATAAAGAATGTCCACAAGGAGCTAAAAACAGGTGACCCTCCAGATGGTGCAAAACTGCAATTCCCATCAGTCCAGCTAACATTGGAAATAGTAAGTGTTGATGAGAGTTACAATAGAACAAAATGGAGGACCTGTTCCCCTGATTTATAGCCTCATCAGATGAATTAATTTGCTGAGACAGTGGCTCATGCAGCATTGGTAGAATAGTGATGATACATCTTCTCACACATGTTAGGAAAAGAAATGGACAGATCAATCTGTGACTCACCATGCCTCCTTTTTACTCCAAGGGTTTAGCACTAAGTACCACAGTAAAGTAGAACATGAAGTTCAGAAGGACCACACGGCAGAGCACTCCCTATACAATTTTCCTTAGGATGCTAGTAGGTATTGGACATGTTTCCCATTTTAAAAACATAGCAGAAAAGGTTATGAGTGGCTACTAGTCATGACAGTTATGTCCAGGTTGCTGGAGACAAATGCAGGAGAGGTTACTGTCCTTATGGGGATTTCCCAGAGGCATTTCATTGATCACTGTGAAAAATAGGATGCTGAACTTTTGTATGTGCCCTCTGCACTTAGGAACCAGAATGCTGCAGATGGTGCACCTTCTGAAGTGAAAAGAGACATGAAAAAACCATTCTTCCTTTCTTCTATAAGGCCCTAAGAGCAGAAAGGGCTGCCACTTTGCTATAGGTAATGTTGCAACCACAACGCCACAAGCACTTATCCACCACATCCCCAAAGGCAATATCCCCCAATCTCTCTGTATTTCTTATCTGTTCCAGGTTGTAGACTTAAGGGCAATTCCAGACATTTTCTCTCCAGTAACTCTTATACTTATGCATATATTCTGTATCACAAAAATTCCAGATATGATGTGTGTATGTTTAAACCTCTCTAATGTCCAATTTGTTATACTCCAACATACCTAAAGATGTCTTGCCAGCATTTAAAATCAAAACTGATACCCTTATTCTTTCGGGGGTGGCCCTACGGGGGTTTCCCAATTTGTACTCAATCACCTGAATGTGCTTTAATGGAAACAGTGATAAGGATGAGGATGATAGTGTTCAGAATTTTGAAACATTCAGATTTTCTTATAACATAAACCCTCCTTTGACAGAGATATACACGCTTCTGCTGAACAAATGGAAACATGATATGCAAACTGTGCAAAACACTCTACTTCCGCGCAGCCGGCATCTGTTAATGTTTCATTCTCCATATGTGTTGCTATGGAACACAGAAGCAGCAACAAGAACTTCCTCTGCATTAAGCTATATATCATATGCTCTTGCTACACATATATTTTCCTAGCTACGTTCCCATGATATGTTTCTTGATTCACTTTAGGAAATTGATTCACTTGACTAATTCTACTATACAGTTACACAAGATCCAATTAATATTCTGGCAGTCGGAACAACACTTACATACGTATATGAGTATATACAGTATTCATTACTCTTGCCCTCGTTGCAGAATACTGTATAACATTTTAATTCATGTCAAAAATATTTTAGGAAACTCAAGCTATGAAGGATATAGACTGGGAGAGACAAAGCGCAGGACCATGGTCCAACCCCACCCTATAGCTAAATCCGGTCTTCTAAGCTTACCCAGAAGGCTATATCTCCTTCCTCATGACATGTTGTTTTCTAGTTTTTCTATAAGTTCTTCCTCATTCCAAAAAGCGGAAACGCCTCTCATAAGGCTTAGATACTGGTAATAATAGCTAAAATATGCTGTTATTTTTCATTCACCCATATTTTTGGTCTTACCATACTTTTCCGCCTTTTATCCCACCGCATTCACGCACCCCTGAGAATTTATTTGTAATTGAACTTGGCCATAATACATCCTTGTGGGGAGGCAACAAGGATGGCAATAAAGGGGCTGGCAGTAGTGTACTTGTGTTCCCCTTTTGTGTGCTACTCAGGGACGTAGCTAGGATTTTAGGAAGAGGGGGTCCAGACTAAGTGCCACCATTATAATGGGGCTTGAGTGCGGCAGTGCAGCAGCACACACCATTCATTTTTCTAATGGAAGGGGGGGGGTCCGGACCCCAAGACACCCCCCCGGCTACGTCCCTGTGCTACTTCAGCACATAAATAGAAAAGCTGAATAAGGCTAGACGTTAAATTGTCGGCCCTATTATTTCTTAGATTTATATCCTACCGTTTTATCCAACATTTCCAACATTGCATCGATGCAAATGGCTGAAAAGTAGCATGAGTTCCTTCCGTTTTCTATACTCCCTTCCAAGATAGGAAAGCATTACATTTTATTTTTCCCTTAATGTAAGCTGGCAGGCCAAAGAACCTGAAAGGGACCTCTGAGTATGGAATGGAACCTGTCTAACAAATATAGCTATATACACACTCTGTTTGAAGCAGAAATCTACCTGGCATGATTTACGAGGCTCTTTAAGGAAAGTGTATCAAAGTGGGGCTCTGAAGTATCGCATGCCCTATTTCCTCTTTAGCCATAGTAAGGCAAAGGAAAGTCCTTCTCGTGTGAACTTTCATAACATCACAGCTGGGCATTTCTCAGGGAAGACGGTCTGCCAGAATAAGGTCTTTTCTCCAAGGAGCCAGGGCAAAGTTCAGGATTTCTTCCAAATGTCTCCTGTATATTTCCAGTTTCTCCAGCTGCTGCCTAGATCTCTTTTTCTTCCAGGTGCCCTGGCTAGTGTCTCAAGAAGATATTAAATTAAACATTTTTCTACAGCTGAATACTAGAGAACAAGTTATACAAATAAATAATCTAATTAAAAAGCGGTTAGGGACTTGGAACAAAGCACATAATCCTGCCAGGAGCTAAAGTGAGGAAGCAGATGCTATTGCCGTTGCTCTTATTATTGTTGGGTGCCTTCAAGTTGTTTCTAATGGCAACCCTAAGGTGAACCTATCATAGGGTTTTCTGTGGCTGAGAGTGTGTGACTTGCCTAAGGGTCTCCATGGCCCAATGGGAAATCAAACTCTGGTCTCTAGAGTCGCAGTCCAATGCTCAAGCTCACACTGGCTCTCAGCAGAGGCTAGTAGGATCTTATTAAGTTTTATTAAAGCCTGGATGCAGAACAAATGATACATAATACTTCAATACTTAGCAATTCCCTCATACTCAAATCTCTACTACAGCATTAAACCTATAAACAATCCCTTTGAGCTATTTCTAGACATACGATTGCTCTAAACGCAGAAATCACATTTAGGTCACCAGATGGCTTGCAGTGGCCAAACTGCTATACATTTTACAACAAGGACAATTTACACATGCATAAAGCATTGGCCTATTTCAAATTAAATGAGTTCTTGCCTGATCCAGTAGCTGCTACTTCAGTACCTCAACTATGGAGTCACCACAGGAAGCAACTGGTGACTCTCCACATGCTGCAGCTCCCATTATCCCTCATCACTGGTCATTTTAGCTGCGCTATAATACAAATCCACTTTGCAGTAATCCCCTCCCAAAAAATTACGTAATCTAATTCAGTGCATGGTGATAAAACCATTAGCTTTCAGTTTAGAGACACGGGGCATGAAAAATTGCCAAACTGGTAATAGCCAAGCTACCAGGCTTCTACATATGTGACCACATATTCACCAAACCTATAAAAGGAAGATATGCTACTGTCAACCCAACATTATTAAATTAGACAGCATTTTTACTTAGCAAAGTACTACAAATCTTTGTTTTTGCTGTTACAATTAGGTTGGCAGGGGATAGGAGTGATCTTTTCTACGGAAGAAGAAGTGAGACTTTGGTCCAAAACACACTGCAGAAACAATCCAGTTTAAGACTGCTTTAACTGTCCTGGTTCAATGCTAGGGAATTCTGGGAACTGTAGTTTTGGGTCAGAAAGCTCTGGTGTTACAATAAATTACAATTCTCAGGATTCCCTATCACTGAACCAGGGCAGTTAAAGTGGTCTAAAACTGGATTATTTCTTCAGGGTGTTTTGGACCTTTGTCTACACAGGGGAAAAATGCTGTACTCTCCTTGAAGCTGGTTTTGCCTTCTGCTGAGGAGGATCTGTGTTTTCTCCTCTTAACCCGACTGTGCTCCAAACTAAGCAAAGTCAGGAGAAATCCCGGTGTTTTCCAGAAACCCCGAGTGACCTCTGGTTCTTTTGGTGGGTGGACAGCTGAGGACATTAAGGAGTATCCAGACCACATGTTAGAGTGGCCATTTCTGTCCTTAGCAGAAGTGGCGACGTGCCAAGCAGGCTTTACAGGGAACTCCTGCATACAAGGAAGTTGAGGCAGCAGCTCCAAAAACAAGAGGACAAGCCAGCAGGCCAGCCCAGCTGTTTTGTGTGTACAACAATGCAGCATCACACCAGATTTGGCTTGGTGCAACCAACTGGTTCAGAACATACTGGACTGGCCATGGATTAAGGGGCCATGTAGACGTGCCTTGAGAAAATCTGAACAAAGCTACATGTGCATCTTCTATTGGGCATTTCTTGGTGCTATGCTGGAGTCTGTGCTGCAAGACACAAAAATATACATGCAACACATGGGCACACCTCCAATATGACAGATATGATTCCTAACTGAACTGAAACTACAGTAGATGATTTTTTTTCTTCTTATACAGTTTTTTAATTTTCCAAGGGGGGTAGAATTCGGAGACACTGCTATTTGAGTCTTGAATAGCAGTATGAAAAGGGATCTTGTAGCACGTTTGAGATTCACTAGGCAAAATAAGTTGTAGCATAAGCTTATAGAATCATAGAATCATAGAGTTAGAAGACACCATAAAGATCATCCAGTCCAACCCCCTGCCATGCAGGAACTCACAATCAAAGCACTCCCGGCAGATAGCCATCCAGCCTGTTTAAAGACTTCCAAAGAAGAAGACTCCACCACTCTCCAAGAGAGTGTATTCTGTACAGTCGGCCCTCCTTATCCACGGATTTTTTATCCATGGATTCAAGCATCCACTGCTTGAAAATATTTTTTGATAAGTACAAATTCTAAATAGAAAACCTTGATTTGCCATTTTTATAAGGGACATTTTGCTATGCCATGGTATTTAATGGGACTTGATGGACATATGTCAGGAGTGCTTTCACTGCGTATTTCTGCATGACAGGGGATTAGATTGTGATTTCTTCCAACTCTATGATTCTATGATCAAGAGTATTCCTCTGCCTATCGCTTCCCCATTTCATGATCAATAGTGCTATGTCTCCAGCTGGAGATATGTCTAGGACAGGCCATTTTAGGCATCAATATAAGACCAGTAGACATCTGAACTGAAACAGCACTAATTTATTTTTAATAAAATCTTCTAACATTGTGCCACATGGTTTTAAATAACCTCCAGAAAGGAATTAAATAAATGCAACACAGATGTTCACCAAAAATACAAACAAGAGTGTTTTTCCTTCATAGCAACCAAACAGGTCAAGCCATTTCCTCCCTCAGATAAGTCTCAGGGGACCACAAAAACACATGGCTTTCTAGTGGACTGAGTGTGTGTATGTTGCCAAGAAAAAGGAAATACAGCTGTCCGGCTGTTTGCAGGGTATGTCATACAGCCAAAATCTGAATGGGATAAAAGAAAAGACTCAAGTAAGTAACAATATAAAGATGAATAATGGCTGTCACAGAACAATTACAAATCAAGAGTGTCCAAGCTACAAGGTGAATCACTCAGAAACAGGAGATGCCAAAATGCAAGTTGCCAATGCAACCTTTTTCTTGATCCAGTGACTGTGTGTGCATTTTACATCAGGCTCCAATTACACAATCATACTCTACTATTGGAGGATGTATGTTTAACTCAAACCAAGCATTTGCAGTTACTGGTGGATGATGCAGCTGTTAAATATTTTTCATCCTCAACCTGAACACCCACATATCTCCTATGTACACCTAAACTCTGCCATATGACCAATCCATGCTTTGGCAAACTAGCTGAATAGCCTTAAGGTGGCACCAATACTTCCTGTGAAACACCCAGAACTTACCTCTCTTCCCTAGAATTCTGCAATTCTCCACTTGGCTAATGGGATTATTCTTCAAAATAGCACAAAGGAGAACAGCAGAATCAAACGGTGAACTTTATACTGGATCTCAATGTGCAGAAAAGCCCATGATACAGCCTTAGAGTTGCCATAAGTCAGAAACTATTTGAAGGCACACAACAACGTCCTATTTACAGATCAAGCTTCTAATAGAAAATGGAGAGACAGAGAGCATACAGTGATTCAGTTGTTGAGAAAAAGTTTCTGCATATAGTCCTGTGCTGAAATTAAGGGAAAACCCTTTCAGTGTTTGCACTGTCTCCTCAAGTAGCCCACTCATAGAGAGAGATGGGAAAGAAGATGGTTTGGATGATCCTTAGTGTTCAGTTGTGTATCTCTGCACTCCAAGATCTTGTTTAGTACTTTCACAGCTGCCCTTCTAAGGCTTAGTCTTCTGATTTCTTGATTGTGGTCTCCTTTCTGATCAATGACTGATCTAAGACATGAGAAATCTTTAAGTATTTCAATATCTTCATCATCTACATTGAATTTATGTAAATATATGTGTAATCATATACTACACCCTATTTTGAAATGCATGAAATACAAAGCCTCAACCTGCTCCTTTTGGCTACTTATTCAAATCCCCTACTGTAATATGTACAAGACATTTTGTTTTCTTTCAGTTAGTAGTCTTAACATGTTCTTTGGACTAAAAGAGCAAAGGAAATAATCAATGAGAAACGTTAATGGCAGCATTACTTGTTCATGGGGATGCCTTCCTGCAACATGTTACTGATTCATCCTAGCATTTTTTCCTCCTGTAAAGATAAACATACCACACCCACTCGGTGCCATATTCCTGGTACTAGCAATCGTAATGCAACTATTACTCATACCCCATTTAAATACTACATATTTATAGGGAAATTGTGGTTGTCAAAACAGAACAAACTTTGATCTCAACACTTGAATTGATTTTTTTTTTATATTGTACTTGCATATATTACAACCAAGAGCCTGTGGTTTTATTAGCAACTAGCAATAGCTGTTTGAAGCAAAGGGTTAACCCAGACAAGTCATCCCAACATACATGTGAAATGGACTCAATTTCTTTTTAGTTCACATTGGGCCCGAACAGACAGGCCAAAATAAAGCTGCTTCAGGTCACTTTGGATGTATGTTGTTTAAATTATGTATGCTTTCTAAGGCGCATTACAGACCGCCATAAAGGACGTGGACGTCCTAGGTTTAAAAAGGGGCGTCACTTCTTGATGCCCCCAAGCCTAATACGCCCTGAGGATGTACAAGATAGCGGCGCCCCATCTACGTGGGGGCCACCATGATGGCGTCACAAACACGCTGCCTCCAAATGAGGCGGCGCGGACGTGATGCCGTCGCGCCACGCGAGGGCGCTTAGTGCGCTCTTTCGTGGGTGCAGGAAGGAGCTCTGAAACGGAGCTCCTTTCTGGTCTTGCGTCACTGGTGCAGCCTTTAGATGGCTGCGCCCAGCGATGCAGAGGAGAAAGGGGCCAAGCGGCCCCTTTCTTCTCCTCCCCGTCGCTGTGGGGTGTCCTTGGGGCTTGAAGCCCCAAGGACACCCCTTTCCAGGCCTTGGGGAAGTGGCCTTTTGCCGCTTCCCCGCGGCCTGGAAAGCAGCGGATCGGGGCCTCAGCAGCTGCCGCTCTAGCCACTGAGGCCCCGATCTGGCGGGGAAAGGGGCAGGTGCAGGCCGCCGCTTTTCAGCGGTCTGTAACGCGCCTCAGAGGCAGGAAGCTGTGCCAAAGTCATGCTTCAATCCTAAGGACTGGAGCGCAGCTTTGGTGCAGCTTCTGGCTTTTTCAGATACGTGTGTTATTTAAACAGCATACCTCCAAAGTGACACGAAGCAACTTTATTTTGGCCTGTCTGTTCAGGCTCAATATATACATTATAATACAGCAGTGAGAAAGACCACACATACTATACCAAAGGACATTGTCAGTTGCACGTCTTAGTTATTAAAGAGGTGTGTTTACAAACACACAAGCAAATGTCTATGGAAACTGTATGCCTGTTGAAACTGGATTAACCACTCAGCCATCCCTGCTGCACCTTGGCTAAGATGGCAAGAGTGCCCATGTCAAACTCTACACAAAGCAAAAAATCCCACAGCAATTAACCTTCCTGTCACATACTGTTTTCAACAAAGTATCTGCTGAATTTCAGGCAAGCCAATATTGCAGCGACATCTAGAACACAGAATTATTTCACTGTGTCAAGGGAAAAAAGAACCAACAATTTGTAGTCAGCAATGAAGCGTCACTGGCATTTGAAACAGTCCACTACATCTCCATATGGCTTCTAATGTTCCCGAGACAATATTCCCTTCTTTCTGTAAGATCTTTGTATTCGAGCCTCATCTTGCATTAATAAATTCCCTTTTCTAACCATTGACACAACCCTTAAACGCTGTGCATTCATTTCAACAGTTGACCTTTGAGTCAACTAAACTGAAGAGGGGGAATTAATAAATTAATGGGTTTACCACAACACAGAGTTCTCCATTGTCCTCCATGATGAATGGGAGCAGTCCTAATAAGACTGGCATCCTGACACGGGAATGAGCAAAAGGAGGCAGTGTTTCTGTTGCCTTGTCAGAAAGATCAACCCTGCTCCTCCTTCAACAACACTCCTCTTTATGTAGCAGGCAGTAGTCACAGAACTACTCACTACGTCTTCTTATATCCACTTCTCTCGGTCCCTCAGCCTGTCCCAAAAGGCATTGATAAAGATGTGAAAAGGCAATCTGTGGGTGATGGTGTGGGAGTTCAATGAAAGATTTTGTATATACTCATGTATAAGTCTAGAAATGTTAGTCAAAAAATTGACTCCCAAAAACTGTGTCAACTTATCCACAGGTCAATGTCAGTACTGTCCTTTAACTTTAATTTTAAAAAGGAACCATCCCCTGGTAAAAGGCAAGAGCATAATCTGTCCGGGAAGCACTGTGATGCGACGCCTTAAAAGGCCAATGCAATTCTAGGCTGCATCAGTAGAAGCATAGCGTCTCAAGGGAAGTAATAGTGCCACTCTATTCTGCTCTGGTCAGGTCTCACCTGGAATACTGTGTCCAGTTCTGAGCACCACAATTCAAAAAGGATGTTGAGAAACTGGAGCATGTCCAAAGGAGGGCAACCAAAATGATGAAGGGTCTGGAAGTCATGCCCTAGAAGGAGAAATTTAGAAAGCTGGGAATGTTTAGCCTGGGGAAGAGAAGGGTAAGAGATGATATGATAGCCCTGTTTAAGTATTTGAAGGGGTGTCACATTGAGGATGGAGCAAGCTTGTTTTCTGCTGCTCCAGAGAATAGGATCTTGAGCAATGGATTCAAAGTACAGGAAAAGAGGTCCCACCTCAACATTAGGAAGAACCTCCTGACAGTAAGAGCTGTTCAATAGTGGAAGATGCTCCCTTGGAGAATGGTGGAGTCCTCTTCTTTGGAGGTCTTTAAATAGAAGTATGATGGCCATCAGTTGCAGGCGCTTTGATTGTGAGTTCCTGCATGGCAGAATGGGGTTGGACTGGATGGCCCTTGGGGTCTCCTCCAACTCTACAATTCTATTATCTATGGCCCTTCTCCACGCTCTCATCCATCCAGACTTTAGTATGAGCACAAACAGTTAAGGTCTGCTGGAATTTTGTATGATCTTTGACACTGTTTTCCTTTGCTTCATCCTTTACAGCCTCTATTATGTGACTCTTAAGTTTTACCCTCAACTTAATCATGGGGGCATATCAAAATCCGTAATTTTGGGCCCAATACCTGCCCTCGACTTATATGTGATGTTGACTTATAGTCGAGTATATATGGTAGGTGAATGGGAATTGTGTTTAGTCTGAGCACAAGCAAAAGACAATGGGAGAGACATATAGGGGTGGGGGCTGTAAGTGGCTACACAGGATGAGAAGCTTTGGAAGGTATACCTCAAGCCAGTGAGGATAAGAGGGCAATGAAAGCAACAGGATGAACAAACAGGAAGCGGGATTGTGCTTCTAGAAGAGAACTTCAAATGGCAGCTGTACACAGAGCTATGTTCAGTTTACAGAGGTCTTGTTAACCATATGCCTTTGAAGCCAGAGATTATACAGAACGACATGCAGGAAATGCATCTGCAGAGGCCTGTGATGATAAGCAGAGAGGATAAAACATTATAGAGGAGGCAAAGAATGGATGCGGTGTGTCGCTTGCCACTGGTTGCTTGCTAAATACTGTTGGCGGTACCTAAAGAGTTATCTCCCACAGGTTTTCTTTTCTAAACAAAAAGCACAAACACACACACAGCAAAATCCCAAGCTGCGTGGATCAAACTCGGTGTAGCAAAAGCGGTGAAGACTGAGAAGAAAGTGCAGCCGCAAAAGATACGGCCGAGTAAAGATCACACGTCCCTTTAACCATTAAAACGGCCCACTGTCCGTTTTCTAGGTGTACAAAATGCAGCTAAAAAGCTCCCTTGTTTTCCAGGTTTCGCTGCAAGAAGGACTTTAATCCTCCCTGGAAAGCCTTTAAGGACAAAACCAAGCCAGTGTTGAGAAAACAAGGGTGTGAACTTGTGCAAGGGGAATGTGGAAAGAGCAGGATCAGGAGTCCAGCAAGAAAGGACAACATCATCCTCAGCTAAGAGAGCCTCCTTCCCTTGAGAGAGAGGGATAAATCTCCTCACCAAAACCCTGTCCATTCCATCCCCCTTCGGTCCAAAACATACTTCAGTGACATGACAAGAGAAGAAGGTTGATGGACGAAGGATGTGCCATTTCCTCAGGTTCTGAATTTGTGGAGGAAGGAGAAGCGCAGCAAGTTATCATCCCGCATGCATTGATCAAGGAATATCTATGCCTAGGAATACTGCCTTGGAAGCCTTGGCCGGAGCAAAGGAGGCACCTGCCAGTCTCTCAATGGGGCAACCCTCAACCTCTGCTTTTGGGGAACCTGAAACAGAAAGTACGTTTTTGGGAGGAAGGATGGGAAGCAGCCAGAAATAATTGGGTTTGACACTGCTTCAACTGCCATGTCTCAGAGCTATGGCATTCTGGGAGTTGTAGTTTGTTGTGCCAGCTGTGGAGAAAGTGAGCTACAGTATAAATATAAAAATACACACACACTATATATATATATATATATACACACACACACACACACACACACACATTATATATATATATATATATACACGCACACACACACACATTTTGGGGCAAAATGGGATATAAATATAAATATAATAAATGTAAAATATGATATATAACAAATGTAGTATAAATAGGCAGAGAGGTTGTGTGAGAAAGTGGACTATAAATATAAATGTATGATCTATATAATACATATGATAAGTACAGTATAACTAAATAGCTAGGTAGCTAGACAGAAACATAACTATCCTTCAGTGGAGGAGAAGCATCTCTCTCCCGGAGCGAGATCAAGGAGGCAGTTCGGGGACAGAGGAGCTGAGGGAGGGAAGGCGCTCTGCACTTGCTCAGAGGCACTCTTGGGGGAGAGCCCTCCTTGGGCTGGCAGAAGAAGCCTGAAACCTCCCTATTCCCACACTCCTATGAGAGCCCCTTCCTCCTCACAATAAGCCCCTGATAAGCGCCCAAAGCCAAGTCTTTCCTTCCTCGGCACTCACTCACCGCTCCCTCCTCCTCCTCCTCCTCCGTCTTCGTCCATGATGTTGTTGTTGTTGTTGGGGCTCCTCTGGAGGCCCAGGGCAGCGATAGCCTTAGCAGCCCTCAAGCCTTCGCTAGTTGCCCTCTTTCTCTCTCCTCCTCCTCAGCCGCCTCTCCTCCTTCTCTTCTTCTCCTCCTTCTCCTCCTCTTTCTCCTTCTGCCCTTCCTCTCATGTGACCCGCCCCGAAAGAAATAAATAATGAATAACCCCAAATAACAAATCACTGAAGAGAAGGAGGAGAAGAAGGAGGGGAAAGGCCGCCTCCATTGGCGCCAAAGGGGCCTGAGGTGACTCTAGGCTGCATCCACACTGGAGATATAACCCGCTTTGGTCCGCTTTAATTCTTTTCTGTCTCAAGGCTGTGGAATTCTGGGAGTTGGAGTTTTGTTGTGGGGCCCAGAGCGGAGCTCCGCTCTGGGCCCACAACAAAACTCCAACTCCCAGAATTCCACAGTCTTGAGACAGAACAAGTTAAAGTGGGGCCAAACCGGGTTATTTCTCCAGTGTGGATGCAGCCTAAAGTCGCCTCAGGCCTCTTTGGCGCCAATGGAGGAGTCCCTCAGCATTTGGGTCCCAAAAGGCGCTGAAGATATAAGGGACTTGTAGGCAAAGGGATGGCAGGATTTGCCCATAAGAAACATTGGGGGAATATTGTCCACTAAAACCCGGGACAAAATGTAGGACAAAATCTAGACCAAACTGTAGGACAACTGCAGGACAAAACTCAGCCCAAAATGTAGGGCATTTAAGAAAAATGGACCTTAAATGTCCCACATTTTGGGCCAAGTTTTGTCCTGCAGCAGTTGCCCTACAGTTTGGTCTAGATTTTGTCCTACATTTTGTTTCAGTTTTTAATGGACAATTATGGCAACCTTACTATATTCTCCTATGGGAAAGTATCTATGTTTCCCTATGAGAAAATAGTCCCCTATGTTTCCCTATGGGAAAGTATTCTCCTATGTTCCCCTATGAGAAAATAGTCCCTTTTGTTCCCCTATGGGATAGTATTCTCCAATGTTTCCCTATGAGAATATAGTCCCCTATGTTCCCCTATGGGAAAGTACTCCCCTATGTTCCCCTATGTGAAAGTACTCCCCTATGGGAAAGTATTCTCCTATGTTTCCCTATGGGAAAGTACTCCCCTATGTTCCCCTATGGGAAAGTTTCCCTATGTGAAAGTATTCCCGTGTTTCCTATTGGAAAGTATTCCCCTATGGAAAAGTATTCCCCCATGTTTCTCTATGGGAAAGTGTTCCTCTATGATTTCCTATGGACAAGAAGTCCCCTATGTTTCCCTATGGGCAAGTATTTCCCACTGTTTTTTTATGGGCAAGCATTCCCCTATGTTTCCTATGGGCCGGTGTTCTCCAATGACTCCCTATGGGCAAGTAGTTCTCTATGTTGCAAAGTGGTTCTGTTTAAGACCCCAGACACTCCTTTGCCTTTCTGCTCTTCCCCATCTCCAGTTTTCTGCTCCTGACCCCCAAGAGTGAATCAAAACTTGCGGCCCAATGCACCATGCTCAGTGCGCATCAGGTTGGGATGGTGGAGTTATCCTTTTTGTTGCGTTTATCTCCAGCCATAATACTTTGCGTACTCTGAAAAACCTCAGGATCCCCCACAGTATTGTGATAACTGCCTTTCCTAGGTGTATAGTGCTGTTTGAACTTATATTCTGTGGGCCCTTTCTTCTGAGCCCCAAATGCTCTCACTCCTTGTATCTCTTGTTCTGCACCTTTTCCAGAATCATCTTCAGACTTTATTCATGTTGATTTGGACCACCGAACCAATGTTAATCGTTCCACATTTGATTTCAATATGGAGCAGACATCAATAAATTAAGACGAAATTGAGGTAACAGTTTATTTTAAGCATACCATTCACATCACTATAGCTAAGTCATAAAATAACAAAACTGCATGGTGACTGATGTATATATAAGATTGAGACCGATATGTAGAACTTCATGCAAATGCTTAAATTCTTCCCAAGTACTGTAAATGTAGGGCACGTTGGTGACCTAAATTCTAGGTCCTAGAATGAAAACTGGGTTGATTTTTCACTTCAGATTTCCATTTTAAGTCACATGCTATTCCTCCCCTCTGATGTGTCGTGAAAACATAGTGATAAAATATGGTATTCACGGTGTTTGAAGTATAACAACATAAAAACAGCTGTTTCAAAAATGCTTTCCATACTATGAAAGGAGCTTCTCCAATTGGAATATAGAACTAGAAACGCTAGACTTTGTGCAATTTTCAATAGAGTGTAATATCTTTTATCTGTTTTTCATCAGTACAGTACATCTCCTACTGTCAGGAAGTTCCTCCTAATGTTGAGGTGGAATCTCTTTTCCTGTAGTGTGAATCCATCGTTCATGTCCTGTTCTCTGGAGCTGCAGAAAACAAGCTTGCTCCATCTTCAGTATCACATCTATTCCGATACTTAAACAGGGCTATCATATTGCCTCTTAACCTTCTCTGCTCCAGGCTAAACATACTCAGCTCCATAAGCCTCCTAGGCAATGGTTTCCAGACCTTTCACCATTTTCCCCCTCCTCTGGACTTGCTCCATCTTGTCAATATCCCTCTTGAATTGTGGAGCCCAGAACTGGACACAGTATTCCAGAAGAAGTCTGTCCAAAGTAGAATGGAGCGGTACTAGGACTTCCCTCAATTTAGACATTATATTTCTATTGATGCAGGCTAGAATTGCATTGGCTTTTTTAGCTGCCGCATCACAGAGTCAACTCATGTTCAACTTGTGCTCTACTAGGAGGACTCATAGATTTCTTTCACATGTAGTCTTGTTAAGCCAGGTGCTCTACCTATGCATTTCATTTTTTACTGCTTAAATGCAGTACTGTATCCCTGTTGAAATTCATTGTGCTAGGTTTAGCCCAGCTTTTTAATCAATTAAGGTCATTTTGAATTTTGATCCTGTCCTCTGAGGTATTAGTTATCCCTCCTATATGGCGTCATCTGCAAATTTCATAACCATGCCCTCTATTCCATCATCCAAGTCATTGATAAAGATGTTGAATCTCACTGGGCCCAGGACAGAACCCTGTGACACCCCACTGGCCCTTGTCTCCAGGATGAAGAGGAACCATTGGTGAGCACCCTTTGGAGTCAGTTGGTCAACCATTTACAAATCCACCTAAGAGTTGCATTTTCTAGTCCATATTTTACTAGCTTGTTTGCAAACAAATGTGTATTTCCCTCCTCCGCAAGCTCTTGTCTTTTTGTCTAAGTAAAGAAATGGCCTACCTACCTAAACACTGACAAGAATCACGTCTCCAAGGTTGGATAGAGACACAGGCCAATAACAACCATTAAAAGCCATCTTGCTGCATCCCTTATCACCCATCAAGTTCTTCAAGCAAAACCTTGGCAATCGTCCTATTAATGCTAATTGAGACTGTCAGACACAAGAAGAACTGGCTTTCATTAATTAGCCAGATGTCTCTATTTCAGAGGAAGGATACTGACAAGTTAACAAGCCTTCCTTTATACAGTGTTGTAAAGAGCAAATACAACTTCTGAGGATAGATCTTTCAAAGCACTGTGAAAATAATAAACATAAAATATACATGTTGAGTTGCTACTTTATAATGGTAATGTAGATCCAGGGCTTAGTTTCCAGTAAACATTTAAAATAAAGCTGAAGGATCATTAAGCGTCCATAAAAGAGAATAAAACATTAATTCATATCTGCACAACATAAACATGGGCAATCTGTCTGCAGAGCTCAGAAAAACTGCCTTTTTAGATCATAGCTCCCAGACTCACTGGGGATTCCAGGAGGTACCATCCCAAGAGGTAACTTTTCCAAGCTCCGCTTATGTCAGAATAGGTTAGTGTAGCTGTATTATAAGTAAGGAGAGCCAGTGTGGTGTAGTAGCTGGAGTGCTGGACTACAACTCTGGAGACCAGGGTTCGATTCCCAGCTCAGTCATGAAACCCATTGGGTGACTTTGGGGGAGTCCCATGCTCCTTCTCCACCAGTCTGTGTCCTCTGCTACAGTCAAGCTTAGTAGGGAAAACCAGGAGGACAAGAAAATCAGCAAGCAGCCGGGTAGATTTCCTTTTTTTAACCATATGAAACAGAATTAGTAATTCAAGCAGCACTGCTGGGCCAGGGGCAGACTCACTTTTAATGAAGACAGCACTAGAACAACCCAAATTTTTTTTGGGGGGAAAGCTTTAATACAAAATGAGAATGGCTGTTTTAAATAAACTCTACAGAATTTTTGTCAGTACAGCTGATTATGCAAACAATTTATTTTCGAGCCTAAATTTCTTCACGTGCATTTTTATAAGTCCGGTTATAGTTTCGTTACCAAACATTTCAGCAAGTTGCAAAGGTGTTAACCCTCCCATGGGATGTTGCACATCAGCAGCAGCATTCAGCAGCAAATAGCAAATTCCCAGATGCCCTGAATAGATATGAGAGAAAGAGAGAGAGAGGCATAGATATAGTTGGGTTTTTATATATACAGTATAATGTATTTTATACAATAATATGGGCTTCTTCATACGAAGTCAGACTTTTTTTGTCTATCTAACATAGGGGTAAAGTACAGCCGTGGGGTCACTTGTAGCCCCTGCAAGGAAGATTTTATGGCCCATGACACCTCTAGAATCCCCAGACAAAACTTTCACTGGCCAAAAAAGATGGTGAACTGTTGCTCCTGGAAGTCTCCCAGCAAGAACAGGCTGCTTACCTGTAATTGTGGTTCTTCAAGTGGGCATCTGTTCCCTCACATAACTGGGTTGTGAGGAACAAATGAGACCTGTATGTGCCTCCAAGTCGCCTGTCAGTTTATGGTGACCCCATGAATTTCATAGGATCAAAGAATCCTCAGATGTTGTTTTGCCAATTCCTTCCTCCTCCTCTCCTATGCAGGTACTAACAAGGGCTGACCCTACTTAGCTTCTAAGATGAGACCAGATCTGTGGCCTTAGGGTATTTAGGTCTGGGGAAAATTGATGCCTGGAGATAAAGAATTAAGGAATTAGTTTTTAGCCTGCCATGATGAGAATTGTTTTCTCCTTGAAGCTTCTCTCCATCATGCTATTATCAAATTGTTGGGTGTGAGAAACTCATGTCAATCTACTAGAAATCAACCAAAGCTCCAACAGTAGTTCCTAATCTACCTCCTGCCTTAACAGTTCACCTGTTAGGACAGTCCTCTATACTATATTTAAGATGTTCAATCTAAGTCTAGTTTAATGATTAAAAAAACCAGAATAAGCAGAAAATACAAGGTGCAATGTTTTGATTTTCTACATAAATTATGTTAATTACCTGTATTTCTCAATTGGTATCTATGCATATAAACTAGAGTATCTAGATTTTATTTAATTCAGTCAACCTCCATGGCATTTTTTTTCACAGTATTAACACCAACAGATATTGCTCTCAAGAATTTTCATAGCAAGTAACTCAGAATAACTGAGCATATCCAAAATGTATGCCCTTCTTTGTCTACCTTTTTCTTTCGGGGAGCAATGCTTAACCAGATCCGATCTGATCTTGAAAGCTAAACTTGTCCAGGCCTGGTCAGTACTTGGAAGTGAGGCTACTAGGGAACAACAATTGCTGTAGGATATATTCCAAAGAAAGACAATAGCAAACCATACCTGAGAATTACTTGCCTAAGAAAACCCTGTGAAATTCATGGAGTCACCATAAATAGACTAGGAACTTGAAGACACTCATGTTGTCCACCTTATTTGCACTAAACCTTATTCACCTGTAAAATCAACTTCTATGGTTTTCTAAAAATGAAATATCCCCAAAAGTTGCTTCATCTGCACCAAACATGATCATTTGCTTCATACCTCAGACCTCATTCTTCATTCAGCTCTACCAAGACTTTAGATTTTATCTATTTAGGTGCTCTGGTTTAACAAAATTTGTTAATAGCTTCCTAACTAGCTCAGCAACAGATGTGCAGATTAGAATTTACTGAGTACAATGTTTTAAAAGTACCATCAAGACTTAAAAACAGCAGTAGGAATAACCTTAGTTATTATTATTTTTAACACACTATTAGGGACATTAATGCAAATGTTAAAAGATCTATTCTGGCTTTTTTGTCTTTAAATCTCATTATGAGTTAAGATGTAAGACTACAAAAACAGGGTAGGGAATAAACTAGATGTTCTGGATTTTCAAAAACTGGTATGTATAATGTCGTTTATGCCATGCATAATCATTCTGCATTGGCAGACACAATATCCTACAAGTATGTGAGAGTTATTTAACTATCAACACACTTGACTTCACCCTCCCTCACAGCTGAATGGCAAAGGAACCCAAGGCTGGGAATAAATAGGGAGGTCTCCACACCTTCAGACCGACCAAGAGCCTCAGGACTGGGTTGGGTTGGCACTGGATCTGTATTTCTAAGTTGTTGTCTTTTTAAAGAAATATCCATACTATGTTCTTCCTGTACCATTTCTTTTCCTCCTGAAATTTCAATACTAGCCACAATATTTGTATCCATTGCGTGGGAGGGGGGCTGTTCCAAAGCTTTCCCAATACAGGCCATGGTAAATATAATACATCTATACTCCTTGCCTCAGTTCCTTCATATTTTTGATCAGCCCCACTGACAGGGGATGACTTTCATCACAGAGATTACCTGCTGACCCGTGTTCCCTCATTACATTTTGGTTACTGGACTGAACGTTCCTCTCCCTCTCATTCACAATTATAGTTCAAAAGTGGTATAGCTTCACACCACTTTAGCATTACGACTATACAGAAACACTTTTTAAAAATTAGAAACACAAAATAGAAACATTGTGCAAGATTGTGAATGTGGATAATGGGAAGGGAGCAAATTTTGAGGGGAGGTATTGAGTTCTTGGAGGAATTGGCAACGATGGAGGGAAACCATGCCCCCACCATGCCTCAAGTGGGATAAAAAGATATGGGGTAATGCTAAAATCCACTATAACCTATGAGAAACAAATGCCAAAAGCCTGGTGTATTTGAGACATGAATGGATCTGGGAATGGAAACAACTCTTACAAAGCATTACAATGCATGAAATCCTGAGTCTCTTGATATTTACCAGAACTATTGGGCAATCTAGAGGAGCCCTAAATCCTTCTATCTCTACAGTCCTGAAGTGTTTGTCTTATTAGAGATAAATAGCTGGATAATGGTATGCATGGGTCAGCCATCAGGAAAAAGTTGGGATATAAATTTAATAAATATGTTTTGTTCAGGTAATGAACAGAAGCTAGCGAACATGATTCTCATCAGGCATAACAAGAAATACATGGGGGGAAATAGTTGATTTCCCAAGTCACAGTATCACCCTTGGAATCAGAATGGCATTCCCTTGAAAATGCATTGGTTTTACCCACTATGGATCTCTATTAACTTATCTAATCTGTCTCTAAAGAAGGATGGTGACACAGCTATATGCTTTTTTGTTACTGCACAGCTAAAGTGCTGGTCTATTATTTAATCTTTTAAGATATTTATGAACCATCATTCTACCTGACAACAGACCTCCAATAACCAAGAATGAATGCCTACACGGTAAAATTCTTTTGATAGGAAGTGGTGATTTAGAAGGCACAAGGATGAAGCATGCCCACTACCTAGGGCCTTGAATGATAAATGCAAATCTACTGTCAAGTAAAACTCGGAGAAAAAATGGTCCAAAATGTTACCATAAGCAATAGCAAGATGTAGTGGCGTCGCTCCATCACACTGTGGGTTCTGAACATTCACATTAATTCCAGGGTAATGCAACAGCAAAGAGACGAGATGCATTTTTCCAGTGTTTACAGCAGCATGAAGGGGTGTGTTTCCATTCTCTGCTGCTTGGTTTACATCAGGTATAGGAAATGCCTAAAGAGAAAGAAGAGAAAAATCAGCAATATATATATATATAGTTTTGAACATTTTGTTATTTTTACTGTTATCCATTCCCAAGTCAATCTCGGCTCAAGGCAACATCTGCAAGATTTCTTGTCCTCTTCTGCTCTGCTCTGCTCAGTTCCTACCAATCCATACCCATGACCTCTTTTATAGAGCCCATCCATCTAACATGCAACCTTCCTCTCGTTCTGCTTCCCTCCATCTTTGCTAGCATTATTGTTTTCCCCCCCCAAAGAATTGTGCTTTTCCATGATGTGGCCAAAGTACAACAGCCTGAGTCTAGTCATCTTGGCTTTCAGAGGGATTTCTGGTTTGATCTGTTCTAGTACCTATTTGTTTGACTTCTTGGCTGTCCATAGGATCCTCAGCACTCTTTTCCTAAATCACTCCTAAAAAATGTACTTGTTCCGTTACTCACTTCTCAGCCTCTCCTCCTGTCCCTCTAGCAGCTCATTACCACTCCCATTAGTTAGTCATTGGCAATTACTATACAGTATATATACCCTAAACCGTAGGGCCTAAAGGAACCCGATCTGGTCTGATTTTGAAAGCTAAGCAGAGTTAGGCCTGGTTAGTACTTGGACAAGAGAACTCCAACCAATACTAGCTGTTGTAGGCTATACAGTTGGCCCTTCATATCTGTGGGAGTTGCAGTTCAGCAAAATCTGGACAGCAGATCTACACTGCAAGGTTGTTTGGAGGTTAAAATGGAAAAGATCTTGCACAACAGGGAAGAATGAACAGGGTCTAAGTAGATATCAGCAAAATAATCAAACCGTTTTACAGCAGGCTGCAATCCTATGCATGTCTACTCAAAAGCACAGCTAGGAAAGGTTTTAGTTTTTGGACTTCAGCCCCCAGAATGCTCCACTGGCCATTCTGGTTGGGAGAATTCTGGGAGATGTCATTCAAAATTAACTTTTCCAAACTCTGCTTACAAGTGAGTGCCTATGTGTCCCATGGAGTTTATATGCAAGTAAATGTACACAGGGTTGCAGCATTAATATACTTATTTTCTTCTAACTTAATAACATCAGCAGCATAAAAGAATTAATATAACAAAATCTACAGAACTGACCATTTCAATGAAATAATCCAAAATCTTAGCCTGATCATATATAGCGGCTAAAAATAAAAGGTTTCTGTTTTTTTCATCAACAACACCAAGATCCAGCTTCTGGCTTCTAACAAGATAATCCAAGACATCCGCGTATCCCATCTGAACAGTCTGGAGAGCTCTGAGGAGGAGAAAAGCAAATATAGCAACAGTTAAACCGGATTGGAACAGAATGCAAAAAGGCAAAAACAGTTTTCATATTTATCTTTCTAAAGAGGGTGATTGGTAATTATCTTTTACATTTCAACATAAGAAGTACCCTTTATTTTTTATAATATTTGTAAGCCATCTTTTATCAAAACATATAAAGGCAATGAATAATAAATCTTTAACAATCTTCAATAAAACATTAGCAAGTAGAAGATACTTTGGGCCAGTGAGGCCACTCAGGTCTCCATGGATAAAGATGGATGAAGAGATATTGCAAGGTGTTTACTTGCTCTTTCAAGTTTGGTGTTGCTGTTATGTACCTTGAAGTCAATTCTGACTTATGGCAACCTCTTCCAATAGATTTTACTGGAAAGATTTATTCAGAAGGTTTATCATTGCCTTCCTCAGGCGCTGAGTGAGTGTGACTTGCCAAGGACATCCAGTGGGTTTCGATGTCTGAATGGGGATTCGAAGCCTGGACTCTCAATACTCAACCCTGCTATATTATACTGTCTTTCTCACCTAGAACAGGCTACACACACAGTTCCACAGTGTGAGAACCACATATCAGCAGGATGTTGGGTTTCAGCTTCAGTTTATTATCACGTACTTCACCTGATGCCAGATTTCAGAAAGCCCTCAAGCATAGTGCTCTTGGTGGGTTCCTACACCTTCTTCTTGGTCAGTGATAGTCACTCAAGTCTTCCTATGTTTTCTGAAGAGATGGCAGCACTCTGAAATGGAAACCAACCCCGCCAGCAGGCTATCATGTTAAATTATCCCAAATACAATGCATGGGATAATATAACATAGCAGTTGGCCTAAGCCTGGTGCAATTGCCATTTCTAAGCATTGCCAACCCCCATGGAGTGTGGGGTGGGAAGAGGGAACTTTTTAGAAAACTCTTTATGGTTTGTGAAAGGAATCAGATTCAACTCAGCATTTTATTTAATGATGTAATATCAGGTGGACTCAGGCTTAAAATCCCATGGTTCTATCCTGAACAAGTAAGTAAACCAACTTTACACATAAGTTCTACAAAAGCAACATAGTGGCAGCAACTAAGCAACAAATGGCTATGAAAGCCATGCAAGCTCACCAAAAAGGAATGAGCACTACAGTGGACCCTCCATATTCTGGATCAGCTTTAGTGTTTACTCCTTATTGAAGTTAGAGGTTAGGAACACAGGAAGATGGGTTTATTTGTGTTTTTCCCATGAAGATGGGGAAACCATAGAATCATAGAGTTGGAAGAGACCACAGGGGCCATCCAGTCCAACCCCCTGCCATGCAGGAAATCACAATCAAAGCATCCCCGACAGATGACCACAAATAAAAAACCCCACTATTTTTTTACTTGAGAGAACACCTCTCTAATAATCTGTAGGTCTTCTAGCACAACTATACGGTCAACATCTGCCATAAGCTGGTCACAGAATTGTGCTGGAGGACCAACAAATGTCTAGAGAAATGTTATCTCTAGTAATTTCCAGGTCTTCCAGCTTGACCTCTGGCAAAAGTTGGCCACAGAGTCATGCTGGAGGATCGAGAGATTCCTAGAGAGAACATATTAATCAAATCCACAAATAACCAAATCCGCAAAAGTGAGGGTCAGCTGTATTCCTGAACTATGCATGTCACACTGGTACAAGTCAAGATATTTTGGAACATGGCGCAGAAAGTGTTGTACAAGTTTGACTTAATGTGAAGAATTCAGAACATTTACTGTTATGTTCAACATAGCTCTATCACATTTAGGTCTTAAAGTAACTTTCTGACTTTTCTTCTTGATTCCCTTTGAGCCAAGATGAACAAGAACTCAGTTCCTTGCCTTCAAGTGGTCACTCACTATACCAAATTAGCTCCTACAAAAAAGCAGGGATTGGCATGGTTCACCAGATAGCTTTCTCAATGATGCTACAGTATCTTTTAGAACAGCAGTGGGCAACACATCATCATCACAGGTCACATATACCTCTGAAGGTTTCTGCAGCCTTAGTTCTGAAGCAGCTGTTTTTAAAAACCACCTCTCGACATTAAAACAAGTTCAGCAGGAGACATTGTTTTGAAGGAGACACACACTTCGAGAAGCTTCCCAGCAGCATAATTTCCTATTTGAATAAGGTGTGTTCTCTGTACACACCTTCTCTTAATCTGGACATGCAGGACTTTCTTCTTCCGCTCCCCAGATTGGGCAGCATGTGGCATCAACAGAGCATTCAACCTCATGCAGGATTTGGATAGAGACTAGACCTGCCAAACTTGCCCACCAGTGTCTGACTGCAACTCAGAAGCAAAGAAAACTAAGATAATGTGCTGGGTGTATGTGTGTGTGTGTTTTTAAATGAAATATGTTTCAATCTGGTTGTAATTTTTGATTTTTAATCTCATTTTAACTTTGGTATTTTGTGGGTTTTTAACTATATATATAGGTTGTAAGCCACTTTGAGTTCCGAACTGAGAAAAAGGCAGGATAGGAATAACAACAACAATAATGCCATCACCTGCACTTTTGGACAGTTCATGGAAGGCTTGGCTATGGGGACTGTCATGATGAAAGGCTGCACAGGCTGAATCTCCCTTATCCAAAACGCTTAGGAGAAGAGTTTTGGATTTTGAAATACCTGGATTTGCATATATGCACATAATGAGATATCTTAAAGATGGGAACCAAGTCTAAATATACAAGTAATTTGTTTCATATAAACCTTATACACATGACCTGAAGAATCTCTTTCTCTGCTAACAGCCCTCTCATATATACCCTAAACCACTTCTGGGTTGCTGGAAAGCCCTCCAGAGCTGGTTTTCAGGTGGCATGTAGAGAGATATAAGAGGACTGGAATATTTAGCCAATATTAGACTAGGCTCAGAGACAGGGAGTAACAATTACAAATTATTAACATAATTATATTAAACTATGCGGATTTTGTATGGGTGGAAACTAGCAGCAACCAGCACAGAGGCTCAGTTTGTATAAGTCAGGGAAATTTACATGCAGCCTGATCATTCCTATGGTATTAAAAGGCTACCTTGTGCCATAGATTTTGTGAGCCCTGAGTGCTCTCAATATCTATGTGTCCTGCATTACATGAAACAGAAGGGAAAATCAGAAAGAAGGAGCTGACAGAAGCAAGTGTCCAGTTCTAAGAGACGAGACTGAAAAACAACAAAGGTGAGAAGTAAGATAGAAAAAGCAAGCTTGTTTAGGGTTTTTCCAAGATTTTATTTCTTTCTCCTCTTTGATGCAGCTCATTAAAAAAAATATGCAGTGGCATTTTGTGATCAAATGTAAGTCACCACAATGAAATATATGTTTTCCAGTTTTGACACATCATGCTCATTGTTATAATAGTGAGAGAAATGTTTTAGATTAAGATATATAGTGACATCTGGATGCTGAGAAACAGTGTACTGAGAGACAGTTTCCTTTAAAATCTCCAACAACGAAATAGGCTTCAAACACTTGACCTCCAACTCCCTCCTGTGGTGCAAGCAGGAACCAGTTTCAAGAAACTAACATACCTACAAGCATTAATACATTTCTATTTTGCTGCTATTTGCTACTGCTTGACTGAATTTAAATATGCAACTATTAGCATTCTAGATAGTTCCCCACTATATATAAATGTTGACCACATTTGCACACCAAAACAATCCATGGTTTGGTTCACTGAAACCTGGCATGTTGTTTCTGCTATTTTTCCCAGCATTGACAAACCACAATCTGAATCTATGGTTTACTGCGGGTAAGCTTGCTTCTTGCCCTGTCCTGTCCGAAAGAAACACAGGCTGACAAAAGGGATAGGAGAGGAACAAATTAGAAGGCAAACCTCAATACATTTGGCTGTCTATCATCCAATTTGTGATTTAGGGGAAAGAACCCAAACCATGGATGATCAGGATGTGTAATGTTGCCATTGAAAGTAAGGAATAGAGTTCACTAAGCACTGGAATCAATTCCAATGGGATTCCTTCAATTGAAATGAATGAAGGAGGTTGCTGGCTTTGGAGCTGCATCCTTTGAGAAAAGAATGCAGTGATTTGTACCACATTAATAGTTACACAATGCTACGTTAGTAACGTCTACAGTGTATTTACGAAGCAGAGCAAGTCAACATTTCTCAGTTATATATGGAAACGTATCTTCAGACCTTATGAGGCCTTGCAGTGATTTAGATAAGTCATCTCCAGAAGCATTACCAACTCTATTCACTGTACAGTATTTAAATCTCTAGGAGCATTTTTCTACTGTCTTGGGTGTATGATTTTTTTTTTACAGAAAAGAGAGAAGTGAAACTAGCAGTGAACATTAAAACATTGGTAGTGTGTCATGATTTTTGGTATTACATACAAAATTGAGTACAGGCACATATTTCAAGGTTATATGAAAGCATCAACTTGAAGACACTGGCCACAATCCAACAAAAAACACGCTTGTGTGCAAATTCTGTAGAAAAGGATGCATCCCAATGGATTGCGCCCAATGACTTCATAAAGCAGTGCAGCTTTTGCATCAGTTTTACTTTTATGCACGAACACTGAAGCAAGGAAAACATACCACTGAAGAGTTTCCTTTTCTAATCTAAAGTATGCTTACCTTTCTTTAACCACTTCACTGGATTGCTTTCTAATGGCAGAAACAGAATTCTTGTCAGGTTGTTCAGAGGAGAGCTGGGTACTGACCAATGTCTTATAGAACTGAATTTTAAAAAGCATGACATTTAGTGAGAAATCTTATCGCTTAATTTAAATAAAACCTATTATTATTATTATTATTATTATTATTAATTCCAATTCTGTCAATACTCTAGCAAATAAATGTCATTAAAAACCCAAGTGCATTTTTGTTTTGGAACATTATTCCATCCTGGTTCCCCAGCTCTGAAGGTATTTTACCACTATAGTAAAACCATAAGGATTATTTTAGACAGAGAAGTTCATTCACCAGCTGTCCCAGACAACTCCTAGTATTTCTAACTATGGAGCATATCAGACACGACTGATGGCAGCTTAAGTTTAAAATATCCTAAGTGATCCGGGTTGAGACAGGCTGCCTCACAACCTCTGTTGTCGAAAGGACATAACTTACTTAGGTGCTAAAATGTTTTATGGATCTCAAGCGTAACTGTCATCCTCATATCCGACATGGCCACACAAACCCTCTGCATCTCCTTCAGTAGTGAACTTTCCAACAAAGGTGTACTAGGAAGCCATGTGCAGCAAATGCGGTGACTAACTACTATATACTTTTGTATCATTTTATATTAAGCAAGAAGTCTCTCCCACTGCAATTTTATGCATCCCTTGCTCCCTTATCCCTGCTAAGAAAGCATTTTGTTTTATTTTTATATAATCTTAGCTTGACAGTTGAATAGTGCAAGAAAATGTCTTTTAAAAAATAGAAACACACACACACACGCGCTCGAAAAGTATAAAGAGCAGGCTTCACAAATGCAGTCTAATTAAGATGAAGTAACAAAGGCCTGTTACAGACTGCCAAAATAAAGCTGCTTCGGGTCTCTTTGGAGGTACAGTATGCTGTTTAAATGATGCATGCATCCAAAGAATCCGGAAGCTGCACCAAAGCTGCACTCCAGTGCTTAGGAATGGAGTGTAGCTTTGGTGCGACCTCTGGACTCTTAGGACCCATGCATCATTTAAATAGCATACCTCCAAAGAGACCCAAAGCAGCTTTATTTTGGCAGTCTGTAACAGGCCTGAATCTCTGCTGGACAAGAGGCTTTGCTCCTTCACATATTTCAGGAGGAAAGCCACTTTAGATTGCATGATTTCTGAATTACATAAATTATAAAAATGCTTGTGATGGGGATGCTACCTTCTCTGAGATCAGATTAAGGCCATCATATTTTGTATCCACAACTGGGAGCAAACCCATCTGAACACTTCATCTCATGTAATGATAAGACAGAATCCCAGTTCATGAGCAGTATATCAGTGCATGCTGCCCCACGGCTCCAATTTGACTCCAACTAGTAGGAGAGCCAGAGTGGTACGTTAGTTTAAGCATTGGACTGTGACTCTAGAGATCAGGGTCCAAAGCCATGCTTGGCCATGGAAACCCACTGTGCAAGTCACACTCTCTCAGCCTGAGAGGAAGGCAAACTCCCTCTGAAAAGACCTTGCCAAGAAGTCCAAAAGTTGGAAATGACTTGAAGGCACACAACAACAAACTAGTGGGAGTGACTAAACCTTATTTATGTATTAAATGCATATTCCATCTTCTGCTTATAAATAGAATTCAAGGTAACAATGAACTAATCATGAAGCAAAAAGGTATTGTTAGATCTGAAACAGGACTCCTGGTTTGTCACTCCTCTTACATAACAAAAGGTGTATGTGAGCTTCCAATTTTTGGTTTAAGGGACCCAATTTGTATTCAACCATATATTTTTTGCCTACTGACTGGTATCTAGTTATTTCAGTCACAACCACTGTTGAGAGAAGGACATGGACAGAGTGCATAAGTACACTGTTTGTGAACAGAAAACCAGGATTCTGGCTCACCATTACATTGAGACACAATTGTTGAAACAACCTGCACAGGACCAGACTGAGTATCTCTCTTAAATTCTTCAGCTTAAAAGAGATGTTACTAATTTAACATAATCCATGTTTCAATTGCCTTTCAGGTTTTTTATAATTAAACTCAAGGTAGTCTGCATTAAAATACAAGTACATTAATTTAACTCATCAAGCCACTTTTAAAAGAAATGATATAAATTTACATATGTAAATGCACACATTTTAAGCAAGAGCAAAAGAACTATTTCAGGTATGCTCAGCAGACTCTTCAACCCCATTTCGGTTTGAAGAGAGGTGTGCTCTGTAGCACTTCTGTTCAAGAAGAACAAACCCAAAGTCCCCTTGGCTTGCAGAATTAATTGTGTCATTCTCCAAATCCCAGTCCTCTTCATTCATTGCACGGATCTTTAAAAGCTGTTGCAGCTCAAACAAATTAGTTTTTTCACAGCAAAATATTAAGCACCAAGAGCCACCTCCTTCTCCCCAAATGCTCTTTAGGACAGGGTTTGGGAATCTGTGCCGCCTTGAAGTTGTGGATCCCAATTCCCTTTAGGCCTAACCAGACTGGTCCTTTCGTGAGGAATTAGGGAGTCACCAACATTTGCAGCTCCACAGGTTTTCCACTCCTGTTTTGAGATGTAAATATATGAATGTTGATTCCTACAAGTTTAGATCTCCTATTTCCAGAGGCTTTGCCAAATACACTTGTCTAATTCAAGACAACAAAGACAAAAACCCTTTTAAAGCAGAAATGCCATTCAAGGAGAAGAGAGGGGCTTCAATTGACATCCAGTATAGTAGAAGCCATAGAATTATTATTTAGGACCACTTGTGTCTTATTTATGAACAGGCACAAGAAAGCAACTGATATTGAAAGCCAATGTTTCCCACTTTACTCTAAAAAAACCAGCCTCAACCTGAAATCTTAGCCCCACGTACCTATTGAAACCCATAAAGGTGCCTCTTCTTAAGCAATATCTAATTGCATAATGATTATATGTATGTTAGTGAAAATCAGATAGATTAGTGTCAAGTGACAGTTGTACATAAAGCCAAATATGTTTTACAGAAAACAAGACTACACGATCTTGCTTGGAGTATACATTACAAGAAGTCTCTCAGCAGAAAAAAATATTTTGCAGTGTGTAAAGGACAGTTAACAGAGTGATCAGCATCTAAATAGTAAGCATAGATAAAATTCCAGTTAATTTTATGATCTCAAATCTATCAAGTGCTTGGAAGGGTTATTTTTGGGACCACAACTTCAGAATTCCCAAATCATGGCCAGTAGCTTAGTGGCTGGAGAACTGTGGGGGTTGTGATCCCAAAAAGTGGTTATCTTCCAAGCTCTGTTCAACAGCCTTAAAACCTAAGCTTTCCTCTGGCTTGTTCTTCTGGATAGATGGATGGATGTGGCACACAGAAAATTACTGTAACAATCTCCTCTGAGAATGTGCTTTCCTAATTGCAATGGATTTCCAAGCAAGCATACTGCAGCCTTAGAGCTCTAAATATCTGCAACTGAACCAACACTGTAGAGTGACAAATTGCACAGGGGAAATATATAATAGTTATCTATAAAGAGACACTTGTACTGCCCTCTTATCTGGGAAAGTACTGTACATGATCCAACTATAAAAACATTTCATAGCTCTTGAATACCAAGCTCTTCTTAAAAGCATCACTCTGAAAGTGCATTCAGTATCAGGTAAAAATACTGTTGCTGCCATAGATAGCTTTCTTATAAGGCTAGTCAGAGGCGTCACTTGGGGAATGTGGAGGGTGCGGACCACACCGGACTGGGTAGAGAGCCAGGGAGGGGGGCAAGGCAATTCTTTCCCCCCTACTCACACTGGGCCTAGTTCAATGCAGGGTGACAGACAAACCACAGGGTATACAGTTTCCTCTCTTCTACTACCTTCTCAAGGAGAACTCCTAGTGATTCTCAAACAGCTCTCAGAGCATAAATAACAGCCTAAACCATGCTTTTGAGGATATGAAAGAACAGAATACCACATTTCCCCCATCCAAACCCAGGCTCAAACTACAGTTTCAGAACTTGGTTAGACAATCACTTGCAAACCATGGTTTGTCAGAATGTGCTGATGTTGACATTTCCATAAACTGTCCCACAGTCTAAATAAAGGCAGATGAATTTAGAAAGGTGTTCTAGTAACCTTACAACAGCAGCCAAAAATGAGGGATTCATATGTTATGCTTATATCTTTCTGAATGACTTCAGGAAAGGTAATGTATGCTCACAGCAACATACACAACAGGGCTGCACAGAAAAGAAAGCTGGAATTAGGTGATTTTTCCCCCCAATGTGCACATATGGTGGAAAATTGATATGTACTATCATGACATGCATGAAGCAGACCACAGAGCTATAACATTCAAACACATCCCTGTAATATATATACTGTAGTAAGTCCAAAGTGATTCCATATGGTGGGGAATATTTGGCCCCACAGATGTTTTAGACTCTAGCTCCGAGAAGACCAGCCAGCATGGCCAGTGGGCAAGAAATATGGGAGCTATTGGTGAAACCATTGTAAGGGCTAAAGGCTCCTCACCCTTATGATAACAAGATGGGGTCTTTATGTTTGCTTTTCAAAAGTCCTGCAGACCTCATTATACTCAACAGGCCTGAAAAGTAACTAAAACCATATTTCTACTGTTTAAAAAAATACTCTGACACTTCACTGTAATGTTAACTTGGTAATGCTATTCCATCTTAGTCGTCCTGGTTGTTATTAAAAACACATTACTAATTTTAAATTATTGAAACACTTCATCTTGGCACCTGATGGGTCTTAAAACTACTTTCCCACAAATACTTCAAACAACTACCATTAGCATTTCTGATCTATTGTGTTTTTACCTTCACTATTGCATGCCAGAGACTGGCGAGTGCAAATGCTCGTATAGCTAGTAACCACTGGGCTATCTGAGGGTTTTTGATTGTATACTGTATGCCTGAAAGCATTTCCTTATATCCAGACGCATCTACTGAAGACATGAAGTGTAAATAGTCAAGGAAAATGTATGGTTTCTGGTTGTTCACAAGTCCCATGCGGTATTCACTGAGCGCAGCAGCAAGAACAGAGTTCAACTCTGAAGAGGGGACTTCCTTGGAGTTTGAACCCTCAAGAAACGCAAGGCGAACTTCATCCTCAATAACTCCCATTTCCAGTTCCAACAATTGTTGCTTTTGGTTGAACTGGAGCTCAGACAGCCAGAAATGTGCAAAATGAACAAAATTGTGTCCAGAGCAACTCCATTCCCCCATCTCACTAATAAGAGTATGGGCTGTCTCCAGCCAGCCCATGACTGCAGTGCTATCAAAATGATTGAAGAGCTTCTCAAATAGATCTTTTTCTGGGGAAAAGGGGAGACTAAGTGATTCCTTGGAGGACGCAGCTCCGCTGGCCCTGTCACTGAAACAGGGTGGCACTTTTTTGCCAATATGAGGCAGTGGGACAGCTTTAAACAGAGAACAGTTCCTCATCTTGAGAGAGAAGAACTCCTTTTGCAAATGATTATTAGCTACATGAGAGCTGTTCACTAATGAGCAGATATTCGGAAGACGAAAGACCTCATTCTGCTGATTTAGGGCACTTTTGCGCAGCTGCTGATGTCCTAAATCATCTTCTTGTTCCATATTAAAAGAGATATGCACCATCCGCCTGTCCTCCAAGCTCTGCATTGTATTGAGCCACAGTATATGGTGGAATGCCTTTTAGCTGCAGCATGAATTATGAGTTAATGAATCTCAATATGAACCTGAAACAGAGCATAAACACAGGACATTAACATATGAATACATTCATTTTTACTAAATCAGAGTCAATAATTTTAATCCATTAGTTTCATATGCAAACAGTGATATGATACAACCCCTACAACAGTTTGGGTTTTAAAATAAGGTGTTGCTGATTATATTTTCCTATTAGCGTGAGTAACGGCACTTGCAACTTGTGAATGCTATGTTACATGTCAGTTGATGTTACTATGTTGTTGTTTTTTACATTTTTAATTAAAATTCACCAGAAAGAAATAATTTTGAATTGACAAAATATCTGAGCTACAATTACAGTTGGACCTCCGTATTCGCTGGGGGATCTGTTCCAGACCCACGCAGCCCCACCCCGCAGATACAAAAATCAGTGCATGTTCAAGTCCCATTGAAAGTAATGGTGGCGGCACACAGGCACCGCCATTAACTAAAACAGGGTTAAATCTGTGAATGGCAAGTCTGCCTATTTGGAAGCTGTGTTGTATCCACTTTACGCTACCCATTCTCCACCACAATAACCCTATCAAGTACCCAACTGCCACTAAAGTAAAGAAGACATGTCAAAAAGTACATGATTCTGCTATGTTAGCGCACCTGTTCTGGCATACATTTACCTTCTTTCCTTTTAGAAGTGGATCACTGCAACTGACTTTTGCCCTTTTGCTATGTGATGCAAAGCAACTGCTGTCCTTCTCCGGCAAACCTGACACCAGAATACTTACTACATCACAATCGCTTACTTTAACCAATGGGATCCTAGCAGGTGATTTATGATGTCATTGTCTGGAATCAAATGGAATATAGAAACACTTTCATTTTTAAAAGGGGGATTTCTTATGGATTATTGCTGTTACTGTTATTATTGTTCTAGCTGTTATTTCTATTATGGCTTTTTCTCAGTTTTGAGACTGAAAGCAGCTTACAACACATTAAAAAAACATACCAAGTTAAAGAAGTTAAGACAAAATGAAATAATAAAAACTGGGTTAAAAGATATGTCATTACACACATCAACAGATCAATGAGCAAGATCCAGCACAGTGTTTAGGTGGGATGGGACTCCTATAGAAATGCCTGCCGAAACAAAAAGGTCTCCTCTTGTCTGTGAAAAGAAAACAGGGAGAGTGCCAGTCTAGCTTCTCTGGGAAGGTAGTTCTAGAGCCAGCAGACTGGTTTGTAAAGGAGCAAAGCTTGGGATCCACTGGGTTAGATCCTATTCTTACTGAAGAAAAATCATTGCTAGTATCAGGGAGGTAACCTGATTCCTTTAAGGTATGCAGTCAGATGCTAAAGCTAAGTGTTGTTCCACCAGTGCATCTGAATCTATACAAACAGCCCCAAGACTAACATCCATATAACAAAATGAAAGCGATTCAAAAGCTACAGATTTCCTAAGCCTGGAGGAAAAATCGTGTTCAACTTAACTTACTTAAATATTTACAGTGCCTTGCAGATGTATTTACATCCCATGGAGTGTTCTACATTTTGTTGTACAGTCAGCTCTCACATTTGCGGCTTTGACTTTTGCAGCTCTGATTATTCTCCGTTTCGGTTAATGTGTTATCTCTAGATCCTCCAGCGTGACTCTGTCAGACACTGACCATAGACATGTGCTGGAGAACCTAGAGGTTCATAAACAAAACACTTATCTAGACATTTGTAAGTCCTCCAGCACACGGTTCTATGGTGAATCTCTGGCAGGTTGATGGTGTCACACTGGATCATTTCTGCAGTGTGTTTTAGACCTTAGACTTCCTTAAATGACTACTCAAGTTTTCATTATGTTGTTTCTTCAACTATGCTCTCCAATGAACTCTGGGCCCTTCCAGAAGGCAGCGCATCATGCGGGAGTGAAACTGCACACAAGGTGACTCCAGGAGACAGTGGGTTGCACCAGGGATTATTTGGTCATTGGACTATTATCATTATCTGGTTGCACCAGGCTTGCGAATGCATATGCCTCCCCACACTACAAATCCCAGGAGTCTATAGGATGGCAGACTAGCCGTTAACAGTGGGGTCAAACCAGACTATTTCTGCAGTGAGGATGCGGCCTTAGATTTGTAGTTCTACAAGGTCTTTTGCCTTCTTGACCAAAGAGTGCTGGTGACCCACAAAACTACAGATCCCAGGTTTCTACAGGATGGAGCCATGGCAGTCAAAGCAGTGTGCCTCACCAAACTACAATTCCCAGGATTCCAGAGCACGAATCCTCGGCAGTTAAAAGCAGTGTCAAACTGGCTTCTACAGTGCAGACACAGCTTGGGACTCAAAGTGGTTTAGATCCCTAACACACTGGAGAAAAAATCCAGTTTGAGACCACTTTAACTGTCCTGGTTCAGTGCTAGGGAATCCTGGGAAGTGTAGCTTATAGTGGCCCCAGAACTCTCTGACAGAGCAGGCTCATTCTCTCACAAAACTACAGCTCCCAGAATTCAAAAGCATTGAGCCAGGGGCAGTTAAAGTGGTGTCAAACTGGATTATTTCTGCAGTGTGTTTTGGTCCATACTTTACCTCACAAAAAGCAGAAATATATAATACTAGAAAAATATAATATATATAGAGATTTGTAAATGTAAACAATATAAATATATGTTTAATATATTTACATATTGTTATATATTTCTGCTTTATATATAATATATATTTTATATACATATAATATATATATTATATGTACATATACAATTATATATATGTATGTATATATATACACACACACATATATACTATATATATATATATATATATATATAATACATATACATATTATATATATTCATTCCACTTTTTGTGAGGTAAAGCATGTTTAATAACATGATAGAAACTATAATGCCTGATATAGGTCCAAAACACATTGCAGGAATAATCCACTTCGAGACCGCTTTAGCTGCCCTGCCTCAGTGCTAGGCTACCCTGGGAGTTGTAGTTTATTGTGACCCCAGAGCTCTCTGCTAGAGTGACAGACAGGCTCAAGTTCTCACAAAAAAACTACACTTCCCAGAATCCCCAGCATTGAGCGAGGGCAGTTAAAGGGCCTCAAAGGGGGGTTTGGGCACCAAGCAAAGCCCCGCCCCTTTCGTGACGTCACCGTCCCCTCTCCCTGAGTGAGGCGTCACCTGCAGCCTGACGTTGAGCATCATAGAGGCCACGACGTACAGGTAAGGGAAGTTGATGCGGAGCTTCCAGGCCAAGTCGAAGAAGATGAGCAGCGTCCGCGTCAGGCCCTTGCAGAAGACCCCGTAGGAGCGCGCGGCCACGGAGGAGGAGAGCCGCGCGGCCAAGGCTGAGAGCAGCGGCCCCGCCGCCATGTACGACTCAGCGCTCTCGAAGCCACGCCCACGCCGCCCGAGACCCGGATGTCCAGCGCCTTTAAAAAACAGCCGTTTGGGCCACAGGTTCGGCCGTAGGCAGGAGAGTGCGGCGTCGTGACGTCATCACGCACGCCCCCGCCCCGACCAATCGGATCTCGGCATTTAGATTTATGATTTCCTTTCACCTAAAAGCCTCCCTCAGTTTGGCTCTTCCTTTGCGCTGACAGGATCTCTTAAAAGTCACGATAAAAATAAATTTAATTAAATTAAATTAAAAAATAAAATCAAAATAAGAAAGAAATATTAAAAATTGAAAATAAATAAATAAAAAGTAAATAAAATTAAACATTAAATATAAATAAATAATAAATAAACCAGGTCCAGTAAAAATTAAATAAAAATATAAAAAATAAATAAATAAACAAGGTCCAATGGGGGGAAAATATATAAATAAATTAAACCAGGTCCAATAAAAGTTAAATAAATATAAATAAATATAAATAAATAAATAAGCCAGGTCCAATAAAAATTAAATTAAGATATATAAATTAATTAATAAATAAACAAGGTCCGATAAAAAAATTAAAAAATGGAAATAAATTAAACTGGGTCCAATAATAAATAAATAAAAGTGAAATAACAATAAAAAATTAAATATAAATAAATAAATCAGGTCCAATAAAAATTAAATTAAGATATATAAATAAATTAATAAGGTCTGATGAAAATTTAAATAAAAAAAATAAACTAGGTCCTGTAAAAATGAAATAAGAATAAAAAATTTAAATACAAATAAATAAAACAGGTTTGATAAAAAATTAAATAAAAAATAATTAAATATAAATAAATAAACCAGGTCCGATAAAATGTAAATAAAAGTTTAAATATAGATATAAATAAATAAATAAAGTCCAATAAAATTTAAATATAAATAAAAATTTAAATATAAATAAACCAGATCTGATAAAAACATTAAATAAAAAAAAATTAAGCCTGCCAGCCCCTTTTCCTTTTGGACAACAGCCATATAAGCTCCTGCTGTTGACATTCAAAGCCCTCCATGGACTGGCCCCTCCTTACAGGGACGTAGCTAGGATTTTAGGAAGGGGGGGGGGCCAGACTAAGTGCCAGACCCCCCCCCCCTCCGGCTACATCCCTGCTCCTTACTTATCAGACCTTCTTTCTCCTCACCTTCCCACCAGGGCCCTCCGTTCTGGTAGTCAAGGGTTCCTGTCTCAGCCCAGGATTTCCTCTGCCCCTTCCCAGATTCGCCCCTTTTCACTCGCTGCCCCTCACTCCTGGAACCTTCTTCCCCCAAAAGCAAGAGCCATCACTTCATTAACCAGCTTCAAAACGGAGTTGAAAACCATCCTGTTCAGAGAAGCCTTCCCAGGCATTGCATAATTGTCGCTTACCATCTGATGTTCTTTTAGTGCCTGTTTATCAAACCATTTCCTGTATTGCTATGTATTGTATATGTATTATCCTACTTGAGAGTATGTATTTTCCCTGGAAAATGATTAACCATCCATTATGAAGCCAAGCCCTCCCTTCAGTCCATCTGCCTTGGTCCAGGCCTTGGAGGTAGAGAGGAACTGCTGGACCTCTTACCCTTTCCCTCCACCACTCCCTTCTCCTTCTGTGTCTTGTCTTTTTAGATTGTAAGCCTGAGGGCAGGGAACCGTCTAACTAAAAAGATTGCATGTACAGCGCTGTGTAAATTTACAGCGCTTCATAAATAAAGGTTTATAATAATAATAATAGTGACCCTCATGCCTGTTTCTTGATACATTGGGTATACTGTTCTACTGCAAATTCAAAACAACCAATCTAGCTCTGTAAAGTTATTTCGCAAAGCTCTGGTGCTACAACAAACTACAATTCCCAGAATTCCATAGCATGGAGCCACGGTGGTTAAAGTAGTGTCAAAACAATTACAGTACTGTATTTCTGCAGTACAGATGCAGCCATAGTTGAGGTCATGCAGTGTTCGGATCGTAAATCGATAGATCCCAGCATTTTACCTTTTGTCCAAAATGTCCCTGGGAGAAGGCACCTCAAAGCCAAACAAGGGCAAATTGGAAAAGCTGTGAGGTTCAGAGTTGAAATGCCTGTCCAGCAGGTGATCTCTTGTGTAATATTAGGCTGCATCCCCACTGGGGAGATAATAACCTGGTTTGGCACCAATTTAAGTATCTTGGCTCAAGGCTATGGGATTCTGGGAGTTGGAGTTTGTTGTGGGACTCAGAGCGGAGACAAGATGTTCTCTCCAAGTTATGGTTGTTCTGATGTTATTATCTTCAGTGATCAGAAGCGGATATCCCCATTGAAGCAGATGTTGCTCAAGTCCATTGGTCCTTTTCCAGTACATAGTTTTCTTCAGCATTACAGATGTGTTTGATTCTTCATTGAAGAAGGTCCTTGGTGGTCATACTATTGTTTTGTCAGGCCTTTGGCTTTTCACCTTGATTGGGATGAATTTTAAATCACACAGTTGGCCCTCTATATCCACAGATTCTTTATCCACGGATTCAAACGTCCACAGCTTGTAAATATTCTCTCTCTCTCTCTCTATATATATATATATATATATTAAATTCCAAAAAGCGAACCTTGATTGTGCCATTTTATATAAGGGACACCGTTTAATTATGCCATTATGCCATCCATGGATTTCGGTATCGACTGGGCTCCTGGAACCAAACCCCAGCAGATACCAAAAGCCCACTATACTTTATTTTTGTACTTTTGTTGTGATTATATACTTCACTTTAGGACTCTGGTGGAAAGGAAAGTATTTCATACATACTTCCCATATCCCATGTATACTACCTACCAGTAGTAATAGCAATATTAATGATTAATAATACATTTACAGTGAAAGTGGTGGAAACAGTGCCACATATCACCAGATATATTTTAATCGGCACAGTTAAAAACAAACAAACAGTACAATTCCTGCAAGGAGGGTACTGTTGTACTGATCTCCAAGTGTCTTATTCCTCCAATCTTTTATATTCTGTGTCATGCTGTGTCAATTTTTCCAGGATTACATCAGCATAGTTATTCTAGCGATCCGCACCCACGGACGGCAATTATGCGCTTCTGCTGCCAAGATACACAATATTAAGCCACAAATAAAGCTCAACTTTGTTTGAAAATGGGCTTCCTGTTTCATAGCTAAGGACTGTTGCTGCCATGCCAAAAACTCACGGGGCCCCAACCTCAGACCAGGTCTAATATTTATAACAGTGGCCCTCCAGATATTGTTGGACTGCAACCCCCATCATCCTTTACCATATTAGGTACAGTTGTAGCCATGTTAGGTACAGTAATGAGTAGTAAGCCAAAGTCTGATGTGTAATGCAAGTATAGGTCAGGCTAACCAAATTTTATGTACGGTCTGGGCCCTCAAATCTTGTAAGTCCTAGTGACAATCTAAGTTGGGTCTGTATGCCTGTATTTCAGGTATAAGAGAGTCAGTATCGAGTAGTTGGTTTGAACATTGGACTATGACTCTGGAGAACTGGGTTCAAATCCCTGTTCAGTCGTGACTCACTAGGCAAGTCACATTCTCTCAGCCTCAGAGGATGGCAATGGCAAACCCCCTATAAATAAACTTGCCAAGAATGCTCTGTGACGATTTGATGTCACCGTTTGTTGGAAATGACTTGAAGGCACACGACAACAATAAGAAACAAGGAAAAGGATGTTGTGAGATTTATAGGTCAGCACTCAGCGTTCACTGTGTTCCCCCAGCCTTTTCAAGGAAGAAAACGCTATTAAATCAAGGAGAGCAGAACAATCCGGTATCGCTTACGCAACTGCCGTCTGCGTTTGAGTTCCCGCCCTGACTCTGAAGTTGTTGGTTTTTGTTTAAATAACGTTAATGGGAAACAGGCTTCCTGAAGTTATGCAGCTTGTTTTCCATGCGTCACTGAGTAGCAGAGAAGGAAATAAATGGAGGAGCCTAATTTGTGCCTAACGGTTTTCTGCTCTGGGACTCTAGGGACCAAACGGAGGTCCACAACGTGGGAGGAAAACCTAGATGTTGTGGGGAATGTTTGCTGTTAAATCATTGGCTTTAAAAGAGAAAAGAGAGACGTATCATATATTAGGCATTATAAGGAAATAGATGCTTTCTGTAAAAGAAACTGTGTGAATTATGGCTCTTGAAGGCTTCAAGGATATGCAGTTCACTTTTTTGGAGAGGTCCAGGGCCATAAAAAAGGCCTGAAGGCTACGTTTCACTGGTCTGTCTTCTTAGGAGGCGTTGTGTTTAATGTTAAATAACACAAACACACAGGGATATATAGCGGCCTCAAACTGTATTAGTTCTGCAGTGTGTTTTGGACCCATGTGGGTTGTTTCACTTAGTTATGGGTGTGAGAGAGAAAAGGCCTGCCTTTTCTCACTGCCCTGTTTTAGCACTTCAACCCACATGGGTCCAAAACACACTGCAGAACTAATACAGTTTGAGACCATTTTAACTGCCCTTGCTCAGAGCTAGGGAATCCTGGGAAATGTAGTTTTGTGAGACTGGGCTTTCTCTCTCAGTGCCACAAACTACACTTCCCAGGATTCCCTAGCTCTGAGCCAACGCAGTTATAATGGTCTCAGGCTGGGTTATTATTTCTGCAGTGTGTTTTGGACCATTGGGCCTTCTGTCAGAGAGCTCTGGGTCCACAATGCACTACAACTCCCAGGATTCCTCAGCACTGAGCCTCCAGGACACACAGAAGGCAAACGGTTCCTGACAAGGCAAGAGCCAGGAACCGCGCAACTGGGTCAGTAGCACAAAAATGGCGGCCGAGGCTGAGGCCAAGGCGCCCCTCGAGCGAAAGAACGTCTTTCGTCCGAGGGTCGGAAATTGCCGAAGATACACGAAGAGCCGAATGCTTCCCCTTCCGAGCATCGACGAGCCCTTCTTCCCCGGAGGGGGCGGGGCGAACCGAGGAAAGTCGAGCGCTTCCGAAGGCTGGGAACTTCGGAACACGAACTTTGCCGAACCCTCTCGCGGAGTGGGCGGAGCTTAAACGAAGAGGCGCCGCTTACCTCCGAGGCTCAGTTCCAAGCGGAGCCTGTGCGAGTCTAGGGCTGGCCTTTTCGTAGTGACGAGCGCGCATGCGCAAACCCGCGCGAGGCCGGATGTGAGCGGGGCGGCCGCTTCCTGTTTCCTGAGCAGCTTCCTTTCGCGCTTTGGGTGGTGGCTGTTACCTCAGCGCTCTTTCCCAGCGAGGGCTCCCCCTCAAAGGCCCGAAGCGGAGGCGGCTGGGACGCCTTTCTCCCCTTCTTGCCGCCTCTTCCTCTTCCCCAGAAGAATAGAGAGCCTCCGCTGCCGCCGAGGAAGCCGCCCCGATGCAGGCCATCAAGTGTGTGGTGGTGGGAGACGGGTAAGTGGCTTTATTACTCAGGGGCTTTATTAATATGGCCTCTCTAGGAATATGTAGGTCCTCCAGCACAACTCTATGGTCATTGCCTGGCAGAGGTTGACCACAGAGTTGCCCTGGAGAGTCCTAGAGAGGACTCTCCAATAAGCCTTTGTGGCTCTTCCAGTGCAACTCTATGGTCAATATCTGGTAGATGTTGACCACAGAGTTGCGCTGGAGGACCAAGGGATTCCTAGAGAGGACACTCCACTAGGCATTTATAGCTCCTCTGGTGCAGCTCTATGGTCATTCTCTGACAGATGTTGACCACAGAGTTGCCCTGGAGGACCTAGAGGTTCCTAGAGAGGTATTGTCTCAGGTAAAAACATGGTGTTGGTGTTGTTTGCAGTTTTCCATATTCACGGGGATCATAAAATCATGAAGTTTGGAAGAGACATCTGCCTCAGCCCCAGCAAATATGGAGGGATGGGTGTATTTTCAAGCCGTGGGCGGCTGGCTCCATGGAGACGGAGGGCGGCTTGTACTCAGAAACATAACGCTTTTAGCAGATATGATTCTGAGGAAGACTTTAACCAAAAGCTGCACTGAAGGACCTAGAGAGAACGCTCCAATATGCGTTTGTAGCTCTCCCTGCGCATTTCTGTGTTCAGTGTATTG
Organism: Sceloporus undulatus; assembly: GCF_019175285.1. NCBI lineage: Eukaryota > Metazoa > Chordata > Lepidosauria > Squamata > Phrynosomatidae > Sceloporus > Sceloporus undulatus. The sequence goes on from NC_056529.1 coordinate 30,415,960, forward strand.
CAAATGTTGACTACAGAGTTATACTGGAGGACCTAGCGATTCCTAGAGAGGTGTCCTCTCAGGTAAAGACATAGTGTTTTTGTTATTTGGGGCTTTTCCACATTCACGGGGGTCCTGTGCCCCTAACCCCAGCATACATGCCTAGAGGGAAGCCATACCTCCCAGTGGAAGTGGGATCATGGTGTTATAGTTGTGTGGTGAGGAAGGGCTCCAACAATCTTCCTTCCCTTCCTTCTCCCTCTCTTCCCATCTTATATCCACCTTCCTTTAATCTTCTTGGTCTAACATATATGCAGAGTAATGGATTAACACTTGCTATGTAGAGGGATCTTGTAGCACTTTTGAGATGAACTGAAAGGAAGAAGCTGGCAGCATGAGCTTCCGTAGATTTCAGCCTACTTCCTCAGATTCATATATATATATATATATATATATGAGAGATAATTTATGATATGCTGTTTGGTGCAGAGCAGCAATACCCCGAATTGTATAGTATCTTTCAATTTCCTGTCTAACAGTTCAGTCCTCTGCATGCCTATCCAGAAGCGAAGTCTTCATCTGAGGAAGTACTATAGATTGAAGTCTACAAAAGCTCCCGCTGCCAACTTCTTTCTTTAATTTAGTCTCAAAGGTGCTACAAGATCTCTCTACATACTGATTCTACAGACTAACGCGGCTATATCTTTGAATTCTACCTCATATTAAAACCTGGTTTTTTTCTCTCGCTCAAAATAATATACAAATTCCCAGGCACAATGATATAGATTCCCTGATGGAGACGGGTGCTGCCTCCGCACTGCGGACATGAATCTGTTTCAACCCTGCTTTAACTGCCATGGCTCCCATCAGTGGAATTCTGGGAATGGTAGTTTGTTGGGGCATCAGAGGTCATTTAAAATTTTTGTTAGCCACCTTGAGTCCCTGTATTGGGAGAAAGATGGGATATAATTAATAGAGTACCAGTAATAATAATCGCCTCATAAAGAAAGCAAAGGGAGAGGAGAAGCCCCTTCTTCCCCAAATGGCCAAGCTGCTTTGTTTGAAAGCACCACCCCAATCCCTCCCTTCTTAAGCCTTTTAAACTGTTCTTGAGGGTAAGTTAAATTGGCATGGTCTAGTTTTCTTCCCCCAGCTTCACTATGGCTGCATCTGCACTATAGAAATGATCCAGTTTGACACCACTTTAAACAGCCATGGCTCAGTGTAGTTCATTCTGGCACTAGAGCTCCCTGACAGAGAAAGCTAAATGTATCGCAAAACTGCAATTCCCAGAATCCCATAGCATTGAGTCAGGGGAGTTAAAGCATTCCCAAACTGGATTATGTCTGCAGTGTGTTTTGGACCTCTGTTAACTTCTGGCCAGTTTTGGGGTAAGTCAAATTATAATCGGTGTGTTCATTGGCATTTGTTCCTGGTAAGTGTTTAGGATTCAAGGCTCAGTCTCTCATAATGCCCATCCCAGCTGTGTCTTCTGTGTGGGTTTATAAAGTAGGGCTGTAGGAAGTCTGTCTGTATTCTTGAGTAAATATTTATATGTCTGCAAGGCCTGCCACACCTACTTTCCTTCCTTAACACTATCCCTATATCTCAGTTGCTCCTGATGTTGTATTCTCACTGGATGTAGTATATATTTCCTACAGTGCTTCAACACATGCTTACAAACACACACAAGCAGCTCCTGCAAGAGCAGACTCACATCTTTTGGTAATGAATTCTGTATGTTAAATTTGTGTTGTTTGTGCAGGAGTACTGTTTTTCAGTCCTGAATTTCTCACCATTTATCTTCATATACCATATATACTCGACTATAAGTTGACCTCATGTATAAGTCGAGGGCAGGTTTGGGTGGCAAAATTGTGGATTTTGATATGACCTGTGGATAAGTTGAGGGTGAAACTTGGGATCATACAACAATGGATCTAAACGATGAAGCAAAGGAAAACAATGCCAAAGAACCTACAAAATTATGGCAAGCGTAACCGTTTTGGTTCACACTAAAGGCTGGATAGAAGAGAGAATAGAAGGAGATCAGTGCTTCCGGGAAAGATTGCACTCTTGCCTTTCACCAGGAGATAGTTCCCTTTTTAATAAGAGCTAAAGTATAGAATTTACATTGACCTGTGGATAAGTCGACCTAGGTTTTGGGGGTCAATTTTTAGACTAAAATTTCTAGACTTATACATGAGTATATATAGTATCATAGAATTGCAGAGTTGGAAGAGACCGCAAGGGCCCTGATCCAGTCCAGCCCCATTGTGCCATGCAGGAACTCTCCATCAAAGCATCCCCATTGACAGATGGCCATCCAGCCTCTGCTTAAAGACCTCCAAGGAAGGAGACTCCACTACACTCCGAGGAAGGAGTGTGTTCCACTGTCAAACAGCCCTTTCTGTCAAGAAGGTCCTCCTAATGTTGAGCTGGAATCTCTTTTCCTGCAGCTTGCATCCATTGCTCCAGGTCCTAGTCTCTGGAGCAAGTGAAAACAAGTCAGCTCCCTCCTCAGTAAGACATCCCTTCAAGTATTTAAACAAGGCTATCATATCACCTCTTAACCTTCTCTTCTCCAGGCTAAACATCCCCAGCTCCTTAAGTCGTTCCTCATAGGACATGGTTTCCAGACCTTTTACCATTTTAGTTGCCCTCCTTTGGACACGTTCCAGTTTTTCAACATCCTTTTTAAATTGTGGTGCCCAGAACTGGACACAATATTCCAAGTGGGGCCTGACCAAAGCAGAATAGAGTGGCACTATTACATTCCTTGATCTAGATACTATACTTTTACTGATGCAGCCTAAAATCACATTGCCTTTGTTAGCTGCCGCATCGCACTGTTGACTCATGTTCAACTTGTGGCCTAGACATTAGGGTTGTTGTAATCTGAGTCATTAAAACTGAAAGCTACATGGATCTGCATATTTATTTATTAGATTTATATCTCACCTTCCCTTATGTGGAGCTCAAGACAGTATACAGAAGTCTCTTCAGCCTGATTTATTGTCACAACAATCTTAAAAGTTTAGTAGCGACATGAACTCAGGGCTTCTAGAGTCCCATTATGGCATCCTTTATTCACTTTGAAACATGACAGGAGTTTGGAGATTGGCTTGCATTGTGAAATGACACCACCAAATATCGGTCTCTGTACAGAGGTAATGTTACTTAACCTATCTGTGTAAAGATGCAACTCGTCGGTATACTTTCAGGTGCTCCTTTTTTGCACTCAGAATGTGGCTCATGGTTACTGAATGATCCATGTAGTGTTTTTAACTCCCTCTGAATTGGAAAAGACTCTCTTGCCAGAATCTCAGTGCCCCTTTTCTTCCTTCCGAACAGAGCTCAGAATAGCATAGGAGGCCAGATGGAAAACAAGACTGATTTAGAATTTAAAAAACGACCAGAAACAAAAAAAAAAAAATCCTGTGTTATCTGATTTATAACTAGGCATCACAACATGTTTGTGTAGCTTCTCTGAGAAATGCAAAGTCTTGATACGTTCATTGATTTGGCACACTCTGCTGTATTTGGGATGTCTTCTTTTGGAAGCTGGTTCCTTGCAAAGAAATGTGGGATCACAAAGGTTTAAAAATACTAATGTTCCTTTATTTTATTAATCCATCTTGTTGCCAGTAACAGTGTATGGTAAGAGTGCTTTACTAAGCTGCAGAGTAATAAAACTATAAAGTGAAATGCCTATAAAATATTGGTTAAATCTCGGGGCTTTTTTATTTGGTGTCTCTTACTGGACAGGAAAAGGAAGCTGCTTTTTAAAACTGTATGTCTGACCCTGCTTTGAAAGTTGGCAGTTAGGACAGATAGGAAAGATTAGGCAGAATGAAACAACCACTCATCTATTCACAACTTTCTGTTTGTGGTAGTTCCTCCATTTTTCCTTGAATAGCTACATGTCTGGCATCTTTATCTTATTCCCTGGAGGGACACTGGCCTTAACTGAGTCTTTTCAGAGCTTTCCATGTACTTGAATCGAATGAATTGTTACAGAGCCTGGGACGGTTAAACCATTTTGGAGCTGAGTATCTGTACAGAACTGATTCACAGGGCACTCAGCCAGAAAGCTGAGAAGGCAGGAAGCCTGGAATGGCGAAATTTACAATGGAGGCCTGTGGGACTTGCCTCTGCTTGCTGGCCTTTCCTCGCCTTAGTACTGCTTTCCCCAGCCTGGTGCCCTTGTGGGGCTACAGTTTCTGTTATAAAGAGGGTTTACAGAGCCTTAAAAATCCAGTTGTTCTGCCTTGTGAGAAAGTTCCCTGGGAGGAATAGCTTCTTTGTTCAGAGTCCAGCTTAAAATCTTAGATGGATTTCACAGGTGACAGATTAAAATAAAACAGGTCTTCTGGTGGAGATATTAACAAGTAGACTCAATATTGACCTAATAACTTGTAGAAAGTGTATTTTAACCAGAAAGTCCCTTATTATTGTCAAAATGCTCATTTTTCTGCTGTTATTGGTCATTTAGGTGCAGTGGAGGATTCTGCTATATATTGATAGAGTATGCAACCATGTGGTTATTTTGGGTGTAACTTAATTGGAATTTCCTTGAAACACATCTGAATCCTCCTATATTATCTTCAGTGCTGTAATCTGCAGCCTATGCATGTCTGCTGCAACTGTAGTCCTAGGTCCCCTTACTTGGAATAAGCACTCAGTGCTTTATTCATAAGTAAATGTGCATTCAGTTGGTTTGTACATTTAATTATGGAAAATGTTGCAAGTTCAGGTTTGAAAAGAAGGTAAGTACAGTTGGCCCTCCACATTTGTGGCTTTGACTTTTGCGGATTTGATTATCTAATAATAATTTTTGTTTTGATTCATTTGTTGTAGGAATTTGTCTAGGGATCTCTAGGTCCTCCAGCGCAGCTCTGCCAGACGTTGACCATAGAGTTGTGATGGAGAACCTAGAAGTTCCTAGTGAAAGCACTTTTCTAGGCATTTGTAGGTCCTCCAGCATGATTCTGTGATCAACTTCTGGCAGGTGTTGACCATAGAGTTGCACTGGAAGACTTGGAGATTCTTAGAGAGGTGGTGAATGTGAATGTGGAAGGACCACTGTATATTATATGTTTCAACCCCCTGCCCCCCCAAATTTCCATTTTGGCCCCCTAAAACTACTTAGATATTTTTTTTTCTTATGGCTGAAAACGTCTAGCAATTGTTGTTCAGTTCTTGCCTGAAACATTGGGAAGTAAAATCCCTGGCTGCCTTGAAGTCCTGCAGTGCTGACTTCAGACTTTCCAAAGGAGGGTCAAGGGATGAAAGCTTGGCAGTTTTCTGAACCGGGGAGGAATACAGTATTGTGGTCCAGTTATTACTGTATAAATGGGTGGGGTAACAATGAGCTAACAAAGCTGACTTCCTTAATAGTTTTGTGGTAATCAGCCTATTCAGTAGAGATTAAAAATCTGAACCTAACGGTGCATACTTCTATTTGCCTGACGCAAAAGAAGAAGAAATGTAGCTTCTGTCAATCCATTGAAGAATATTAGAAATTTAGACTAGAACATAAACTTATTAATGATTAAAATAAAAAGTCAGAATGGGACAAAAGTTCTAGTGATGCCACTCAGAAGTTGCAGAAGTAACATCCTGTAAAGTGATAAAAGCTTTAAAGTTCTACAAAACTCATCATTAAACAAGATGGTACAATACAAAGAAATCGGGGAACAAAAGTCCAACCTTATGGCCTGGTGTGTGCGACTCTGTAACTGCAAGATGGAGACTAATGGCTGAGATTTCAGCTTGCTGGGTTGTGCAGTTGGTGGTTTTTCTAACCCAGCTAGCTAGCAAGACTTGGACAAGTGCTCATTACTTTTTTCAAAGTACCACATTTGGTGACACTTTCTTTGTGCACCTGTTGGTTCTTCCCTCCATATCCCTCTCACTCACTGAGTTTTCCACCCTTTCTTCTGTTTCTTGGGAGGAGTTCCAATGTTGCAATGAGGTTTTTGTCTGGTACGGAAATCAGCGTTCACATGCAGAAGACCCCTCTTGGTTGGGCTTCTCAGCCTATGAAAGCAAAGCTCCTGCATTTCACATTAGGGAGGGATTCTTTATGTGCTACTCCCTGCAGCTAGAATTTCTTGGTTGGAGTTTTGAGGGTGAAGTGTTGTCTGGACAGGTCTGTTATGCTCCTTCAAATGCATGGAACAGCCATAACAGGCTTTTCAAGGAATGCTAAGTTACACAGCCACACCTTGCAATGCCTGTGCTCATTACAAATGTCTTTTATGCTGAATGCTTACACAGTGACTTTCATCTTCAAAGCGCTTGCAGACAAAGCGGTTACAGGAGTAATCCGCCCTCATGTTAGGCAGTTGTGGCTCGGGTTAGATCTTGTAACCTGGAGCTGGGGTTACAAGTTAAAAGTTCTGGTATTGAATTTAAATTGCTAAATGATCTTCAGAATTCATAACACGCTTTTCACTTCCCTCAAATTCTACTAGAACTGTTTACAATGTCCAGAGCTCCATAGCCATGGCATTTAGATTTCTATATCGCTTAATAACAAGCTCAGCAGCTTTACAATCTGTAAGTCAGTTGCCCCCAACAAGCTGGGTACTCAGTTTACTGACCTACGAAATGATAGACCTTGGAGCCCTGGGATTGAACTCACAATGGTTGTGGTTGCAGGAATGACATTTAACCACTGCTTGACCAGGCTCCTCCATAGGAGATGAACATGAGTCTAAAGCTTCCTCTAGTCAAACATAACAAGCAGTGTTATGTTTGTAGAAAGCCCACAAGTAGGATGTGAAGGCAGGAAGACACTTCTATTGCTCTTCTTCCCCTACCTCAGTATTCAATGCTGTATTGCACAGTTTGGACAATCATAGCCTGAAGCTGAAATTCGCACTATTTAGCTAGTACTCTTTCTTTCACTGCTTTATAATCCCAGTTGTTAATCCTGGAAGTCTTCAGTTAACTGTGTTCCATCATATTTTAACTGGGAAATTGGTTCCCAGATTTGGAACAAATTAGTACCTTAAAGTCCTAGCTGATTCTGAATCTGGAAACTACACTTTACTGGTTCACATTTAACAAGTCACTGACAATTTCTAGTGTTAATTCCAGTACACTTGAGGAAGGAAGGAGCTGCATCGTCTGTGGATACAAATCTTACTAAGCTGAAACACGATTATCGGGAAACATCGAGCGCCTTTGAACTTGGGGAGATTCCTGGCTAACAGCGACTGACAGTGGTCCTCTGTGGATAGCTCTAATTTCCTTTTAACCGAATATGCATTCACATTTCCTATACAGCTTTTTTGAGAGGCATGAGGAAAACAAGAATGAACAAGGGAAAGAAGAAGCAGCTGATGATGACAGGTCCCCAAAATTGGGGGGGGGGGGAAGCTAAAACAGATCCTCTGTTTACATGAAGTGTTGAATAATGTCTGTCCAAGAAATAAAATTGCCCCAAGCCAGTGAGTAGCAAGAGGATCAAATAATTGCCTTGAAAAACGCAGGTACTTGCCTTGCCATTCAGGCCTCTACAAGTGAATCAGAAGACCTGGATATCTGTAATATCTTTGGCTATTGATCTGATTTCTGTAGCACTTTCCAGTGTGGAAAATATTAGGCATGGCTTCTCTGTTTTCATGATAACTCAGTGAAGGAGACATTTAGGAGATAGACTTGGTCCCCTGCAAATAACAGGATTACATTTATCTTGGCTGAAGACAAATTGCTTTAAATATTATCAGATGTTGATGTGTAATTAAGTTGTGTTGAATGACTTGCTTGTTATTCCATTATGTCAATATGTTCTTATTGGGATTTTTTTTCTTTTCTTTTATAGTGCTGTAGGTAAAACATGCCTACTCATCAGTTATACAACCAATGCATTTCCTGGAGAATATATACCCACTGTGTAAGTATCTTCTTTTGAAGGAAAAAAACACCCTAACCTTTCTCAATGTCTGAGACAGTATTGTTCTTGATTTGCCCACCTTTTCAGAACTTCAGGCTGTTCGAGCTGAAAGGAAGTATATGTGTAAAGAGTTGGGTACTTGACCCTAACAAGTTTGATAACATAGCAAATATAATCTACTTTTTGGAATATAAATGTGAGATTTAAATATCTCACTGGTTTTCAGTTTTTAGCAATGTACTGCACAGAAAGAAGCAGACTCAGTATTAAAGAATGCACTGACTTTTTCTTCTTGTCCTATAGCTTTGACAACTATTCCGCAAATGTGATGGTTGATGGCAAGCCAGTCAATCTGGGCTTGTGGGATACAGCTGGGCAAGAAGACTATGACAGACTACGCCCGTTATCTTATCCACAAACAGTAAGCTTTTACAGTGGAAGGCTTGGGACATGCTGATGGGTGGTGCTGGGGACTTCAGACTGTAGGTCTGCAGGTGGTTGAGAATGCTTCCAGTTGAGCTTCAAATATGCTAATCCAGTATGCAAGACACCTACAAACTATGGGCAAATTGAGATAGTCCTTGTTAGTCCAAGCAACAGACCCAGGGATGAGTAGCAGCATTGGAATGGAAGGTCTTTTCAGTACATTGCCTTCAGTACTGTTGGATCACTACATTTCCAGACCAGCTCTTTTGGGAGCTGTCATACTGTGCTTTTGTAAGACCATGTCAAGACCAGTTTCAGACATAATGGTGCTGCACAGTTAGGTCAGTGAGGAAGTCATTCAGGATGGGGCAAGGTGAACAAATAAGACTTCATGAGTTTCTTCACACAAAGATCCTTTCAGGTATGATTCTGTGCTTCTGCCCAAACATGAAATTAACTGCATATTCTTTTGCTTGTGCCAGAATGCTATGTCTGTAACCACCATGACATGAGCAGCTCTGGTTCACAAGCATGCCTGTACTTCTGCATGGCTCTCATTTGTTTCTGTGGGCCTTTTGCAATGACTTGTGTCAGAATTTCTCACTCTTTAACATGTCATAATGTAATTGCAAACTTCCCTTCATACAGCTGCTTTCTGCTGCTTTGCTGCCTTTTCATCACTGTTATGTGTGTCACATTTTTAACATGAAGGGTTACTCATCTGGAATTCATTTGATGCTCCCATGGGGTTGGGGACAGAAATGGAGGCTACTGTGGTTGCTTTCCTTGGAGCTGCCCATTGGTTCCTGGGCTGAGCTCAGTGAGGTTTTTTTTAAAGGTTTCAATATTGGTCTATGTGTCAGAGTGATTGAACTGCATTGTCCAAATAATGTGTATTAATGCCTCACTCAGAATACTGTAAACCAGAAGGATGTCAAGAGTTAAATAATAGATGGAGGGCACAGAATAGATTCACCAGCAAGCCCTTGATGAGAGGTCAGCAACTCCTAAAAAGCAGCCTTTGTTGTTCTTGCTGGTCAGGCACAGTCTGACACTATCATTGCTAAGCAGTGATGATGATCAGCTTTTCCATGGCGTGTAAGAGATGAATTGTGACAGAGAGACTCATTTAAATGAAAATGTGAGCAAGGCTATAGCTCTAAAGTGAGTTCATTTGAATTATTTTGGATGGCAGTGATTGGAGCAAGGATATTGACAGCCTCTGTATGCGCTGCAGATGGAATTGGCATGTGCTGCCATTTGCCCATTGGGCAGAAGGAAAGGAGGAAGATGCTAGTCCCATGATGGTGAACCTCTGGGACGTGTGCCAGAGTTGGCATGCGAAGCCATTTTTTGTGGCACACAGAGGGTGGGGACAGGTGTGTGCCTTTTCCTCCTCCTTCCCATCCGTCCCAGGCCTTTATCTACCTCTGGTAGATATGCACAGCTCCAGGAACACTTCCAGGTCCAAAGGAAACATGTTTCTTTGTTAGAGTTCAAGTAAAGTTTTTTAAAAAAACTATGGGCCAAAACACACTGCAGAAACAATCCAGTTTGAGACCACTTTAACTGCCCTGGCTCAGGGCTAGGGGGTCCTGGGAATTGTCATGTATTGTGGCATCAAAGCTCTCTGACAGAGAAGGCTAAATGTCTTACAAAACTACAGTTCTCAGAATTCCCTAGCATTGAACCAGGACAGTTAAAGTGGTCTCAAACTGGATTATTTCTGCAGTGTGTTTTGGCCCTATGTCATCAGAATTGGACACTTCCCAACAGTGATCCAGTTAATTTCGTCCTGGCTTTTAGTTTGTCACATTGCCTGAACTTAAGATTCAAGTGTAGAAAATTTCTTTTTCTTATCTCATTGAACAGTCCTGTAGGAACAAAGTGTGCAGTTTTACTCTCGGTAGCCAAAGTTGAAGCTGTTTCACTTCAGTGATCTTCCCTGACAAGGTGCACATGCTATTTTATGTTTAACTTCCTTGGGAGTCTGTTTCTTTTCCTTGTATTTGCTTGCTCTCTGTATGGAAAGGAGATTTTCATCCCAGGCCTGAGAGTAAGGGATTGGCAATGTTATTGACTATATCACTGCTTCCGAGAGAACTGCCGGAAAAGCCAGAAAGAAAATAGAAAAGCCTTCTTTGTTCCAAGAGAGACTCCAGTGTGACTCATCTGGGACAGACACCAAGTGATGTGGAAAAAGCACACCTCAGACGTGCAGCTGAGTTCCTACATTAAGCCTAGACAAAAGGGAATCCGTAACTGCTTTAACGTTGGTCCTGTTCTGATCGCTGATAATAGGCCAAAAGCAAATGAAAGACCTGTCTTGTGTACAAGAGATCGTTCTAAGGCCAGGTTTGCCCAGAACCTTTGATACAAATCTCAAACATTTTTCTACTTCTTGCAACTAAAATTAGAGCACCTGCTAAACATGCCCATGCAACTCAAGGAAAGACTGTTGAATTGCTTGGAGCCAAATGTGGTTCGGCAAGTACAGCGAGTAGCCCTTTGGCTATTTGTGAAGTTTGTGCTCTTAATTTAAAGTACAGTGGTGCATTTAAACTGATTTGGTTGAAAGCTCTGCAGATGTACCGTTGAATGTGCGTTCCAGAAAAGAAATACTAGCTAGTACACCCAAGTGTTGTTATAGGGAAAGCGCTCATAATTTTAGACGAAATGGCTTCTAGTTAATGAGAGTTGTGTTCTCTGTTCAGATTAATTGTAAAATAACTGCTCAGGGTTAGTATTGGGCTAGCATACTTTCCCCCAGACAGGCTAACTTTCTTTAGGTAGGAGAATTTGGGTGGGTTTTTTAATACTTGGGAAAACATAGAGTTATATTGTTTCCTTACCCATATTTCTGAAGCGGTACAATCCCAGGGGGATTGGACCATGAGACTCGGCTGATCATGTAAGTGTAGAAAATGGACAAAGAGTTTGTTTTTTCCTATTAAGCCGCTCCTAACCTTAACTGAAGTTGTTTCATGCTATTACTAGGTTGAAGGAACCAATGGTAAGGATTTAACTCCCAGGGTGAAACGGCAACAGCTCTGCGTATGTAACACTTTCAACCATTAAGCTCAAGCTCTTCCATCTCTTTTTTGCTTCTGCTTCTGCAGCCATTAAACTGGCTTCCCATATTCTAGTGCCTTCATGTTGCCATGTAGATTCACGCAACCCGGAGTCTGTTTTTCTTTTTAAAATGAATGTTTGGTTTTTTAAAAAAAAGCAAACAGTTCATCAGATTAGGCTTTTATCGTACAAAGTCCAATTATTTGAAAGGTTTCATTCAATCTTTCCTTTTTTCTGAATGGGAAAACCACAAAAGTATTTGGGTTTGGTGGAAGGAGGCAACGATGTGGCCAAGAGGCACTTCATAACTGGCAAGCTGGAAGAGCTGCAGTGGGGCTATGGGAACACAGGAGTGTGAAGGGCTGCTCTTCCCCCTCTGTACTGCTGCATGGATCATTATTGTTGCACATTACCTGCGGAGGTTTCAGGGTGCTCACCTAACAGAAAGGCTGGAGCTACAACCGAATCAACTAACACTCTGAAGTACCACTGATTCTTTAGTGACCAATCTTCATTTCACATAATCTGGAGGTGAGATTAGACCAGAGAACATCAAAGATTAGCTAGACCTCACCTGTGGAACCTGAGTAATAAGTGAATGCATGTGGCCACTGCTTTGGCCTCTCTCTCCCCTTCTCCTTCGCAGTTGGCTCATACAACTAGCAACTTCTTATAAACAAGGTGTATCAACTGGTGCACCCCAGAGTCATGATATTGCACTGGATTGGAGTGTCAGGAATTGAACACAGCTGTAAAAATAGCAGAGGGCAATAGTAACACAGTTCATTTTTCAGCCCAGTATCATGTATACTGGGTGCTGGTGGGTTTGAATATTCCTCTGTATGAAGTATGTGAAAACACTTTCAAGGAGGAGACAGAATTCTCTCTTCCATGCTTTCTGTCTCTAATGGTTTTGGCTAGTATCCTGTTCAACATTTACGATATCATAAGATGGATGGGGGGCATACATTGTCAGTTATAACTATAGTGAAGGAATGCCATTGTTGGCTTTAATTTTTAAAGGGGGTGTTCATTTGTGTGATTTTTCCACCTTACAGTTTAGGGCAAGCTAAAGATCTCTGCTGCTCTCAGTATAATTTGTTCCAAGACAGCAGAACTGGGTGATATCAGAGTTGGAAGGGGTGATTCAAAATGATTTGCACAAAATTGAATAAGAACAATACCTCTGTTTGAGGGCAGTAGCACCACCTCCAAACTTTCTCCTGGTCTGCAAGAGAGGAAATGGGATGGTGAAAGTATTGATAGTAACGTATTTAGAAACCAGCGACTCCCAAGAAGAAAGAAAGCTGAAATATTTCACTGTCTTGCTTGCTGCAGACTAAGAGCATGTAAGCTCTGCATGTCAATGGATGTAAGAAAGTTGACTGGATATATCCTAGGACTACGCAGTCCTACACATACTCACTAGAAGGTCCCACTAAACTCTATATAACTTTTCTTCCGGAGAAAACATATCTTGTATACCAAGACTTTATACAAAAGTCATGCTGTTATCTGTGTTGACATGGTGTGCCCAAGTAAACAATCTTTAGACAATCCAAACCTCATCTCAAAAGCGATGCAGTAAGTTTTCCAGGACATGCCTCTTGGCACAATCCAGTATTGTATGTGTTAATATTGTATTACCTTGAAATGCAAACAATGTCTGAAAGTGTTTCTCTGCTGCCAACTCAGCATTCTCTCTGTTTGTAACTGGAAGTCTCCATGAGTGGAACTACAAGGCCAAATAATGAAGATTTCAGTAAACACAGGAAGTACCGTAACTACTGGAAACTAAGATTCTTAAAATACTGTTTTACAGGATGTGTTCTTAATTTGCTTTTCCCTCGTGAGCCCTGCATCCTTTGAAAATGTCCGTGCAAAGGTGAGTGGAAAAGAAATGGCTTTTTCGTTCCTTAAAAGGTATTCCAAAATGTTTTAACTTACATTTCTTCCAATAGCAAAATAAACATGTTCTTTTAAATGCTAAAATGAAACAATTAAAGCTGTATCTTTTAGAAGTGGACGACTCTTAAATGAACCATCGTGGCTGTAGTTATAAAATGAAAGTTGTTTAGATTTTGCTTGTCTCCTGAGAACTTTTCACAGAGAAGTAAAAGTATTCTTCACAGCAGGACAGACTACCAAATTTTGACAACTGAGGCTGCCCATATCATTTGAGATAAGGTGTTAATATGCTTTTTCTTTATGTAAACTACATTGGCGAACAGGAGTTGCTATCAGACAGTGCCATTTTGTAAGTGTAAATGCGAATGGCATGTTTGGCACATGGACCCTTCCTGAGAAAAGTTGGGTCCTATAAAGATATTTACCATGGAATTAGGAGTTATACCCTACTGCTGATCTTAACCCTCCTTTACAGAGATTTTACTGAATGGTCCTTCTGTTGTTAGCTCTAAACAGAGGGGAAGCCCTGGTTCATTTTCAGCAAACACATATTTGGAATGGGGTTCAAGAGATGGAGACGCTTCTGATTTCTGCCATTCAGATAACCTTTTCTTTCTTTCATTTGCTATCAGTTATTGAACATGGCTGTCACATAGAGATGCTCCAATGCTACTGTTCAGTGTGTGTCAAAGCTTTCTGTTTTGGGATACAAAACAATTGTCCCTCCATCACTGCTGGGGAACATGCTGGATATTGGGAGTTGCAGTCAAGGGGGAAAAACCCACTCAGAGAATTTTGCTAGCTTCTCTTTTGCATCTTACTCATTAAACATTATTATTAATATTCATTTATATAGCGCCATAAAGCTTTACCTGGCACTTTATATGTAACTTTATGACAAATTGGTGCCAGTGTTTGCATTACTTTCTTTCCCCTTCCCATCCCCCCCCCCCCCCCTTTTGTGCCATATAAGTGCAGTCCAGGATTGTGTGGGCTAACCTTTGTACACAGCCAGAAGTCTTTAAAGCCATAAATAAACACAGCCATTCTCGATTGCTAGCACAACTCCCAGAGCTCTCTTGCTAGCGGAAAGGAGCCACTCCTTCTGACTCTGCTGTGTCAAGCAATTCTCTGGGAGAAAAGGGGAAGCTTGTTTCAGCCATGCAGCTGGGTGCTGGAGACTGTACTCCTCTTGTGTAGCTCTTAGAAACAAGGGAATGATTCACTTTTCCATCTTTATGTGTCGGAGACGGATCAGTTGGTAGGCAGTCCATCAGTGCCTAATGCTTGTTTGAAACTTGAATATTGTTTTCCCCAAATTTATGACCCTAAGGGAAACCTATCTTGGGGTGAGGTGTTTTGTGGGGGTTTTTTGGGCAAGATTTGTTCAGAAGGGATTGCCTTTGCCTTCCTCTGAGGCTGAGATGGTGTGACTTGCCCAAGGTCACCCTGGTTTCCAAGGTTGTAGTTCCACACTGAAACCACTACAGCACATGCAAATTAATTCTAGTTAATGGGTACATGGATATAATAAAAACCTTAATGTTTTAAACTGTTACTAGTTCCTTTTAAAGATGTAACTTTTAATGCATTGGCACTAAGACCAGTGTTTCCAGATCTGGGTTTCGCGTTCTTGCTATGTATGCTCTGCCTGGAGACAACACTTTTGCTTCTCTCTCCCCTCAGTGGTATCCGGAAGTGCGACACCATTGCCCTAACACCCCCATTATTCTAGTGGGAACCAAACTGGATCTCAGAGACGACAAAGACACTATTGAAAAGCTCAAGGAGAAGAAGCTGACTCCCATCACTTACCCACAGGGCCTTGCGATGGCAAAAGAGATCGGTAAAACCTTAGCCTTTTTGAGCACTGGGGTTGGTGGCGCCTGCGTTTGTCAAAGCTGGTGGCAGGGCTTAGTTGAAAAGAGATTTCAGCCTGAGTTCTGACAGGTCTCAAAAATGCTTGTTCCTATTTTTGCAGGTGCTGTAAAATACCTCGAATGCTCAGCACTTACACAGCGAGGCCTCAAGACAGTCTTTGACGAAGCTATTCGGGCAGTTCTCTGCCCTCCTCCTGTAAAGAAGAGGAAGAGAAAATGCCTGCTGCTGTAATGATGCCCCTCTCCCTCTCCCAGAACCTTCTGTGCTTTGCTTGGAACAATGGAGCATTCACATCAATGCCAAGTTCTTCTGTTTAAACAAAAAGTTCTCTTCCTTCAAATTTTTTTTGAACCAATCATCAATTTCATGTGCCCCTTAAAAAGGTTAGATTCTTTTTTTCTTCTACTAAAGAGATTCAAACGTATATAAAAGCCTTATTATTATTTTTTTCCATGTCCTTTTTGCTCAGATTAATCAAGCGTTGCCAAATTCTCTGCTCATTTCTATGTTGCGTTGTTGTGCTTTGTTGTATGGAGCACAAAACCTGTTTTTTTGAAGTCAAACAGGTGTCTTTAAAGATACTAATGTTTTACTAGGAATTGCAGAACTCTGTAGGGTTTTTCCCCCCAGCTATCGTATCAGTAGGAATAAACACTGCTGTTTTAATGCATTCATCCATCTGATGGTCACACTATCCTTTCTCATGCCTGAACAAATGCAATAATTGACAACATCCAGATTCCACTTTTTTGAGGAAAATAACACTTTCCTGCTTGCTAAGGACTGTAACTAAACTGTTTTTCTTGAAGTGTATTGTCTTCCTGGACAGCGGCATATTGTTTTGATCGGTGAAATTTACCCAGGTTGTTCAAGGGAGACTCTCTGCCCAATAGTATTTTGACACTGTAAAGATCAATTTACACTACATTGTCAACAAGCTAGGTAAACTGAATGCATTTCTTCTCTTTGTGTGTATTAAAACCAATAAAACGAAACCTTCTATTGCAACAAAACAATAGATGAAGACATGGTGTTTTTATAGCTCACTTGTTTGCAGTTTCCAATAGGGCATTCGTTTACTACGATTTTGAACTGGTCATTCCTTTCACATGTTCTTGCTAGATGCTTTTCTTCTGGAATCTCTTCCTTCTGAGCAATATAACTTGTATTTTGAAACCTTTCTAAGTATATTTGCATTTTTGTAGACTAGAGTATTCAAGCATAGCCTTGCTTCTGTCATGTTTTTCCCCCCTTCTACTTTTAACACCCCCGGCTTCTGAGACGCTTTTCTTTAAGTCTTCTGGTGACTTGGTGTAAAAATCATGTGCAGCAGATATACCAGTTGTAGTATTTTTTTATATTTCATACCACCTTAATGAACTTTCTCTAACGTCACCATTTGCCAGGTATTTTGATGCAGTAACTTGACTAATACTGACAATGCCCTTTTAACCTCACCACGAACATGTCCCTCCTGTTGGTTGATCTAGTAATGGTAATTGGGTCTGTAACGTAGTGCTAACCATGTTCCATACATCCCAGATGCTGGCAAGAACACACTGAACACAACCTTTCAACTACTAGAACAAACAAAAATAAAAAAGGGGGGGGGGAGTTTGCAAGATTGTGAAGTTTTTACATTGATCTTTTTGGTAATGCGATTTAGCAGTATGTTTTGCATGTATGACTTAATAAATTCTTGAATCACACTGGTGGTGGAGCTTGAATTTGTCAATTCAGTTTCTGTGTTTATAAATGATTGTGTGGTGAAAGCTTTCAAGCAGTCTAGATTCAGCTTCTTCAAGCAGGAGTTTGGCAGTACTTGCATTTAGTTGAAAAAAACATCCTGGGCTGGGAATAGACCCTTAGGATAAGAGGTATTAGCTAATATTCCTAACTTAGGCCCCATACAGACAGGCCAAAATAAAGCTGCTTTGGGTCACTTTGGAGGTATGCTGTTTAAATGATGCATGCATCCTAAGAGTCCAGAAGCTGAGCCAAAGCCACGATCCAGTCCTAAGGACTACAGCACAACTTTGGCGCAGCTTCCAGACTCTTAGTACGCATGCATCATTGAAACAGCATACCTCCAAAGTGACCCGAAGCAGCTTTATTTTGGCCTGTCTGTATGTGGCTTTAGTGTCATTGCAAATTTTAAAAGTATACCTCTATTCCATCATCCAAGTCATTGATAAAAAGCTTGAATAGCGCTAGGCCTAGGACAGAACCCTGTACCACCCCACATTTCTCTCCAAGATGAAGAGGAGAAATTGTTGAGTACCCTTTGGGTGTGTTCCCGCAACCAACTACAGATCCATCTAACAGTATCATTGTCTAGCCCACATTTTAGAAGCTTTTATGCAAGAATATGATGGAGGATCTTGTCAAAGGTCTTACTGAAATCAAGATCTACTACATCCACATCATTCCATTCATCTACCAACTTGTAAATCTATATTGAAAAAAGAATAGAATCATAAAGTTGGAAGAGACTACAAGGGCCATCTAGTCCAACCTCCTGCCATGCAGGAAATCACAAATAAGATGAGTCTGGCATGACTTGTTTTTAAGAAATCCATGTTGCCTTTTAGTGATCACGCCATTCCTTTCTGAGTGCTTACAAACTGAATGATCTGCTCCAGAATCCTGCCAGGGTTAATGGGCTGAAGACCATCATCCTGATTTTAAACCTAGAAACTTAGGTTTTACGAACGACATTTTATCGCACAGAGCACCAACATATCCACAAAACAGCTTAGCCTGAACTTGTGTTCAGTAAACAAACTTCATTATGAGATCATTTCCAGCACAGACATGTTTTAACTGTACAAGATTACAGATGTAAAATTCTTTTAAAACAGGAAGCCTAGCTGATCCTTCGGGCTTGTCCTAATTAACCACGGGCAAACCGAACAACATCATTGCTTAAAATAAGGGATTTTAACCCTTCTAAAATCATATTCAGCAGGGTTGAAGATCTGTAAACAAAGGTAGACAAGTATTGCACATGTATCCAAGTGTTATTTAAGCCTACAAAAGGTATCTACAATGCAAAATTCCTTCAGCAAGAAAGAAAACCAGACATTTCTGACATCAATGGTAGTGCAATGGAAGGCTGCAAAGCCCAGCTCACCTTGGTGGGGTCACCTTTGTGTATGTCCAAACAGTCAGTGTAGTTGTCTTGCACTTAATTTTCTTCTCCTGTTAGTTTGTTTTATTTCTGAATTTACACGTGCTTCATAAACCCACAGGCATGTCCAGCTCTGCCCTGAGATGCCCACGACTTACACAAGGGCCCACATCGTAACAGTGCCAAGAGTTAAGCACTCGCTGTAACCGATCTCTTCCATCTCCCCATTGATCAAGTTCTCCATACAAGCTGTCACTGCAGAGCCTTTCATGATGCTTAAAATTCACGACTAGTTCACTTGCTCCAGTTAAACTGAGGCCCTCTTAAAAACGACCTGGTAAATTGAGTAGCCCCAAACAACGGCTACAGCGTGAAGGTTGTGTTCATCGTCCTGGACGTTATCCCAAACTTCTACATCAGGCATGATTTCAGTACAAAAGGGCTGCCACTCTTTGTTAACACCTGAAAACAGAGAGCGCTGCTGTTTTCCTAAGTCTACAGTTATACAATGTTCACCGATGAGTCTCCTTGCGCTCGACAGGAAAGGCAAGAGGCATTTGCTTCAACCAAGCTGTTGAGAGCCTTGAGGACTACTTCTGGCATGTGATCCGTAATCATCTTGGGGCTTATTAAAATGTTACCAAAGGCAGTTTCTTTTGACCAGCTTGCAGCGTATCTGATGTCTGAAGTGCACCACCTGGGAAAAAGGGCAACAAACATAAGATTTCAGTATTTATTGCAAACATTTTCTTTAACAATGAAGTCCAACACAGGAAGACATCTTTACCTATTCTGTGGTAAGGGCTCAGCATACACTGTTCTTGAATGGCTGCCATATTGATCCCCAAACTCTTTAACTACTCTGTCTAGAATTATAACAGCTTTTCTAGGGTGGTGAACCCATTAGCCTCCAGCTTGGAAAAGTTACTTTTTTGGAGAACAATTCCAAGAATTTCATGGCTACCTGGAGGATTACAAGAGCTTTAGTCCAAAAGATGTATCTTCTGTAGCCTCTCGTTCTGCACACACAAACTTTAATGTGCCCAACTCTGCCTATATTGCACCTTAAAGACTATTAGTTTTGAAATGGTCTGTAGACTAATTCAATAAATCATTCATTCATAAAGAACATCCAACCTGAAAAAGTGTTCTGGGAAACTGAAATTTGGTCATTGCCTGACAATATTCTAGATAGACTTAAGGAGAGTACTATTCTACTGTAAAAATGCAAAAGATTTTTTCTCTGCTAAATGGATCAAAACAAATATAATAATAATAATAATAATAATAATAATAATAATAATAATAATAATATATCATCTCCCCTCTCTGAAAGGATTGAGACAGGTTACAACATAAGATGTATACATAAATACCCGTACCCCCCATTCTTAAACTAATTACATGATTAGGAAAAGAAAAAACAACATTATAAAACAGTTAAAATCAGATTAAAATAGTCACAATTGAGGCGAGACATCTTGGGGCAGACATTGGGCAATCCATATCCAAGTCCCAAGATGCACAGAACATGCAAAAAAGAAATGATGGCAAGCAAAACAAAATGGAGAACTGGAAAGAGGAAGCCTGGTGAGACATAAAGGAAGACTGTGGGTTTTTTCCTGCACACTTAGCAGGATTTCAAATGCTAACAGACCTCATTTTCTTTTTTGAGAACCAGGCTGGACAAGACGGACCAGCTTCAAAATTCAGAATACTGTATAAGAGGACAACTGTTTCTTCAGTGGCCAGGCTTTGTCGATACAATATCTCTTGCATCCCTGCCTCTCTGGCTTTTTTTCTGTACCAGCTGATGGCTAAAGTACTGTACATTCACGCTCTCTTCATTGTTCCAATCATTGTTACAAAATATTAAAACTGTCTTGAATGCAAAATGTTAATTTAGAGGTCAGAAGAGTAGCAGGAAGCCTACAGGCGCTGATAAAAACCAGCCCACAGTTTACCTTCTTGTGCTGGTTTCCTCAACAATATGGATGATTTTCCCAGGAAGAAACAGGTGAGGATACTGAGGAGGAGAATTTAAAGGTGAGTCTTCATCTAGAGTAGTGTAGGAAGGTGACCGATGAACCATTAAGCTCTCTTCGGCTAGGAGAGGCTGGGTCAAAGCATCTTGGTTTCTACCATCCAGTTCAGTGGGGAAGTTATCCGGTTCTCCTCCAAACACTTCATACCAACATCCATGCAGCAAGATCTGGTACTGTGTGAATGGGAACCAAAGGACAAAAAACAGAACAGATGGGAAATTGTGAAACCATTTGGCTAAGTGGGATCATTATGAAAAGTATCAACACCCACATTAATTCTGCTCAATTCTTCCAAAATGAATGGCTACAGTCCTCAAGTTGCAGCATCCTTTTTCGACTCCCTGCCCACAGAAGGCATCTCAGATGACAAAGGGAAATCTCAAGACAGGTCATCTGTGATGAAGCGTCCTGTCATGAAATGAGTGGCCCAGACTCTGCTTAAACACATCAGCAACAACCTATCTGCAGGTTTGTTTTTGTATTTACCTTGGGTCTGCTACAGTTGGCAACTATTCTAATGATCCTTCTCTTCAGATCTTCCATGTTGGGCATACTTAACCTGTTTGATACAAGACAGAAAGAGTGTGGAAGGGGAAGGGGAGAAGCACTACTTAGGTCTTCCACCAAAGAACATTAGTTTCACATTGAGCCACACAGTAAGTCACATCCTTACCTTGGAAC
Organism: Sceloporus undulatus; assembly: GCF_019175285.1. NCBI lineage: Eukaryota > Metazoa > Chordata > Lepidosauria > Squamata > Phrynosomatidae > Sceloporus > Sceloporus undulatus. The sequence continues at coordinate 30,436,988 of NC_056529.1, forward strand.
AACATCTTTTCCAACAATGATTGAAACAATGAACTGCTTACTGTAGTCTGCAAGCGATTTACTTAAAAAGAAGGAAAAGATAGAATCAGGTAAGCGAAGAGCAGGCTTTGGTTCCCAAAACAGTCATTAACAGCAAGTGCTATAAATTACTAAAAACAATCAGTAAGACTCAGAAAAGCTCTGCAAGCAAAAATATGGCCTCAGGGGGAAAATATGGATGTATGACATTGCTATTGTTTGTAGTATGTTCCTGTTTTTGAGAAGCTGACACCAACAAAACATTGTCTAGGAATGCAAGATTAACTGCACTCGCACCTTGCAGCAGAATTAAGTTATCATGTAATGCTTTCAATTTTGAAAGCCTATATTTGTACACAATACTTGGACATGTACAGTATAAGCATTGCACATATGGGGACACTGGCCTGAGTCCTACTAAAGCTCCAACTAAAGCAGACCCATCAAACCATTTCTGAATGGTGCAAGACAATCCCTTGGTTCTACTATATTTGGCATTAACAATACAATTCGGACTATTGTTCCCCAATTCGGACCACTGTGCTACATTTCTCAATGGATTTTTATACTTAAATGAATATAAATGAATTGCTATAAATCGCCCTTAAAATGTGTTAGGATTTACCTTAACAAACCTCCTGGTGGAGAAAAGGCATAACACTTCAGGTTTGGGAAAGCGTTTTTGAGCATGATAGCCAATATGGAGGCTGTTCCTCCTCCTAAACTGTGTCCGACGACAACCAGTTTATATTCCTAGAGAGTTAAGAAAAAAACAAAGCTAGAACATTGGTAGATATCCTCATGAAATCATCAGCTCAGCTGTTTTTGTCAAGGCATGCTAAGACAACCGCAAAGCCACAACTTACAGGAGCAATGGTGAAGGCTTGGTTCAAAATCCCATCATTTATTAGTCTTCGGTAAATGTAGTTGGCAGCCTGGGTTATCCCCTAGGAGACAAGATTGTAAACTGTCACAAACAATATCTCCTTTGATAACCCTGGCCAAGATCCTGCCTTGTCAGATGTAAGTACAACGAAAGAACTCCATCACTGTAGTTATGTCTGACCATGCTATTCCTAGCCCCAAACCTACCTTTATAGCAAGGCATTGCCTGAACTAAAGTTCCCAGTTCCTTATACCATTTTATTCTGATCAAACAAAGGGATAAGAAGTTTCCAGGAGCGGCAATTCACTAACCTGTTTAGTAACCCTTAAGTCTGCCTCAAGTACACTCCTATCTTCACTCCTTGCTTTGAGCAGTGGCTAAAATTGATCTTCTGCAGAGAAACTTGAAGCAGAGAAGCCTGGAATGTTTTAGCATCTGCCAAGTTTTACCAGCTGCCCCTTTGTTTTGTCTATTTATCTTTTGTTTATTTTATCATTGTTTGTATATTGGGTATTATCTGGCTTGAGTTTTTTGTTTTAGGAAGGAAAGGAGGGGTGTAAATATTTTTAAAACAAATATTATACTAGTGAGGCTGTAAACAAGGCATCAAACCTTGCGGTTCTCATTTATTAGCTTCTAAGTTAGAAGGGAGAAAAACAGCTTTCCCATCAACTCCATGATGTTGTCCTACTTCACCTAGGAGCACTCATTTTGGGTTCACCAAGTTCAAAACACAAAAACATATTTGCTGACCTTATGTACAAGACCATTTTCTAGGACGTCTTCTAGAGTTAGGTTTTCACAATCGGCCGAAAGGTCTGTGAGAATATCCTGAATATAAAACAAATGAAACACATGCAATGTAAAATATCCATTTATATACATACGGACACAAATAATTTTTGCATACACTTCTCTCATTCACTAGAGAGGGTTAGGGGTCAACTACTAAGATGTGAAGTTCCCATCTAGATTCACAAACTCTCAGGTTGCTCACATTTCAGAACAATCCTTTTCAAGAGCCTTTATTTGCAAATCTTCATCCCAAACAGTAACTACAAAGAAACGTAATAGAAGCCATACATATAAGAACTACCTCAAATGACAAGGTTCCTCTCACAGCTACGACAATAGCTTCTTTTTTGTGATCCAATGCGACAAAGAATGGTATCTCAAAAATCTGAAAACAGAGAAGTATGGTAAGAGCGCCAGCATGGGATAGTGGTTTGAGAGTTAGACTAGGACACTGGGAGTGCAGGGTTCGAATCCCACTTGACCATGGAAACCCACTGGGTGGTCTCTAGGAAAGACTAAGTTTTCAAGTCCAAAACGTTTTGCAGGTATTCTCCTTTGGTCAAACCACTCCAGTCAAAGCCCTAAGCAATGAGGGGCATTCAAAGAATAAAATCAGGATGTTATTAAGAACAATGTTTGTCATAGTATTTACCTTATTGTGAAAGCTGATGTGAATGAAATCTCTATATTGCAGCCCTGTTATTTTTAAGATGGATCCAAAATGCATGTTAAAACGGTCATCACCAATGATATCAGTCTCTGCTGGGGTCCTTCTACAGCTTAAAAATATGAAAGAGAAAAAAAGAGACACACAAAAATTAAACCAGTTTGGTACCTGCTGAATTTCTGTCTCTTCAGTATACATGCATATACACACAGTTATGAAATTTGCTAGCTCTTTACTGTTTGTATTTCTTAGCACACTGTAGAGTCCTTGTTGTGAGCATGGTGATTGAAATATACACGGGGAACATGTTAGGTCGAATTCCAAGCAAAATCCTACATGAGACTGGCAGCATGTAAGGCCACTGGACTCTCACTGTCTTCCCCTTCTGCCCCAGAGCAACCAACCTTTTCAAAGCTTGAATTACATCCCTGTGGTCTATTTGTGGCTGGAGAGGATGCAATAAACTTAAAAGCACAAATGCTTGCACAATCCTAATCTACGCAAGCATGTGTGGCCAAAGGACTTCTGACCACTGTTTCTTCTACATAGTAAATGGCCTTCCCAACCCCAGAAATGCAGCAGGTCTCAAAATCAATGCCCACCCTTGGTTGCTTTTATCAGTTATGACTTGATATCCTACGTCTGAAGGTAAACATAACACAGACAACTAAGTCAGAGAAGTTCTTTAGGTACAAAAAAGCACAAATATGTACAATCAAGGTCAGGCTCACATATTGTTTGTGTTTTGGAGTCTGCTTTATCCAACTGCTTGGAATGTTACTTTAAAAATATAATTAGAACTATAGCTCCAAGCCTGTCTTCCCTCATATATCTATTTACTTTTATAGATACACTTTCCTTATTTGAATTAAAACAACAACAACACAGATGACTACAATTTACTGGTTCATAGTGCAAACCTTACCTAAATAGTGAGGCTACACATACCCTATAATGATAAAGTAACTAAAACTGTTTTAGTTATACTACCATTTGGTAAAGCAATACCTTTATAGCAAAAGTCAGCCTTGCATTATATTAGTATAAAAAAATCAGTGACTATTGCTTCTTGGCCTTTTGGTTAAGATTAAGTGTAGTGTAGATATTTCTTATATCTACTTAATGGTAGCTGAAATCATTTTTAAAAAACTAACTCCATTCTCATACACTCATAAACAAAGGAGGTTCATTTAAAAAGCTATACATCTAAACACATATTTTGAAATGGGATTTCTTTTGCTCAATTATGAAAAATTTCATCTAGCAGGGTAATCTTCTGATCCTTCTCAAGTGTTACATGGCATGCAGTTTGTGGGCCAACCTACCAGTCACTTTTAAGCTTACAGAGTGCTGTAAAGGGATTTGCCATTATATAGTAGGGCCAACCATAAGCAGCCGCAGCAAACTTCATATAATGAGCAGCATTTTCCAATTCATCATCCAAATCGTTACCCTGGAAAATGGAGACAAAGTACAATCCGTTTCAGCCTTCCATTTCTGGTATGAAATCAATCAGTTAAGTCAACAATGTGTCTCTAAAGGTCTCTAAAGGTATCAGAGCAGAGGTGAAACCCCTGCAGCCCTTGGGTCCCATGTGGTTTTTAGGATCATTTTGTGGCCCTCCTGCCCCCCAAATCCCCTCCCAATCAGGACTGAAACCAAGGTTGGGCATCAGCAGCCTACTTTAGTAAAGCTTGAATAGGGGATGCAATTGCAGATGCTATTTTGTTCCAATCCTAGTAAACCTAGTTTCCTGGTTTTGATATAAAAGGAAACTGTTTCATGACTCCAAGAAGTCTTACATCCTGTCATGCGGAAAAGGGAAACATTTATGGAAGCAAAAATCTCACATAGGTGTCTACTGAATATGTTATGTCTGAATTTGGCTGCTGCTTTCATAGTAGAGGATGCTGTCTCATCACAAGATTTGAAAGAGGATTCAACAGTCAGTCCAGCTGGCATTTGTACATGGAATGTGTGGGGGGTACTAGCTTGTTCCGAGTCCCAGCATGCTGTAGTGGTTTGGAGACCAGGATTTGAATCCCACTTGGCCATGAAAACCTACCATGTGACCCCAAAGAAGTCACATTCTCAACAAGTCACATTTTCTCAGTCCCAGAGGAAGGCAAAGGCAAACTCGCTCTGAACAGATCTTGCCAAGAAAACCCCATGATAGATACATTTTAGGATCGCCTTAGGGTCATCATAATTCAGAAATGATTTGAAGGCACAAAACAACAAACCATCTTGTTCTAAAATACAGGCATCAAAGTGTCCTGAGATGGCTCTGAACGTCCTGAGTAGCTTACCAGAGGAGATAATGGTGACTGCGTAAGAACTTCTTCAGGCTCTTTAGGGCAATTTTCCACCTTATCTTGTTCTTGGTGAAGTAGAGTCAGGCCTGCTGCCACATCACTAGGCACCAAGTCAGTGTCCTGTACAGAAAAAGTAACAAATCCTTGAAGGGTGATTTTTTTAAAAATGAAATCCTTTATCTTCTCCAGTTATTAGGATAACCACTTTCAACACATTTGTGCCATCAACTGCAAGGAGCATGAAAGGTCTTAAGGTCAGTGGAAGAGAAGCTAATGTGCCTCAGCATCTTTGGTCCAATCCACACTGAAGAAATAAAGCTGTCTGAGACAGTTTTAACTGCCTTGGCTCAATGCTAGGAAACTAGCATTGGGAACTGTAGTTTTGTGAGACATTTAGCCTTCTCTGTCAGAGAGCTCTGGTGTCACAATAAACTACAGTTCCCAGGATTCCTTAGCACTGAGCCAAGGCAGTTAAAGCAGTCTCAAACTGGATTATTTCTGGAATGTGGATTGGACCTTTGTCACCAGCAAGTCCTTAAAAGAAGTGAGAAGAAAATTTGATCCTCCAAATGTTCAACTTCATCAATCCCCAGCCACTATGGTCAGAGTAAGGTAGTGCATGAGTTGCAGTGTAAAACATCTGGAAAGCCCCAATTGTTCCACCTCCTGCCTTAAGTCCACCTGCATTATTCTGGGTCCCTACGTCTAGAAGGAGGGCCTGAGGCCTGGACTATATCCTCAGACAGCCTAGGCAAGAAAGACATTTTGGCGCATTACAAACGCACCTATAGTACGTATCCAGTACGTACTAGGGTTAGGAAGGAGCGTCACTTCCTGACGCCCCTAACCCTAGTACGGACTGGGTTCGTACAAAATGGCGGCACCTGTCCACACGGGAGCTGCCATTTTGACGTCGTGGACGCATAGCATCCAGACGTCACGCAGCGCTAATGACACCACGAGTTTGCCGTTGGCACCTTGCAGCGTCATTAGTGCACCACGGAAAGAAGCGCCATTTTGGCGCTTCTTTTCGCTTCGTGAGGGAGCCGCGTGGTTTGGCTGCTGCGGCTCACTCGCGGAGCAACTGTCAGCGCCGGCAGACTGACGCTTTTAGGTGGTCTGTAACGCCCCTTAATCATTTCTGGTATCCTTTCCAGATAAGCAAATCCAAAAATGGAACCAAGTGGAAGCTAAACCAGTGTGAAGCCAAGCAGAGGTTTGGTCTTCCTGGCACTGGAATACCTAAAGGTAGTCTCACTGTTTTTCATTTATTTATTTCTGTTTGGTTTAAAACTATTCACAGCAATTACTGTACTAAAAACATGACATTTTTGATGCATAGGCTTCCATATTATTAAGCTATTATATACACATTTATTTCTGATTTTACATATTCTACATTTCAATTTTGTAAGCTGATTTTTTGGGGGGTTGGATATAAATTCCCGTTTGTGTTTGTCACAGGAAATAGTTGTTTTGTGGTTTTCAAAAGAGCTGAAACAATGCTCTGATGGGTGCATTTAGGGATCCTAACAAGCAATACACCAAATTGGCAAAAATCCAGCAAAACAAGTTATTTTGAAGCACACCATATTTTTTCCAGCTACGTAATTACTGTATAAAGTATATGCTTGCAATGACACACCAAAGAGAGGACTGGGCAAGTGCATTTCGAGAACCTTTAGGGCTGAAGGGTGGGGTATAAATACCATAAGTAAGTAAGTAAGTAAATAAATAAATAAATATGCCAAAATAGCAGAACCAAGGAGAATGTTAAAGGAAGAGGGAAAAAATCCTTTCTTACTGAGAAGTAGCTGCGAAAAAGCTCAGCGATGCTTGTAAAAGCCACTCGGTGGTCATCATCTTGCACGATGCAGCAGCACAGCAGCCGGATCCTTTTCTCCCACACTCGAGTTGCCGTCTTCTTGACATTGTAAAAGAGCTGGCCTGACTGACTGCTCTCCAGGTTGCGGTTGGGGCAGTGAGCAATGTAGAGCGTCTTCTTCCCGCCAAGAGGATCAAAGACAATGATGACGGCCACAACAGTGAAGATGATGATAGCCCAGCTGCAAAGAGAACAGGACAAGAGTACTGGTCAAGAAGGAGATGGCTTCCGGCGCAGCTTCCGGACTCTTAGGACGTACGCATCATTTAAATAGCATACCTCCAAAGTGACCCAAAGCAGCTTTATTTTGGCAGTGCTTTTAAAACAGCATTAAAGACACACCTCTTCCAGCAGGCCTACCCAGTCAATTTTAAATCTTTTAATTGTATATGTACTCTATGAGTGTATGTTAATGATCTTATTGTGTTGTATATTAACTGTGGGTTTATGTGTTTTTAATTGTGTATTGT